>NC_091300.1:2445337-2762837 GCF_038502225.1 Cherax quadricarinatus | reverse complement strand
CTCCCTGCTCTAGTCCTGACAACTGGTCAACAGACTGGCAAGTAGTCAGTCTGCTCCCTGCTCTAGCCCTGACAACTGGTCAACAGACTGGCAAGTAGTCAGTCTGCTCCCAGCTCTAGCCCTGACAACTGGTCAACAGACTGGCAAGTAGTCAGTCTGCTCCCTGCTCTAGCCCTGACAACTGGTCAACAGACTGGCAAGTAGTCAGTCTGCTCCCTGCTCTAGCCCTGACAACTGGTCAACAGACTGGCAAGTAGTCAGTCTGCTCCCAGCTCTAGCCCTGACAACTGGTCAACAGACTGGCAAGTAGTCAGTCTGCTCCCTGCTCTAGTCCTGACAACTGGTCAACAGACTGGCAAGTAGTCAGTCTGCTCCCTGCTCTAGTCCTGACAACTGGTCAACAGACTGGCAAGTAGTCAGTCTGCTCCCAGCTCTAGCCCTGACAACTGGTCAACAGACTGGCAAGTAGTCAGTCTGCTCCCTGCTCTAGTCCTGACAACTGGTCAACAGACTGGCAAGTAGTCAGTCTGCTCCCTGCTCTAGTCCTGACAACTGGTCAACAGACTGGCAAGTAGTCAGTCTGCTCCCAGCTCTAGCCCTGACAACTGATCAACAGACTGGCAAGTAGTCAGTCTGCTCCCTGCTCTAGCCCTGACAACTGATCAACAGACTGGCAAGTAGTCAGTCTGCTCCCAGCTCTAGCCCTGACAACTGATCAACAGACTGGCAAGTAGTCAGTCTGCTCCCAGCTCTAGCCCTGACAACTGATCAACAGACTGGCAAGTAGTCAGTCTGCTCCCAGCTCTAGCCCTGACAACTGATCAACAGACTGGCAAGTAGTCAGTCTGCTCCCAGCTCTAGCCCTGACAACTGATCGTATATTGACTCTTACGGTGTACAGTTGAATGGTTTTGAGAAATGGACTCTAGAGCTGACTCAGTTTGTTCCTCATCACTCTGAAAGACTCTTTTGATATTAATATTCTTGGTCAGTTCAATAATCCATAGAGATAGTTTACGGCCAGATTCAAAGGTCTTGTTAAACCTTGTACCTTTTGTATTTTGAGTCTACAGTCTTGTTAAGACAATGACGTAAATGTTATTGAAGACTGAATTACAGGAAGAATAATTAAACTTCCTTATTGTGACATTACTATGATTTTGAACTAAATGTATATGGTAAATTTATTGTACAAAGTATTAAGTTAAATTAACTACAAAGAGAAGATAAAGTATTGTATTTAAATACTTTAATAAATTTGAATATTATTCTATGGAGTTTCCCAGTTGAAATTATTTCCCATAGACTCTAAAACTTTAAATAACTCGGATCCAAAAATCTTGTTGCATTAAGAAATAAATGGTAACAGACCACATTCTGAAGTTCCTTAACAAATTTCTTATTCGCAACAGTCCCTCAGTCTGGAGTCGATGTTATCAGTCCCTCAGTCTGGAGTCGATGTTATCAGTCCCTCAGTCTGGAGTCGATGTTATCAGTCCCTCAGTCTGGAGTCGCTGTTATCAGTCCCTCAGTCTGGAGTCGATTTAATCATTCCCTCAGTCTGGAGTCGATGGTATCAGTCCCTCAGTCTGGAGTCGATGTTATCAGTCCCTCAGTCTGGAGTCGATGTTATCAGTCCCTCAGTCTGGAGTCGATGTAATCAGTCCCTCAGTCTGGAGTCGATGTTATCAGTCCCTCAGTCTGGAGTCGATGTTATCAGTCCCTCAGTCTGGAGTCGCTGTTATCAGTCCCTCAGTCTGGAGTCGCTGTTATCAGTCCCTCAGTCTGGAGTCGATGTTATCAGTCCCTCAGTCTGGAGTCGATGTTATCAGTCCCTCAGTCTGGAGTCGATGTTATCAGTCCCTCAGTCTGGAGTCGATGTTATCAGTCCCTCAGTCTGGAGTCGATGTAATCAGTCCCTCAGTCTGGAGTCGATGTAATCAGTCCCTCAGTCTGGAGTCGCTGTAATCAGTCCCTCAGTCTGGAGTCGATGTAATCAGTCCCTCAGTCTGGAGTCGCTGTAATCAGTCCCTCAGTCTGGAGTCGCTGTAATCAGTCCCTCAGTCTGGAGTCGCTGTAATCAGTCCCTCAGTCTGGAGTCGATGTAATCAGTCCCTCAGTCTGGAGTCGATGTAATCAGTCCCTCAGTCTGGAGTCGCTGTAATCAGTCCCTCAGTCTGGAGTCGATGTAATCAGTCCCTCAGTCTGGAGTCGCTGTAATCAGTCCCTCAGTCTGGAGTCGCTGTAATCAGTCCCTCAGTCTGGAGTCGCTGTAATCAGTCCCTCAGTCTGGAGTCGATGTAATCAGTCCCTCAGTCTGGAGTCGATGTAATCAGTCCCTCAGTCTGGAGTCGATGTAATCAGTCCCTCAGTCTGGAGTCGCTGTAATCAGTCCCTCAGTCTGGAGTCGCTGTAATCAGTCCCTCAGTCTGGAGTCGCTGTAATCAGTCCCTCAGTCTGGAGTCGATGTAATCAGTCCCTCAGTCTGGAGGCGCTGTAATCAGTCCCTCAGCCTGGAGTCGATGTAATCAGTCCCTCAGTCTGGAGTCGCTGTAATCAGTCCCTCAGTCTGGAGTCGATGTAATCAGTCCCTCAGTCTGGAGTCGATGTAATCAGTCCCTCAGTCTGGAGTCGATGTAATCAGTCCCTCAGTCTGGAGTCTATGTAATCAGTCCCTCAGTCTGGAGTCGATGTAATCAGTCCCTCAGTCTGGAGTCGATGTAATCAGTCCCTCAGTCTGGAGTCGATGTAATCAGTCCCTCAGTCTGGAGTCGCTGTTATCAGTCCCTCAGTCTGGAGTCGACGTAATCAGTCCCTCAGTCTGGAGTCGCTGTTATCAGTCCCTCAGTCTGGAGTCGATGTAATCAGTCCCTCAGTCTGGAGTCGCTGTTATCAGTCCCTCAGTCTGGAGTCGATGTAATCAGTCCCTCAGTCTGGAGTCGATGTAATCAGTCCCTCAGTCTGGAGTCGATGTAATCAGTCCCTCAGTCTGGAGTCTATGTAATCAGTCCCTCAGTCTGGAGTCGATGTAATCAGTCCCTCAGTCTGGAGTCGATGTAATCAGTCCCTCAGTCTGGAGTCGCTGTTATCAGTCCCTCAGTCTGGAGTCGATGTAATCAGTCCCTCAGTCTGGAGTCGCTGTTATCAGTCCCTCAGTCTGGAGTCGATGTAATCAGTCCCTCAGTCTGGAGTCGATGTTATCAGTCCCTCAGTCTGGAGTCGCTGTAATCAGTCCCTCAGTCTGGAGTCGCTGTAGTCAGTCCCTCAGTCTGGAGTCGATGTAATCAGTCCCTCAGTCTGGAGTCGATGTAATCAGTCCCTCAGTCTGGAGTCGATGGTATCACTCCCTCAGTCTGGAGTCGATGTAATCAGTCCCTCAGTCTGGAGTCGATGTAATCAGTCCCTCAGTCTGGAGTCGATGTAATCAGTCCCTCAGTCTGGAGTCGCTGTAATCAGTCCCTCAGTCTGGAGTCGCTGTAATCAGTCCCTCAGTCTGGAGTCGCTGTAATCAGTCCCTCAGTCTGGAGTCGCTGTAATCAGTCCCTCAGTCTGGAGTCGATGTAATCAGTCCCTCAGTCTGGAGTCGATGTAATCAGTCCCTCAGTCTGGAGTCGCTGTAATCAGTCCCTCAGTCTGGAGTCGCTGTAATCAGTCCCTCAGTCTGGAGTCGCTGTAATCAGTCCCTCAGTCTGGAGTCGCTGTAATCAGTCCCTCAGTCTGGAGTCGATGTAATCAGTCCCTCAGTCTGGAGTCGCTGTAATCAGTCCCTCAGTCTGGAGTTGCTGTAATCAGTCCCTCAGTCTGGAGTCGCTGTAATCAGTCCCTCAGTCTGGAGTCGATGTTATCAGTCCCTCAGTCTGGAGTCGATGTAATCAGTCCCTCAGTCTGGAGTCGATGTTATCAGTCCCTCAGTCTGGAGTCGCTGTAATCAGTCCCTCAGTCTGGAGTCGATGTAATCAGTCCCTCAGTCTGGAGTCGCTGTAATCAGTCCCTCAGTCTGGAGTCGCTGTAATCAGTCCCTCAGTCTGGAGTCGATGTAATCAGTCCCTCAGTCTGGAGTCGATGTAATCAGTCCCTCAGTCTGGAGTCGCTGTAATCAGTCCCTCAGTCTAGAGTCGCTGTAATCAGTCCATCAGTCTGGAGTCGATGTAATCAGTCCCTCAGTCTGGAGTCGATGTAATCAGTCCCTCAGTCTGGAGTCGCTGTAATCAGTCCCTCAGTCTGGAGTCGATGTAATCAGTCCCTCAGTCTGGAGTCGATGTAATCAGTCCCTCAGTCTGGAGTCTATGTAATCAGTCCCTCAGTCTGGAGTCGCTGTAATCAGTCCCTCAGTCTGGAGTCGATGTAATCAGTCCCTCAGTCTGGAGTCGATGTTATCAGTCCCTCAGTCTGGAGTCGATGTAATCAGTCCCTCAGTCTGGAGTCGATGTAATCAGTCCCTCAGTCTGGAGTCGATGTAATCAGTCCCTCAGTCTGGAGTCGCTGTAATCAGTCCCTCAGTCTGGAGTCGATGTAATCAGTCCCTCAGTCTGGAGTCGATGTAATCAGTCCCTCAGTCTGGAGTCTATGTAATCAGTCCCTCAGTCTGGAGTCTATGTAATCAGTCCCTCAGTCTGGAGTCGCTGTAATCAGTCCCTCAGTCTGGAGTCGATGTAATCAGTCCCTCAGTCTGGAGTCGATGTAATCAGTCCCTCAGTCTGGAGTCGATGTAATCAGTCCCTCAGTCTGGAGTCGCTGTAATCAGTCCCTCAGTCTGGAGTCGATGTAATCAGTCCCTCAGTCTGGAGTCGCTGTAATCAGTCCCTCAGTCTGGAGTCGATGTAATCAGTCCCTCAGTCTGGAGTCTATGTAATCAGTCCCTCAGTCTGGAGTCTATGTAATCAGTCCCTCAGTCTGGAGTCGCTGTAATCAGTCCCTCAGTCTGGAGTCTATGTAATCAGTCCCTCAGTCTGGAGTCTATGTAATCAGTCCCTCAGTCTGGAGTCGCTGTAATCAGTCCCTCAGTCTGGAGTCTATGTAATCAGTCCCTCAGTCTGGAGTCGCTGTAATCAGTCCCTCAGTCTGGAGTCGATGTAATCAGTCCCTCAGTCTGGAGTCGATGTAATCAGTCCCTCAGTCTGGAGTCTATGTAATCAGTCCCTCAGTCTGGAGTCTATGTAATCAGTCCCTCAGTCTGGAGTCTATGTAATCAGTCCCTCAGTCTGGAGTCGATGTAATCAGTCCCTCAGTCTGGAGTCGATGTAATCAGTCCCTCAGTCTGGAGTCGATGTAATCAGTCCCTCAGTCTGGAGTCTATGTAATCAGTCCCTCAGTCTGGAGTCGATGTAATCAGTCCCTCAGTCTGGAGTCGATGTAATCAGTCCCTCAGTCTGGAGTCGCTGTAATCAGTCCCTCAGTCTGGAGTCGCTGTAATCAGTCCCTCAGTCTGAAGTCGCTGTAATCAGTCCCTCAGCCTGGAGTCGATGTTATCAGTCCCTCAGCCTGGAGTCGATGTTATCAGTCCCTCAGCCTGGAGTCGATGTTATCAGTCCCTCAGCCTGGAGTCGATGTTATCAGTCCCTCAGCCTGGAGTCGATGTTATCAGTCCCTCAGCCTGGAGTCGCTGTTATCAGTCCCTCAGTCTGGAGTCGATGTAATCAGTCCCTCAGTCTGGAGTCGATGTTATCAGTCCCTCAGTCTGGAGTCGATGTTATCAGTCCCTCAGTCTGGAGTCGCTGTTATCAGTCCCTCAGTCTGGAGTCGCTGTAATCAGTCCCTCAGTCTGGAGTCGCTGTTATCAGTCCCTCAGTCTGGAGTCGCTGTTATCAGTCCCTCAGTCTGGAGTCGCTGTAGTCAGTCCCTCAGTCTGGAGTCGCTGTAATCAGTCCCTCAGTCTGGAGTCGATGTAATCAGTCCCTCAGTCTGGAGTCGCTGTAATCAGTCCCTCAGTCTGGAGTCGATGTAATCAGTCCCTCAGTCTGGAGTCGATGTAATCAGTCCCTCAGTCTGGAGTCGATGTAATCAGTCCCTCAGTCTGGAGTCGATGTAATCAGTCCCTCAGTCTGGAGTCGATGTAATCAGTCCCTCAGTCTGGAGTCGATGTAATCAGTCCCTCAGTCTGGAGTCGATGTAATCAGTCCCTCAGTCTGGAGTCGATGTAATCAGTCCCTCAGTCTGGAGTCGCTGTAATCAGTCCCTCAGTCTGGAGTCGCTGTAATCAGTCCCTCAGTCTGGAGTCGATGTAATCAGTCCCTTAGTCTGGAGTCGATGTAATCAGTTCTTCAGTCTGGAGTCGATGTAATCAGTCCCTCAGTCTGGAGTCGCTGTAGTCAGTCCCTCAGTCTGGAGTCGATGTAATCAGTCCCTTAGTCTGGAGTCGATGTAATCAGTCCCTCAGCCTGGAGTTGAAGTAATCAGTCCCTTAGTCTTAGTAAAAGTGCAGCGGGTTAGGTTAGGTTAAGTTAGGTTAAGTTAGGTTAAGTTAAATTTAATTAAGGTAGGTAAGATTAAGTTACGGTAAGTTAGGTTAGGTAAGATTTGTCAGGAAAGAAGGACTAGTATTTGCTGCCGCTGGCCTTAGTCATATGATGACCCACAGCTGGAGCTCTTGATGTGCAGCGCGGGGCTGCTTGTCGGGGATCACGCAGCCACAGAACTGCATCCAGTTATTGAAAAGATACGTCAGTTGTACACACGCGAACAAGAGGCAGCAGAGAGAGAAGATACGTCAGGTGTACACACGCGAACAAGAGGCAGCAGAGAGAGAAGATACGTCAGGTGTACACACGCGAACAAGAGGCAGCAGAGAGAGAAGATACGTCAGTTGTACACACGCGAACAAGAGGCAGCAGAGAGAGAAGATGCGTCAGGTGTGCACACGCGAACAAGAGGCAGCAGAGAGAGAAGATACGTCAGTTGTACACACGCGAACAAGAGGCAGCAGAGAGAGAAGATACGTCAGGTGTACACACGCGAACAAGAGGCAGCATTATTATTATAATCAAAAGAAGCGCTAAGCCACAAGGGCTATACAGCAACAAGAGGCAGCAGAGAGAGAAGATACGTCAGGTGTACACACGCGAACAAGAGGCAGCAGAGAGAACATGGGTCAGTACACACGCGAACAAGAGGCAGCAGAGAGAGAAGATACGTCAGGTGTACACACGCGAACAAGAGGCAGCAGAGAGAGAAGATACGTCAGGTGTACACACGCGAACAAGAGGCAGCAGAGAGAGAAGATACGTCAGGTGTATACACGTATTACAACCCAGGATTCCAAATGGCCTGTTACCCCGGGTGTAATGGGAGCAAATAAACACAGTAGAAAAAGTTTAGACTTATATTATCCTTCACCAATTTATAACAGCAATATGTACACTATGTACAGTGATAAGTATAGTGCACTCCACGGTAAGCAAAGCAGAAATAGAAGCCACAAGATAGCAGACCGTGCTTCAACCAGCTCTAGAATGGGAATGACAAGGGCAGACAGGAGAGCGGTACCCACATAACCTCTGCGATTGCCAAAACCATCTTCTTATTGGCTAGAACCTGGTCACTAGTTGAACGACGGGGCCCCATCATCAACTCTTAGCAACCTGGTTCGCTGGTTGGGGGAGATAGCCTGTAAATGAGGGTGTGTACATGCGCCGAATAAAGGTTACGTACTCTTTGCATGCCACACCCCCACCCCGAGAAGGCTCAGGATTAGGCTGCCACCTCCCAGTGGTAACCGTGCCGCCATGGCACAAAATAATGGGACCGCCTTTCCTCTCCACCATCCAACTCTTAGATAGAGCTCAGCTTTTCTTGTGACCAAAAGCCAAACCCTAAACTTAGAGTGAGACAGCAGTCAGACAGGCTAGCATAGGTCCAAGATACAGGCGGACGGTAGCCCGCATCCCCTCACTAAAAAAAAAACCCCACACCAGGGGATAAAAAAAAGAGCATGAAAAGGGGTTACCACAAATAACATCCTAACCTAAATAAAATATTATTAGACTCTAGATAAAGAGTCTGCCAACATATTTTCTTTGCTGGCAATATATTTAATAGAAATATTGTAGGGCTGCAGCCTTAGCGTCCAGCGCATAAGCCTTGTGTTGTGGTTCTTCATGGCTTGGAGATATACTAGAGGATTGTGATCACTGTAGACTGTGACCACCTGAGATGTCTGGCCCACATAAACATCGAAATGCTCCAAAGCCAGTACCAGCGCGAGGGCTTCTTTTTCAATGGTAGAATAAGCCCTCTGATGTGGCTGGAACTTGGCTGAAAAGTATGCTACAGGCTGCAACTCCTTGTTCCCGATTTGTAATAGTACTGCCCCAACCCCAGACTCACAAGCATCAACCTGTAATGAAAAAGGTTTGGAGAAGTCTGGAGACAAGAGAATGGGTGCAGTACACAATAATCTTTTTGCTTTATTAAAAGCAGTGTTACAGTCTGACGTCCAATTAAAGGGAACTTTATGACTGGTAAGAGAGGTAAGAGGGGCTACAATATCTGAGAAATTCTTACAGAATCTTCTGTAAAATCCTATCATGCCTAGGAAACGTTGAAGAGATTTCCTATCATGAGGAACTGGATAATCTTTAATAGAAAGAACTTTAGCAAGTTTAGGTGCAACTTTACCACTACCTACTTCATGGCCTAGAAAAGTGACAGTGGCCTGGCCAAAGGAAGATTTAGATAAATTAACTGTTAAATGGGAACTCTTAAAGGTCTCAAAAAGAGCCTTAAGTCTAAGTAGGTGTTGATCCCAAGTATCAGACACCACAACAATATCATCTAGGTACGCTGCCGTGCCTTCAAGTCCTTTAATAGCCTGATGGATAAGTTTCTGGAATGAAGAGGGGGAATTTTTCATTCCGAAGGGGGTAACTGTGTATTGATAATGACCTCCTGGAATTACGAAGGCAGAGATTTCCTTCGCCTTATCTGTCAAAGGTACCTGATAGTAGCCTTTAAGGAGATCTAATTTGGACACAAAAGTAGCCTTACCCACAAAGTCAATTACGTCATCCAGACGAGGAAGAGGGTAAGCATCTGTAATTGTGACCTCGTTCACTTTACGGTAGTCTGTACACATACGAAACCCTCCATCAGCCTTCTTCACAAGGATGCACGGTGAAGCCCATGGACTAGACGACTCCTCCACTAAACCATGCTTTAACAAAAATTCTACTTCCTGCTGAAGTAGCCTTTGCTTTTCAGGATTAGCTCTGTAGGGGGAGAGTTTAATTGGTTTAGAGTTTCCCACATCTACATCATGGTAACCTAACGTACATTTTTTCGGCACATCCGAAAAAATATTAGGATATGACTGTAGAAGCTCAGTTAAATTTGTTGCTTGCGTTTCAGATAATCTCTCCATTAAAGGGCTAGGATCCTTGAGGAGGACAGAATTTGAAAGTTTAATATTAATTTCAGAGATAGAGTGCAAAGAGTCAGAGTTGTCCTCAGAGGTAGAGGACAGAGTCATTACTGGGACTTTATCTGGTGTATGGAAGTACTTTAACTGATTAATGTGGTAAGTTTTAGATTTTGAGGTCTTATCAATGGGAGCTACCACATAATTTACATCAGATAATCTACTTACAATCTGCATAGGTCCCGTAAATCTAGCTTTCAAGGTGTGGCCAGGTATAGGTTCCTGCACCAACACCTTGTCTCCTGGATGGAAGGAGCGGAATTGTGCACTTCTGTCATACCTCTGTTTCATCTTGCTTTGAGCTGTCTTTAGGTTAGCCTTGGCTAACTGACGTGCCACCTGCAACCTTGAAGACGGATTGTAGAGTGTTGAACTAACGTCTTCTCCCATCCATCCTTCTTTGAGCACCCGAAGAGGACCTCGTACATTGTGCCCAAAGATCAGCTCAAAAGGACTATACCCTGTAGACTCTTGCACCGTTTCTCGTACTGAGAACAGCAACAAAGGTAGTGATTCATCCCAGTCTGTAGGGAAGTGCATGCAAAAACTTCTCATCATTGTTTTTAATGTCTGGTGGAATCTTTCCAAGGCGCCTTGGGACTGAGGATGATAGGCAGTGGATAAGTTGTGGATTATCCCTAACCTAGTTAATACTTCCCTAAATGCTTTGGCAGTGAAGTTAGTACCTTGATCACTTTGAATAGTTTTAGGAATGCCAAAACAAGAAATGAATTTTGTTAAAGCTTTGAGAATAGCTTTAGTATTAATACTACGCATGGGAATTGCTTCAGGATATCTGGTTACTTTATCCATAATCGTAAATAAATATTGATTTCCAGACTTTGACCTAGGTAGTGGACCTACACAATCTATAATTAAATCTGCAAAAGGTTCTCCATCAGCAGGTATAGGTTGGAGAGGTGCAGGTTTAATGGAATGTCCAGGTTTTCCAACTTGCTGACATTCTCGGCAACACCTAATATGATTCTTCACATCTTTCTTTAATTTTGGCCAATAAAATTCTTTTGTGATTCTATACAAGGTTTTTGTAATTCCTAAGTGACCTCCTAATGACGTATTATGAGCTATATTTAATATTTGAGGTCTATACTTTGTTGGAACCACTAACCTGTTAAACAATTGCCGGCCCTCTATCTCCTTACCAGTCTCAGTGCAGATCAAATAATCGTTTTTAACTTCATACTTGACCGGATGACCCAAAGAGGATTTACCCATGGCTGCCTCAAAAGCGAATTTTAAAGAAGGGTCCTTTCGTTGTTCCTCCCGGAAGGACAGTCCCTCGGGCATGGAAACAGAGACATCTGGCAATCCTGCAACCTGGGAATAGGAAGGCTTGATCGGGGTCTGTTCACTTGATTTACGAGGCTCCGGCCGGTGTGCCTCGTAAAACAACGTGGCTATTCCGAGATCGGAGTCGTCCAAGGATAGGTCAACGTTCTCTCCAGACAACCCTTGGGATGTTGCCCGAGTTATGGCCAACACCGGAGAAGAATTAATCATTATAGGTTCAGGACACGAACTAACAGTAGTAATGTTATTACCCAGTAATAACACTGCATCTTTCATGGGGAATCCTTTTGAGACACCTACAGTCAAGTACCCAGTGTAATATTTGCACTGTACATAAATTTTATGCAAAGGAACAGAATATATAGCTCCTCCAAATGCTTCCAATAAAACAGAGGAATTCAAAGAAGTATTCTCTGAAAGGGGTAATATTCCCTCTCTTACAAGTGAGCAATATGCTCCAGTATCTCTAAAGGTCTTTACCTTAGTTGTTTCTGAGTTTTCCTGAAGGGAAATAAGACTTTTGCAATAATAAGGGGCCATACCTTTTTCTACTTCTCTAGGGGACATGTTACTAGGGATATTAGAGATTTTCCCAATGGGTTGGGGTTTATGGGGGCAGTTGGAACTGATGTGACCTACTTTATTGCACCTGAAGCAGACGACAGGCTTGCCCTTTACTCCCTGTTGACGTTGCAAATGGTGTCGTTCTGGCTGGTGTCTCTCTGGATACTGTTGTCGAGATGCACCATGAGTAGTTTGCCTCTCCGCAGGTGGACCATATGTTGAGAAGCGTGGCTCACCAGGTGACTTGGTTGGCTGACGTAGACGTTCTCCCTCCGGCTGGCACTTCATTCTCCAAGGTTGACGATCTCTGCTGATGCCAGGCTGTTGAAAAGAGAGACGGGACCGCTCGGACAAGGAGCGGTTAGTTTCGAAGGTATCAGCCAACCTGGCTGCCTCCAATGCAGTGGTTAAGTCACGATCCTGCAGAAAGACTCGAACCTCTGGTCCCACAGACTCCAGCAGGTTATCAATCAGAATAAGCTGCACCAGATCCTCAAAGGTAGAGACACCACTTGCTTTATACCAGCTGGTAAAAGCTTTGGTTTGCTGTCTCACAAAGTCGACTAGGGATTGACCAAGCTGTCGTCTGCCCAATTTAAATGCTTTTGCGGTATTTTGGCTGGGATACATGTATATGCTCCCAACACTGTGGTCTTCACTACTTGATAATCAGAAAATTCAGCGTCATTTAATACTGACGTAAATTCCTGTGCCTTACCCGATAATGCTGTATGAACCAACGATGCCCAATGCTGTTCCGGCCACCTCAAGGCTCGAGCCTGATTTTCGAAGCTTTCGAAAAATTGCTCTGGTTCGGCCTCATTGAAGCGGGGAACAAACTGTACTGCTTTCTGTAAACTAAAATTATTTACAGAATGCGAAAACTGCCTCCTTTCTCTTTCCCTATCAAATTCTTCCCTTGCGAATGCTCTCTGTTCCCTAGTTTGCTCAAGATTGATTTTTGCCAGCTCAAGTGCCAACGACGCTGATTCACCCTGAGACAACCCAGCTGCACTATACTGACCATTTTGCTCCGTAGGTGTATCATCTTCCTCCTGCGAGAACATAGTAGTTTTTGCCCTAGCTCCCGTAGAGGGAGGAGTCTGATGTGCCATCTCTTCTTCTATAAGTTTGTCAGCAATCAGTGAACGCAGTTGCGCAGCTGTGAGAGTGCGTTTGTATGTAATGCCAATGGAACGAGCAATTTGCCAACAACGCTGTAGGGACAATTTAGGTAGGTTATGCAAAGTATATGTCGACACCAGACGTCTGACTCGTCTAGGTGGCATAAGTTATTCGCTATGCACAGTACGATTGCAGAATACCCCAACGTAACACGTTAATTTGCAGAACACGCTTAGCTATGCACAGTACGATTGCAGAATACGCATACAAGCAAAGCTGACTGCAAAATTCTCCACACCGAACAGGCTAGTAACAACTGACACGCAAAATTTGTAAAGCAATGCCAGACAGCAAGCTGCACAATGTTCCTGCTACGAGCTTCACCCTAAGCTCAACCGTTTCTCTAAGTCCAGCTCAACTCTCGGACAGGCTACCCATATTACAACCCAGGATTCCAAATGGCCTGTTACCCCGGGTGTAATGGGAGCAAATAAACACAGTAGAAAAAGTTTAGACTTATATTATCCTTCACCAATTTATAACAGCAATATGTACACTATGTACAGTGATAAGTATAGTGCACTCCACGGTAAGCAAAGCAGAAATAGAAGCCACAAGATAGCAGACCGTGCTTCAACCAGCTCTAGAATGGGAATGACAAGGGCAGACAGGAGAGCGGTACCCACATAACCTCTGCGATTGCCAAAACCATCTTCTTATTGGCTAGAACCTGGTCACTAGTTGAACGACGGGGCCCCATCATCAACTCATAGCCTCCTGGTTCGCTGGTTGGGGGAGATAGCCTGTAAATGAGGGTGTGTACGTGCGCCTAATAAAGGTTACGTACTCTTTGCATGCCACAACACGCGAACAAGAGGCAGCAGAGAGAGAAGATACGTCAGGTGTATACACGCGAACAAGAGGCAGCAGAGAGAGAAGATACGTCAGGTGTACACACGCGAACAAGAGGCAGCAGAGAGAGAAGATAGCGTCAGGTGTACACAACTTCCAGACATTGAAACAACAAACTTGAGAAAGTACAGCCAGGGAACCTATCACACAGTAAAAAATGACAGAATGTACCCATTAGAGTACATGATGAGTTCCTCTTATGACCACTATCCCTGATAATCAGTATCCCTCATGATCAGTATCCCTGATAATTAGTTTCTATGGTAATCAGTATCCCTAATGATCAGCAACCGTGATGAACATGATAAGCAGAGTAACGGGAAGAATAACAATGAAAGACGCAGTGAACCTTGAGAACAGGGAATTAATCACAGGAGGCAGGCTGCAGGCCGGGGAAGGGCGACTCATGACTCAGGACGCGGAAATCAGACAAAAGAAGTGCGAGCAATACATATATTGTTAGAGCATCAGGAAGCCTTCCACACAAGACTATATTACATAAAGTTGAGTCACAGTGAGAGATCAAACATCAAAATGATCAGGTGTAACCAAGAGTATGTCAAGGCTCTCTCCTTCATACCCGAGTCTTCCTCTTCGCTCTCTATACATATTTACGTTATGTGTGTACACATACATACACACACTCACTCCCTACTCATGGAGCAGGGAGAGAGTCGACCCAGTTGCGACCAGTGAAGAGGCGGGGGCCAGTAGCTATGAATCGACCCCTGCAATCATAATTAGGTGAGTACGGAAAACAATATGAAGTTCAACGACGAGAAATTTCAATTACTCAGATATGGTAAACATGAAGAAATTAAATCTTCATCAGAGTACAAAACAAATTCTGGCCACAAAATAGAGCGAAACACCAACGTCAAAGACCTGGGAGTGATCATGTCGGAGGATCTCACCTTCAAGGACCATAACATTGTATCAATCGCATCTGCTAGAAAAATGACAGGATGGATAATGAGAACCTTCAAAACTAGGGAGGCCAAGCCCATGATGACACTCTTCAGGTCACTTGTTCTATCTAGGCTGGAATATTGCTGCACTCTAACAGCACCTTTCAAGGCAGGTGAAATTGCCGACCTAGAAAATGTACAGAGAACTTTCACGGCGCGCATAACGGAGATAAAACACCTCAATTACTGGGAGCGCTTGAGGTTTCTAAACCTGTATTCCCTGGAACGCAGGAGGGAGAGATACATGATTATATACACCTGGAAAATCCTAGAGGGACTAGTACCGAACTTGCACACGAAAATCACTCACTACGAAAGCAAAAGACTTGGCAGACGATGCACCATCCCCCCAATGAAAAGCAGGGGTGTCACTAGCACGTTAAGAGACCATACAATAAGTGTCAGGGGCCCGAGACTGTTCAACTGCCTCCCAGCACACATAAGGGGGATTACCAACAGACCCCTGGCAGTCTT
This sequence comes from Cherax quadricarinatus, assembly GCF_038502225.1. NCBI lineage: Eukaryota > Metazoa > Arthropoda > Malacostraca > Decapoda > Parastacidae > Cherax > Cherax quadricarinatus. Next base: position 2,748,071 of record NC_091300.1, on the reverse strand, counting down.
CAAGCTGGCACTGGACAAGCACCTAAAGTCAGTTCCTGATCAGCCGGGCTGTGGCTCGTACGTTGGTTTGCGTGCAGCCAGCAGCAACAGCCTGGTTGATCAGGGGCTGATCCACCAGGAGGCCTGGTCACAGACCGGGCCGCGGGGGCGTTGACCCCCGAAACTCTCTCCAGGTAAACTCCAGGTAAACATACACACACACATTATATATATATATATATATATATATATATATATATATATATATATATATATATATATATATATATATATATATATATATATATATATATATATATATATATATATATATATATATATATATATATATATATATATATATATATATATATATATATATACAGTGCTGTTGCCTAAGGTTGTTACCTAGCAACTTTACAGTAGTGTGCAGATTAATGCAGTTTGGGTTCTTTTCTTTTCAAAAGAGTTTGCTACCGACTTCTGGCAACCATCCAACTGTGGTGTTACCCTGCGTCTCTCGTCAGTGCTACAACAGCTGTTGTTATGTTAGGCTATTCCTGCAAGCGTGCTCCATGAGTGAATGTGATTTCGTCAAATTCTCCCTGTCAATTCATAATTACTGCTGAAATTCGTGATTGATGTGACACCTAGGAAGTGTGCAAGTATTGTAATTCTTGTAAAACATCCTGATTTGAGTATCAGACAGATGGCGAAAATTTGAGCCTAGCAAAGTTAACTGTTGGTGGGAGTCTGAAGAGAGCTGACAACACTGGTGATTGTGGAGCGCTGCGTCGAGGAAGATGTGGAAGAAAACACAAGACAACAGCTCACGATAACAAGGTTATCATAAGAAATGGTATGAATGATCCAAAGAAAACCAGCAAACAGCTACAGGAAGATTTGGCTTCAACTGCGTAAATGTTGATTCTTCAACTGTTCGACAAAGGCTACTTGAAGTTAACAGAACTGCCAGAAAGCTGGTAAACAATTACTGACTGCTGCTAGGAAGAAAAAACGGCTGCGGTGGTCACCCTATCAAAAGTGATGGACGATCAGTGGTAGTGAGACGGAGCAAAGACGAACCTCTTCGGAATGGACACATTCAACAAGCGCCAGCACACCCACCTAAGATGTTTTGGTGTAGTTATACTACTGAAGCCCCTGGATAGTTTATTGTTGCGGGAACGATGAACAGTGACAAATACAAAGCAATCCTATCAATTCCTTTGTTTCCCATTGTGGACAGAGACTTTCCTGGTGGAGAAGGCATTTTCCAGCAGGATCCTGTTCATGCCACACTTCCAGAAAAAGACAGAGACTTTCCTGGTGGAGAAGGCATTTTCCAGCAGGATCCTGTTCATGCCACACTTCCAGAAAAAGACAGAGACTTTCCTGGTGGAGAAGGCATTTTCCAGCAGGATCCTGTTCATGCCACACTTCCAGAAAAATGCATTCTAAATTGGCCTGGAAGCTCTCTTGAGAATCTATGGACAATAACTAAACGAAGAATCGCGAAACAGGACTCTTTAACTGTGGAGGAGCTAACTGATGTTGTTATTAGGACCTGACACCATGATAAAGAACTTGACAAAGTGTGTTCAACATTGGTTGATTCTATACCGCAATGTGTAACAGTATTTATAAATGCAAAGGGTATTTATGCCTCTTTTTAAATTAATTATCTGTCATATTATTGTCGAGTATTTTTTAAATAAACATTAATTTTGCAAATATATGTTTTACTTCAGGTAGACCCCTGGGTGTCTTCAAGTAGACCCCTGGGTGTCTTCAAGTAGACCCCTGGGTGTCTTCAAGTAGACCCCTGGGTGTCTTCAAGTAGACCCCTGGCTGTCTTCAAGTAGACCCCTGGCTGTCTTCAAGTAGACCCCTGGCTGTCTTCAAGTAGACCCCTGGCTGTCTTCAAGTAGACCCCTGGCTGTCTTCAAGTAGACCCCTGGGTGTCTTCAAGTAGACCCCTGGGTGTCTTCAGGTAGACCCCTGGGTGTCTTCAAGTAGACCCCTGGGTGTCTTCAAGTAGACCCCTGGGTGTCTTCAAGTAGACCCCTGGGTGTCTTCAAGTAGACCCCTGGGTGTCTTCAAGTAGACCCCTGGCTGTCTTCAAGTAGACCCCTGGCTGTCTTCAAGTAGACCCCTGACTGTCTTCAAGTAGACCCCTGGCTGTCTTCAAGTAGACCCCTGACTGTCTTCAAGTAGACCCCTGGCTGTCTTCAAGTAGACCCCTGGCTGTCTTCAAGTAGACCCCTGGGTGTCTTCAAGTAGACCCCTGGGTGTCTTCAAGTAGACCCCTGGGTGTCTTCAAGTAGACCCCTGGGTGTCTTCAAGTAGACCCCTGGGTGTCTTCAAGTAGACCCCTGGGTGTCTTCAAGTAGACCCCTGGGTGTCTTCAAGTAGACCCCTGGGTATCTTCAAGTAGACCCCTGGGTGTCTTCAAGTAGACCCCTGGGTGTCTTCAAGTAGACCCCTGGCTGTCTTCAAGTAGACCCCTGGGTGTCTTCAAGTAGACCCCTGGCTGTCTTCAAGTAGACCCCTGGCTGTCTTCAAGTAGACCCCTGGGTGTCTTCAAGTAGACCCCTGGGTGTCTTCAAGTAGACCCCTGGGTGTCTTCAAGTAGACCCCTGGGTATCTTCAAGTAGACCCATGGGTGTCTTCAAGTAGACCCCTGGCTGTCTTCAAGTAGACCCCTGGGTGTCTTCAAGTAGACCCCTGGCTGTCTTCAAGTAGACCCCTGACTGTCTTCAAGTAGACCCCTGGCTGTCTTCAAGTAGACCCCTGGGTGTCTTCAAGTAGACCCCTGGGTGTCTTCAAGTAGACCCTTGGGTGTCTTCAAGTAGACCCCTGGGTGTCTTCAAGTAGACCCCTGGGTGTCTTCAAGTAGACCCCTGGCTGTCTTCAAGTAGACCCCTGGGTGTCTTCAAGTAGACCCCTGGGTGTCTTCAAGTAGACCCCTGGGTGTCTTCAAGTAGACCCCTGGGTGTCTTCAAGTAGACCCCTGGGTGTCTTCAAGTAGACCCCTGGCTGTCTTCAAGTAGACCCCTGGCTGTCTTCAAGTAGACCCCTGGCTGTCTTCAAGTAGACCCCTGACTGTCTTCAAGAAGGCGCTGGACAAGCACCTGAAGTCAGTACCTGACCAGCCGGGCTGTGGTTCGTACGTCTGTTTAAGTACGGCCAGCAGTAACAGCCTGGTTGATCGCTCCCTGATTGACCACGAGGCCTGGCCTCAGACCGGGCCGCGGGGGCGTTGACCCCCGGAACTCTCTCCAGGTATATTCCAGGTGTCTCGGTTAATATAAACACGAATATTGTATTAGTAATGCTTCCTAAAACGTTACCTAAAGCGTTGTTACCTACTGCTGTTACCTAGTGCTGTTACCTAGTGTTGTCATGTAGTGTTGTTACCTAGCATAGTTACACATAGCGTTGTTACCTAGCATAGTTACACATAGCGTTGTTACCTAGCATAGTTACACATAGCGTTGTTACCTAGCAACGTTACCTAAGACTGTTACTAGTCTCTGTGTCTTCGTGTTTCACTTGTACTCATCACTGTGGCTCTATTCTTACTGTCTAATTCCTCCACTCTTCCGAATATCCTCTATATCGTGATCATATCCACTCGTTTTTACCTCCGCTCTTCAAGTGTGGTGATCGACGCGGGTTTAACGCTTACTTTACCTATAACAGCTGGTACGGTGTTGTGAGCTGCAGTTTGTGACTCTGGCTGTCTAGAGCCGCTGATAGTCATAATATACTTATTACAAGTACATGATACAACTTATACAGACCATAGCTGACATCAGTAACATTACTATATAGAAAGTCGCTTGTTATGGTGAGCATTTCGGGCATATTAGGTAAATTGCCCCCAGTATGCGGCCCACACCAGTCGACTAACACCCAGGTACCTATTTAACTGATGGGTAAACAGGGACAGCAGGTGTCTTAAGAACATAAGAACATAAGAAAGAAGGAACACTGCAACAGGCCTACTGACCCATGCGGAGCAGGTCCATGTCCCCGCCCCGGATTAGCCCAATGATCCACCCAGTGTGGTCATCTCCACTCAAGGATGGAGCACTGCACCAGACCCAGCAGCACAAGCTAGTCAAGTCCAACTCACACCCACCCACACCCACTCATGTATTTATCTAACCTATTTTTAAAACTACACAGCGTTTTAGCCTCTATAACTGTACTTGGGAGTTTGTTCCACTCATCCACAACTCTATTACCAAACCAGTGCTTTCCTGTATCCTTCCTGAATCTGAATTTTTCCAACTTGAAACCATTGCTGCGAGTCCTGTCTTGGCTGAAAATTTTCAGCACGCTATTTACATCCCCTTTATTTATTCCTGTTTTCCATTTATACACCTCGATCATATCCCCCCTAATTCTACGTCTTTCGAGAGAGTGCAGATTTAGGGCCTCAGTCTATCCTCATAGGGAAGATTTCTGATACATAGGATCATGTTGTTTCAGACTATGGAACAATATTCTTCTCCAGACTGAGGGACTGACCACCTCAAAACTTCAAGGGTGATGGACTGATTACATCGTCTTCAAGTATCTTCTGCTTCTATCAACTTTTCTGTACTCGACTGAAGAAGCCTACTGTGTAGGCGAAACGTTTCGAAATAAAGATACCTAACTGTTGCATATGTGTCTTACCTAACAACACAGGATCATCTTTGTCATCCTCCTCTGTACGTTTTCCAGAGCAGTTACATCCATTCTGTAATACGGTGACCAGAACTGAGCAGCATAGTCTAAATGAGGCCTAACCAAGGATATATAGAGTTGAAGAACAACCTGAGGACTTCTATTATTTATACTTCTAGATATGAAGCCAATAATTCTGTTAGCTTTATTGCGAACACTAATGCACTGTTGTCTTGGTTTTAGATTACTGCTAACCAGAACTCCTAAATCCTTTTCGCAATCAGTAGTATTAAGATCTACATTATTTAGTTTATATGTGGCATGGTTATTGTCCTGTCCAACATTTAGAACTTTGCATTTGTCAATATTAAACTGCATCTGCCACTTCTTCGACCATTGCATCAGTCTATTCAAATCATCCTGGAGTGCTCTAGTGTCCTCATTAGAATGAATTGGACGGCCTATTTTGGTGTCATCAGCAAATTTGCTTATGTCGCAATTTATTTTCAACATCTACGTCGTTTATGTAAATTGTGAACAACAACGGGCCCAACACTGACCCCTGAGGAACACCGCTTGTGACGTGCCCCCATTCTGATTTCTCCCCATTTATGCAAACTCTCTGCTGTCTATTTGTCAGCCATGCCTCTACCCAGGAAAAAATTTCTCCTCCTAATCCGTGTGCCTTAAGTTTCCTCAATAACCTCTGGTGTGGAACTCTATCGAAAGCCTTACTGAAGTCCATATACACAATATCATATTCATTACCATGATCTACCTCCTCAAACACCCTAGTGAAAAAAGTTAGTGAATTCGTAAGACAGGAACGCCCCTCTTTAAAACCGTGTTGAGATTCATTAATCAATCTGTGCCTGTCAAGATGGCTACGAATTGCTTCGGAAATTATTGATTCCATAAATTTTCCCACTATGGAGGTAAGGCTTATTGGTCTATAGTTCGAAGCCAAGGACCTGTCACCTGCCTTGTAAATAGGTATTACATTTGCCATTTTCCACTTATTAGGCACTATGCCAGTTTGTAGTGATATGTTAAAAAGATTAGCCAAAGGTATGCTAAGTTCCTCTTTACATTCCTTTAACACCCTTGCAAACAGTTCATCAGGGCCTGGGGATTTGTTAGATTTTAGTTTCTCTATTTGTCTGAGGACCATGTCACTAGTTACCGCAATCGTACATAGTTTATTATCATCCTGTTCTACGTAATCTATTATTTCAGGAATATCGCTAGTATTTTCCTGGGTGAAAACTGAGAGGAAGTAGGTATTTAGAATTTCACACATATCCTTATCACTGTCAGTGATCTGACCAGAGTTACTCTTAAGTGGGACAATCTTGTCCCTAATCTTACTTCTGTATACCTGAAAGAACCCTTATAGGTTAGTCTTTGAAACCCTTGCGACCTTAGCCTCATAATCCCTTTTTGCTTTTCTTATTCCTTTCTTTATTTCTCTCTTTAACTGAATATATTGATTTCTTAACTGCCCATTCCCTCTTTTGATACGCCTATATATGCCTCTGTTTTGACCAATGAGATGTTTTAATCTATTGTTCATCCATTTGGGATCATTTTTGTTAAGGAAACACGTCCCAGTGTTACCACCCGTACTCTGTATGTTCTATACGTAATTTTTCGTCCTCTCGTCACGGAGCCCGGGGGATCGATCCCCGGCACTGGTGACACGTTTGGCACATTTCCCTACACCAGCTGCCCCTGGTCACCTAGCTGCAATGTTAGTTGACTGTTGTGGGTCGCATCCTGTGGGAGGGGGACAGAAATGTTCTGCATAACCAAGGGACTTTATATATTGTATACTAGTTATATAAGTACCTCTATATTAGTTATATCATGATCTTCTGGAATTATAAATTGTTATTATAATTATTATTATTATTATTATTATTATTATTATTATTATTATTATTATTATTATTATTGTTATTAACATTATCAATACTGGTGTGATGTACTATTGTGATCCTGGTACTTGTAAGGAAGAGTGTTTGTCTTCACGAGACTGTGAGAGTAACTCACCACTCGTCCAGTCTTCACTAAGTCACCTTGAGTCTTCCCTCATCTGTAACAATGTACATTCATTCCCATTAACCTGAAGGACCACAACACTGCCACTATCACATCTTCCAGGAAACTGATAGGATGGATAATGAGAACATTCAAGACAAGAGATGCTAAGCCAGTGATGATCCTTTTCAAATCACATGTTCTCTCTAGGCTGGAATACTGTTGTACATTAACTTAACATTCAAGGCAGGTTAAATTGAAGATCTAGAGAATGTAAAGAGATCCTTTACTGCACATATAAGTTCCATCAAACACCTTAACTACTGGGAACACTTGGAAGCACTTGACTTGTACTCACTGGAGCGCAGGCGAGAGAGATACATCATAATCTACGCCTGAAAAATCCTAGAGGGACTGGTCCCAAATCTGCACACAGAAATCACTCCTTATGAAAGCAAAAGACTTGGCAGACGATGCAACATACCCCTAGTGAAAAGTAGGGGCGCCATTAGTACACTAAGAGAAAACACAATAAGTGTCCGGGGCCCAACAGTGTTCAACAGCCTCCCACCAGCCATACGGGACATTACCAATAGACTTCTGATTGTCTTCAAAAGGGAGCTGGACAGATACCTAAAGTCAGTGGCGGATCAGCCGGGCTGTGGTTCGTACGTTGGACTACGTGCGGCCAGCAGTAACAGCCTCGTTGATCAGGTCCTGATCCACCGGGAGACCTGGTCATGGACCGGGCCGCGGGGGCATTGATCCCCAGAATACCTTAGAGGTAAGGCAGCAGCTGCCTCAGTGTTGGTGGTGTCAGAATCTAAGTGATGACGTGTGTACTCCCCGTCACCTGCTTCACGTCTCCCCATTAGCACTGTACTGTCTAGGAACACACACACACAGGTATGCATCTACAATTTGGTTTTGTGTGTGTGTGTGTGTGTGTGTGTGTGTGTGTGTGTGTGTGTGTGTGTGTGTACTCACCTAGTTGACCTAGTTGAGGTTGCGGGGGTCGAGTCCGAGCTCCTGGCCCCGCCTCTTCACTGATCGCTACTAGGTCACTCTCCCTGAGCCGTGAGCTTTATCATACCTTTGCTTAAAGCTATGTATGGATCCTGCCTCCACTACATCGCTTCCCAAACTATTCCACTTACTGACTACTCTGTGGCTGTGTGTGTGTGTGTGTGTGTGTGTGTGTGTGTGTGTGTGTGTGTGTGTGTGTGTGTGTGTGTGTGTGTGTGTGTGTGTGTGTGTGTGTGTGTGTGTGTGTGTGTGCGTAAAGGCCGTAAATGAGATATCGAAGTCACAGATTGTGGAAGAGTCTCCAGGAGACTTTCTTGTCCTGGTAATGAGGTGGGTCAAAATTTTTCAGATCTTAAATTGCTTCTTTATGGAGACCAATCAGATAAACCTCAATGAAACATTTAATGTATAAACCCAAAAGTTACAACATATGTTCGGAAAATAAATGTAACTTTCTTCAGTTTGGATAATTTTTAATACATCGATTCCAGGCTGAGGGACTGATTACCCCAAACTATTTTTTCACCGTTCTACCTTCTATTCGACTGAAGAAGTCTGTGGCTGGCGAAACATTTATTATAAATAACTGAAAACAGTTTACTGGGAACAGATTTACTGTTACCAGCGAGTGAGCGGTGTGTTGGGCCTTGTTTCCTGCACCTACTGCCTCTCCTCACGGTAAATAGGTACCTGCGTATTACTCAGCTGTAATACCTGCATATTTAAAATGGTGAGAAAGCTCTAGCTCTTGGTTCTGCATCCCGGGAGAAAAAGATTATATGTAAATATTATACATGGAGGCGAGCCATCACGAATATAACTCCGCTTAACTACAAATAGGTAACTACAAATAGGTAACTACAAATAGATACACAGGTGCATGAACTAGGAGGGAGGGAGGGAGGGCGGGCGGGAGGGAGGGAGGGGATGATGTTGGACTCGATACATGGATTTAAAAGTAGTTAGGAGTGTAAGAGGACCTAAGGCAGGGATATTGACCAACTGTACCGGTCAAGTAAAAGTTAAAATGCAGGTATATAACACACACACACATATATACACATACACACGTACACACATACACACACACACACACACACACACACACAAACACACACACACACACACACACACACACACACACACACACAAACACACACACACACACAAACACACACACACACACACACACACACACACACAAACACACACACACACACAAACACACACACACACAAACACACACACAAACATACACACACACACAAACACACACACAAACACACACACACACACAAACACACACACAAACATACACACATATATACACACACTGTTTGCAGATGACGTGAAGTTGATGAGAAGAATTCATTCGATCGAAGACCAGGCAGAACTACAAAGGGATCTGGACTGGCTGCAGACCTGGTCCAACAATTGGCTCCTGGAGTTCAATCCCACCAAGTGCAAGTGCAAAATCATGAAGATTGGGGAAGGGCAAAGAAGACCGCAGACGGAGTACAGTCTAGGGGGTCAGAGACTACAAACCTCACTCAAGGAAAAAAATCTTGGGGTGAGTATAACACCAGGCACATCTCCTGAAGCGCACATCAACCAAATAACTGCTGCAGCATATGGGCGCCTAGCAAACCTCAGAACAGCATTCCGACATCTTAATAAGGAATCGTTCAGGACCCTGTACACCGTGTACGTTAGGCCCATATTGGAGTATGCGGCACCAGTTTGGAACCCACACCTAGCCAAGCACGTAAAGAAACTAGAGAAAGTGCAAAGGTTTGCAACAAGACTAGTCCCAGAGCTAAGAGGTATGTCCTACGAGGAGAGGTTAAGGGAAATCAACCTGACGACACTGGAGGACAGGAGAGATAGGGGGGACATGATAACGACATACAAAATACTGAGAGGAATTAACAAGGTGGACAAAGACAGGATGTTCCAGAGATTGGACACAGTAACAAGGGGACACAGTTGGAAGTTGAAGATACAGATGAATCACAGGGATGTTAGGAAGTATTTCTTCAGCCACAGAGTAGTCAGTAAGTGGAATAATTTGGGAAGTGATGTAGTGGAGGCAGGATCCATACATAGCTTTAAGCAGAGGTATGATAAAGCTCACGGTTCAGGGAGAGTGACCTAGTAGCGACCAGTGAAGAGGCGGGGCCAGGAGCTTTGGCTCAACCCCTGCAACCTCAACTAGGTGAATACAACTAGGTGAGTACACACACACACACACACACACAAACACACACACATGCACACACGTCAAGCACGTCAAGAAATTAGAGAAAGTGCAAAGGTTTGCAACAAGACTAGTCCCAGAGCTACGGGGATTGTCCTACGAAGAAAGGTTGAGGGAAATCGGCCTGACGACACTGGAGGACAGGAGGGTCAGGGGAGACATGATAACGACATATAAAATACTGCGCGGAATAGAGAAGGTGGACAAAGACGGGATGTTCCAGAGAAGGGACACAGACACAAGAGGTCACAATTGGAAGTTGAAGACTCAGATGAATCAAAGGGATGTTAGGAAGTATTTCTTCTGTCATAGAGTGGTCAGGCTGTGGAATGGCCTAGAAAGTGAAGTAGTGGAGGCAGGAACCATACATAGTTTTAAGGCGAGGTATGATAAAGCTCATGGGGCAGGAAGAGAGAGGACCTAGTAGCAATCAGTGAAGAGGCGGGGCCAGGAGCTGTGACTCGACCCCTGCAACCACAAATAGGTGAGTACACACAGTGGAGACAGAGGCTTCCAGCAAACCGAGGTGGTAGGGTGCACCAGCAAGTACTGGACACACTGCACACATCCGAGGAGGAGGTGAAGAAACTGCTTGGGGAACTAGATACCTCGAAGGTGGTGGGCCCAGATAATCTCTCTCCTTGGGTCCTGAGAGAGTGAGCAGATGTACTGTGTGTGCCACTAACCACAATCTTCAATATATCTATCGAAACAGGGCAACTGCTTGAGGTGTGGAAGACAGCAAATGTAGTCCCGATTTTTAAGAAAGGTGACAGACAGGCTGCAATAATTTACAGACCAGTGCCGGTGATACGTATAGTATGTAAAGTGTGGTGGAGCACATAGAAAGGATTGGGCTCATACATGACAATCAGCACGGCTTCAGGGATGGGAAATCCTGTGTCACAAATCTACTTGAGTTCTCCGGCAAGGTAACAGAAGACAAGAGAGAGAATGATGGGTAGATTGCATCTTTCTGGACTGTAAGAAGGCTTTTGACACAGTACCACACAAGAGACTGGTTCAAAAATTAGAGGAGCAGGCAGGAATAGTAGGGAAAGCGCAGCAATGGATCGGGGAACACCTGATAAGAGGGAAACAACGAGTGTTGGTACGTAATGAAATGTTTGAGTGGACCCATGTGTTTAGTGGGGTTCCACAGGGGTTACTCTTAGGTCCGGTGCTGTTTCCTGTATATTTGAATGATGTGATGGAAAAAATAGAGTCAGGGATGTCCCTGCTTGCTGATGATGTGAAACTAATGGGGGGAATACAAGGGGAGGAGGATCAGGTAAGCCTACAAAGAAATCTGGATAGGCTGTAAGGCTGCTCCGACAAACGGCTCTTGGAATTTAACCCCATCAAGTGCAAAATCATTAAGAATGGGGAAGAATAAAGAATACCGCAGACGGAGTACAGGCTAGGGGATCAAAGCCTGAAAACTTCACTTAAAGGATAGGATCTTGGGGTGAGCATTATATCGAGCACATCCCCTGAGGCGCACATCAACTAAATAATCCTGAGCTTGCTACCATCTGCAGCTCATAAGACTGCCATCCCCACGAGCCCTTTTAGGGCGGGGCAGATGGCAGACCAGAGGCCTAGCTTCTCCCTACGAGCCCCGTGAGGGCGGGGAATGTGGCTAGGCCTGGGGACAGTTGGTCCCAAAGATAAGGGGGTACTTGTACCTCCTCCCATGGGAGACTTAAGTCTCGAGACACTCCCCAGATAGGGAGCCAAGGCCGGGTCACCACTACTTGGAAAAGACCCGGGCCGGGAGAATACCGGCGAATAAAAAAAAAAAAAAAAAAAAACTAAATAATTATTTCAGTATATGGGCTCCTAACAAACGTGAGAATAGAGTTTCGACATCTAATTAAGGAGTCATTCAGGAGTACGCAGCACCAGTATAGAACCCACACCTAGTCAAACACTAGAAAGTGCAAAATTTTGCAACAAATCTAGTCCCAGAGCTGAGGGGTATGTCTTATGAGGAGAGGTTAAGGGAATGCAACCTGATAAGAACATAAGAACATAAGAACGAAGGAACACTGCAGAAGGCCTACTGGCCCATGCGAGGCAGGTCCAAGTCCCTACCGGCTTAAGCCAATGCACCCAACCTAGTCAGGTCAGGTCACATTGACTTAAGGGAGGAACACGGCAACCGACCTGTTAGCACAAGCTATCAGGTCCAACTCACACCCACCCACATCTACTCATGTATTTATCCAACCTATTTTTAAAGCTACACAACGTTCTGGCCTCTATAACGGTACTTGGGAGTTTGTTCCACTCATCCACAACTCTATTACCAAACCAGTACTTTCCTATATCCCTCCTGAATCTGAATTTTTCCAACTTAAAACCATTGCTGCGAGTCCTGTCTAGGCTAGACATTTTCAGCACACTATTTACATCCCCTTTATTTATTCCTGTCTTCCACTTATAAACCTCAATCATATCCCCCCTAATTCTACGTCTTTCTAGAGAGTGCAGTTTCAGGGCCCTTAGTCTATCCTCATAGGGAAGGTTTCTGATACATGGGATCATCTTTGTCATCCTCCTTTGTACATTTTCCAGAGAATTTATATCCATTCTGTAATACGGTGACCAAAACTGTGCAGCATAATCTAAATGAGGCCTAACCAAGGATGTATAGAGTTGAAGAACAACCTGAGGACTCCTATTATTTATGCTTCTTGATATGAAGCCAAGGATTCTATTAGCTTTATTGCGAACACTTATGCACTGTTGTCTTGGTTTCAGATTACTGCTAACCAGAACTCCTAAATCTTTTTCGCAATCCGTAATATTAAGATCTACATTATTTAGTTTATATGTGGCATGGTTATTGTCCTGTCCAACATTTAGAACTTTGCATTTGTCTATATTAAACTGCATCTGCCACTTCTCCGACCACTGCATCAGTCTATTCAAATCCTCCTGGAGTGCTCGAATGTCCTCGTCAGAATGAATTCGACGGCCTATTTTGGTGTCATCGGCAAACTTGCCGATGTCGCTCTTTATGCCCTCATCTATGTCGTTTATGTAGATTGTGAACAGCAGGGGGCCCAACACTGACCCCTGTGGAACACCGCTCGTGACGCTTCCCCACTCTGATTTCTCCCCATTTATGCAAACTCTCTGCTGCCTATTTGTCAACCATGCCTCTATCCAGGAAAAAATTTCTCCTCCTATTCCATGTGCTTTAATTTTCCTCAATAGTCTCTGATGTGGGACCCTGTCAAAAGCCTTACTGAAGTCCATATACACAATATCATATTCATTACCATGATCTACCTCCTCAAATACCTTAGTGAAAAAAGTTAATAAATTCGTAAGGCAGGAACGCCCCTTTGTAAAACCATGCTGAGATTCGTTGATTAATTTATGCTTTTCAAGGTGGCTACGAACTGCCTCGGCAATTATTGATTCCATAAATTTTCCCACTATGGAGGTTAGGCTTATTGGTCTATAGTTCGAAGCTAAGGACCTGTCACCTGTTTTGAAAATAGGTATCACATTTGCCATTTTCCACTTATCTGGCACCATGCCAGTTTGTAGTGATATGTTGAAAAGATTAGCCAAAGGTGTGCTAAGCTCCTCTTTACATTCCTTTAGAACCCTTGCATACAGTTCATCAGGGCCTGGGGATTTGTTAGGTTTTAATTTATCTATTTGCCTAAGGACCATGTCACTTGTGACCCTAATAGTGCACAGTTTATTATCGTCCTGTTCTACATAATTTATCATTACTGGAATATCGCTGGTATCCTCCTGTGTAAAAACTGAGAGGAAGTATGTGTTAAAAATTCTACACATTTCCTTATCACTGTCAGTGAGCTGACCCGAGGAACTTTTGAGTGGGCCTATCTTGTCCCTGATCTTACTTCTGTATACCTGAAAGAATCCTTTTGGGTTAGTCTTCGATTCTCTTGCAACTTTAACCTCATAATCTCTATTTGCTTTTCTAATTCCCTTTTTTATTTCTCTCTTTAACTGAATATATCGATTTCTTAATTGCCCCTCTCCTCTTTTGATTTGCCTATATATGCCTCTCTTTTGACCAATCAGATATTTTAATCTATTGTTCATCCATTTAGGATCATTTTTGTTTGATCTGATTTCCCTATTTGGAACATAATTTGACTGAGCAGCTAGAACTATGCCCTGGAAAGCATCATATCGGCAACCATCACCACCTACCTGACCCCTAGTCAGGTCATTCCAGTTCAGCCCCCCTAAGTAATTTTTCAGTCCTATGAAATCAGCCAAGCGAAAGTCAGGGACGGAGACTTGATTGCCATTATTAGGGGAATTCCATGCTATGTTAAAACTGAGTGATTTGTGATCACTCTCCCCAAGCTCATCATTAACCTCAAGATTATTAATTAGTGTTTCCCTACTGGCAAGAACCATGTCAAGGAGGTTATTTCCCCTAGTTGGCTCTGTCACAAACTGTTTTAAAAAACAATCCTGGATCGTATCAAGAAAGTCACCCGACTCTAAATTTCCTGTCAAATTGCTCCAGTCAATCTGTCTATAGTTGAAATCTCCCATTAGCACAACATTTTCGTATGTAGATGCCTTACGAATTTCGTCCCATAGAAGTTTACTGCACTCCCTATCAAGATTTGGGGCCCTGTAAATCACACCCAAAATTAGTTTTTCTCGGCCCTCGAGAAGCTGTAACCAAACAGATTCAGTGGCTGACGCTTCTAATTTAATATCTTGTCTAACACAACAATTTAAATTGTCTCTGACATACATCGCTACTCCACCACCTTTCCTGTTGACCCTGTCAGTGTGGAATAATTTATAGCCTTGTATGTGACATTCAGAGGGCATCTCTCTATCTTTCAGATTGAGCCAGGTCTCTGTTATAGCAATAATATCTATGTTTCCTGCACTTGCAATTAATCTTAGCTCATCTATCTTATTTCTAACACTCCTGCTATTAGTATAGTAAACCTTAAGGGAGCTAGTCCCTTGCTGCCCTCTGCTGTCCCCCTTTGTTTGCTGACCTGTTCTATTGTCTTTATTTATAACTTCATGCTGAATGCCTTTTATACATTTACTGTTTCCAACCCTAGTGTTGCAACCTGCTTGTTTCCCACACACACCCATACCTCTATCTTCCATCAGTTTAAAATCATAGGCATTTCACCAATGGCCTTCTCAATCGAGTCTGCAAGTGCTACCACCCCTGCCCCAGAGAGATGAACCCCATCCCTTGCATACATATCATGTTTGCCATAAAAGTTGTTCCAGTTGTCAATGAATGGGATTGCAAGTTCCTTGCAGTATCTGTCTAGCCAGCAATTTACACCAATTGCCCTAGACAACCATTCATTTCCTACTCCCCTTCTAGGCAAGATGCTACATATGATTGGGATCCCTCCCTTAGACTTAATGAAATCTATAGCTGACCTGTACTTATCTAGCAGCTCTTCTCTCCTACCCTTCCCAATATCATTTCCACCAGCACTGAGACAGATAATGGGCTTGTTCCCATTACCTGACATGATATTATCCAGTCTGTTGACAATGTCCCCAACACCAGCTCCAGGGAAGCACACTCTATCTCTCATCTTCTTATTCCTATTACAAAAAGCACGATCAACATATCTTACCTGAGAGTCACCAACCACAAGAATGCGCTTACCTTCATTAGCAGGGGCAGTAGTACCCTTACCTTCACTGGCCACTGAAGTACATTCATCCTGGAGAACAGAGAAGCGATTTCCTACCTTCAGATCTGCACTCTTAACTTTCCTTACTCTGATGCGCCTCCCATTACTGTGAACAACTCGCCACTTGTAGCAGGTGCTGGCCTTCACCTCACTGCTGGTAGCCGTTGCTACCACCCCACCTACAGCCTCCTCACAGTGAGAGACAGACTGCACCTCACTACTAGAAGCCTCATTCCCCACATCTCCAACCACCTCACACTCTCTCCCAGGCCCATTGAGGTGGACCTTCAGACGTATAAAATACTAAGATGAATTGAAGAGGTGGACATTGCCAGCCTGGAACAGTCTGGAGAATGATGTAGTGGACTCAGGATCCATATATAGTTTTAAAAGTGATTCAATGAAGCTCACGGAGCAGGGGGAGAGCGGCCTAGTAGTAACCAGTGAAGACGCGGGGCCAGGAGCTATGATTCGATCCCTGCAACCACAGTTAGGTGAGTACACACACACACGTACGACTGCAGTTACAACAGGAACAGAGAATCACATGGTATCACATAAATTATTTATATGGTATCACAGGCAAAGGTGAAGTGAGGGAGCGGGAGGAAGGGAGGGGATGGGACGGAGGGGGAGGAAGGGGGGGAGAAAGGGAGGGGGGAGGGAAGGAGGGAGGGAAGGTAGGACAGAGGGTAGGAGGTAGGGGGGTGGAGGGTGGGAGGGACAGAAGGATGAATGGAGGGAGGGAGGGAGGTAGGGGAGGCACGGAGGGAGAGAAGAATGGAAGGAGGGGTGGAGGGAGGTGGGGAATGGGAGGGAGGGAGGAAGGGAGAGGAGGGATGGTGGAAGGGAGAGAGGGACGGAGGGGGGTGGGAGGGGGTGACACCTGGGGGTAGACCAACACGTCTACAGTAGACCAGTAAACTAACTTCTTTGCATACCTGATCCGGCGTCTCATTTCTCTGCCTCTAGACATAACTTTCTATGTTTCAATATCTTTCTCCTTTCACTCTCTCTCTCTCTCTCTCTCTCACTTAGAAAGCAGACCAGCCTCATCACCCCACTATGACTGGTTCAGTTTAATCCCCCCCCCGCGGGCCAACAGAGGTCGGCCAGTAACACCGAGTAATAATGCCACAGCTTATGGAGGAAATACCACAGAAAAGGGGGATACCGGAGCACTTGGAAGGAGAGTCAGTAGAGCAAAAACCCAGCGAAGATTTACAGATGGAGACTCGTGTGTAATTTGTTGTGAGACAGGAGACTGACTCGTGCTTCTTATATTGAGATGAAATGTAGCTTAGACACCTCTGTTCTCTCTGAGTTGTTGTTGTTGTTGTTGTTGTTGTTGTTGTTCACTAGATTCTGGTACAAACATGTCAGAGGGATACAAATGTATCCCTCTGACACAGAACCTCATCCTTGTCTGCCTCAAGGTTCCCAGAAAGGTATCCCAGTATCCCTTAACACCATCCTTATCTATTTCAAGGATCTAAGAAAGGTATAGCTGTATCCCACAATCCCTCTGCCTCAGTGATCATGGGGACGCGGGAACAAAATAAATTATCCCAAAAAAGGTAATAAAAAAAACTGAAAAAGTGAAAATATCTTGATATATTAAGCGAAAACGAAGGTAGTTATTGGGAAATAAATAAATGAAGTCCCTAATGATGTGAATCATAGTGCTTCTGGAGGAAGGAAGGGAGGGAGAGAGGGAGAGAGGAAGGGAGGGAGGGAGGGAGAGAGGAAGGGAGGGAGGGAGAGAGGAAGGGAGGGAAGGGAAGAGAAAGGAATATGGTAGAGGGAGGCAGATAGAGCAAATGGAGGCCAAGGTGACACAGCCTCAATGTTAGAGTGCTGAAGAGTGACGCAGCGCTCACCTACCATTCCCTAACAATGAATTTTTCCATCAGAGAGACTCCCATTACCATGCTCTCGTCGCTACGGACGCGGGGGCCGAGGGGGGAACAAAGTTTAATCCGAGGAAGCGGCGGGTAGCTGCAGTTCCCTGAATGTGATGTAAGTGGTGTAGAAAACCGATACTTTTAGGAATCTCTATTGAAGAAACATTTCGCCAGTTGTGGATTCTTGAGTCCTAGTCCAGGTATCACCTTCGCCAAGTGTGGATTCTCCAGTTAGTGGATGACTGAGAAAGAATCTCCGTGGATCAAATGCCTAAATACAGTTCCTCACTGCAATTGTCTGTATCTCCAGTTGTGAGCATCGTGTCACTTGTCTCACCAGTTGTGAACTTCTCTTCACTTGCCCAGTCCTCTACTGTTTTTTCAACAAAGGGGGCAGTAAAGTAATAGCAAAGAACTACAGACCGATAGCGCTAACGTCCCGTATCATAAAAATTTTTGATAGGGTTCTAAGAAGTAAGATCGCCACCCATCTAGATACCCATCAGTTACACAACCCAGAGCAACATAGATTTAGAGCAGGTCGCTCCTGCCTGTCCCAACTACTGGACCACTATCACAAGGTTCTGGATGCTCGAGAAGACAAACAAAACTTAGACGTAGTAAATACAGGCTTTGCAAAAGCCTTTGATAAGTGCGATCGTGGTGTAATAGCGCACAAAATGAGTTATGAAGGAATGACAGGAAAAATTAGTAGATGGATCTATAATTTCCTAACAAACAGAACACAAAGAGTAGTAGTAAACAGAGTAAAGTCTGAGGCAGCCACGGTGACAAGCTCTGTTCCACAAGGCACAGTACTCGCTCCCATCCTGTTCCTCATCCTCATATCTGACATAGACAAGGATGTCAGCCACAGCACCGTGTCTTCCTTTGCAGATGACACCCGAATTTGCATGACAGTTTCCACCATTGAAGACACTGCAAAACTCCAGGCGGATATCAACCAAATCTTTAAAGTGGCCGCAGAAAACAAAATGATGTTCAATGATGATAAATTTCAATTACTCCGATATGGAAAACGTGAAGAAAGTAAAACTATATCGGAGTATAAAACAAATTCCAAACACACAATAGAGCGAAAAACTAATGTGAAAGACCTGGGAGTGATCATGTCGGAGGATCTCGCCTTCAAGGACCATAACATTGTATCAATCGCATCTGCTAGAAAAATGACAGGATGAATAATGAGAACCTTCAAAACTAGGGATGCCAAGCCCATGACACTCTTCAGGTCATTTGTTCTATCTAGGCTGGAATATTGCTGCACACTAACAGCACCTTTCAAGGCAGGTGAAATTGCTGACCTAGAAAATGTACAGAGAACTTTCACGGCGCGCATAACGGAGATAAAACACCTCAATTACTGGGAACGCTTGAGGTTCCTAAACCTGTATTCCCTGGAGCACAGGCGGGAGAGATACATGATTATATACACCTGGAAAATCCTAGAGGGACTAGTACCGAACTTGCACACGAAAATCACTCACTACGAAAGCAAAAGACTTGGCAGACGATGCAACATCCCCCCAATGAAAAGCAGGGGTGTCACTAGCACGTTAAGAGACAATATAATAAGTGTCAGGGGCCCGAGACTGTTCAACTGCCTCCCAGCATATATAAAGGGGATTACCAATAGACCCCTGGCAGTCTTCAAGCTGGCACTGGACAAGCACCTAAAGCCAGTTCCTGACCAGCTGGGCTGTGGCTCGTACGTCGGGTTACGTGTGGCCAACAGTAACATCCTGGTTGACCAAGCCCTGATCCACCATGAGGCCTGGTCACAGACAGGGCCACGGGGGCGTTGACCCCCGGAACCCTCTCCAGATATACTCCAGTTATAAAGATGCTGTACATTCTTTCACTTGGCCTCCATAAATTTTGCTTACAGTCGTGGTGTTCTGTTTCTCTTGTCAACTTATATACTTTTTTTAAAGTTCCTTCTGTTTTTGTCACGTTATTTCCTTCTCTAGGTTTCATTCCAATCTTCTAGCACCGTCACTGAGGAGGCGATGCTAGGTTAAATTATACGGCCCCTCTGAGCTCCTCTCGGCACCTCAAGAATACGTGAAGGATGTTTTCAGGGGTCAGCGACCCCCGGGGTCAGGTTCCAGACCAGGCCTTGGTGGATCAAAGTCTGATCAACAAGGCTGTTACTTCTGGCCGCAAGCAGGTTAAGTAGTAATTTGAAGAACTTGTCAAATTCACTCTAGAAGACAGTCTGCAGAGGTTTATTGATAAATCTTATGCAGTGAGGGCGGCCGTTCAAATTTTGGTGACCCCTGACACTTACTAAGTTCACTCTTAGTGTAGTCGTCACTCTTAGTGTACTCGTCACTCTTAGTGTACTCGTCACTCTTAGTGTACTCATCACTCAGTGCACTCGTCACTCTTAGTGTAGTCGTCACTCTTAGTGTACTCATCACTCATAGTGCACTCGTCACTCTTAGTGTACTCGTCACTCTTAGTGCACTCGTCACTCTTAGTGTAGTCGTCACTCTTAGTGTACTCATCACTCTTAGTGTACTCGTCACTCTTAGTGTACTCGTCACTCTTAGTGTACTCGTCACTCTTAGTGTACTCGTCACTCTTAGTGTACTCGTCACTCTTAGTGTACTCATCACTCATAGTGTACTCGTCACTCTTAGTGTACTCATCACTCATAGTGTAGTCGTCACTCTTAGTGTACTCGTCAGTGTACTCGTCACTCTTAGTGAAGTCGTCACTCTTAGTGAACTCGTCACTCTTAGTGTACACTCTTAGTGTACACACTCTTAGTGTAGTCGTCACTCTTAGTGTAGTCGTCACTCTTAGTGTAGTCGTCACTCTTAGTGTACTCGTCACTCTTAGTGTAGTCGTCACTCTTAGTGTAGTCGTCACTCTTAGTGTACTCGTCACTCTTAGTGTACTCGTCACTCTTAGTGTACTCGTCACTCTTAGTGTAGTCGTCACTCTTAGTGTAGTCGTCACTCTTAGTGTACTCGCCACTCTTAGTGTACTCATCACTCTTAATGTACTCGTCACTCTTAGTGTACTCGTCACTCTTAGTGTAGTCGTCACTCTTAGTGTACTCATCACTCTTAGTGTACTCGTCACTCTTAGTGTAGTCGTCACTCTTAGTGTAGTCGTCACTCTTAGTGTACTCGTCACTCTTAGTGTACTCGTCACTCTTAGTGTAGTCGTCACTCTTAGTGTAGTCGTCACTCTTAGTGTAGTCGTCACTCTTAGTGTAGTCGTCACTCTTAGTGTAGTCGTCACTCTTAGTGTAGTCGTCACTCTTAGTGTACTCATCACTCTTAGTGTACTCGTCACTCTTAGTGTAGTCGTCACTCTTAGTGTAGTCGTCACTCTTAGTGTACTCGTCACTCTTAGTGTAGTCGTCACTCTTAGTGTACTCGTCACTCTTAGTGTAGTCGTCACTCTTAGTGTACTCATCACTCTTAGTGTACTCGTCACTCTTAGTGTACTCGTCACTCTATGTGTACTCGTCACTCTAGTGTATTCATCACTCTTAGTGTACTCGTCACTAGTGTATTCATCACTCTTAGTGTGCTCGTCACTCTAGTGTATTCATCACTCTTAGTGTACTCGTCACTCTAGTGTATTCATCACTCTTAGTGTACTCGTCACTCTAGTGTATTCATCACTCTTAGTGTACTCGTCACTCTAGTGTATTCATCACTCTTAGTGTACTCGTCACTCTAGTGTATTCATCACTCTTAGTGTACTCGTCACTCTAGTGTATTCATCACTCTTAGTGTACTCGTCACTCTAGTGTATTCATCACTCTTAGTGTAGTCGTCACTCTTAGTGTACTCGTCACTCTTAGTGTACTCGTCACTCTTAGTGTACTCGTCACTCTTAGTGTGCTCGTCACTCTTAGTGTACTCGTCACTCTTAGTGTACTCGTCACTCTTAGTGTAGTCGTCACTCTTAGTGTACTCGTCACTCTTAGTGTACTCGTCACTCTTAGTGTACTCGTCACTCTTAGTGTACTCGTCACTCTTAGTGTACTCGTCACTCTTAGTGTACTCATCACTCTTAGTGTACTCGTCACTCTTAGTGTACTCATCACTCTTAGTGTACTCGTCACTCTTAGTGTACTCATCACTCTTAGTGTACTCGTCACTCTTAGTGTACTCATCACTCTTAGTGTACTCGTCCCACTCCTGTTAAGTCTCTTGTGTTCATTCAGAGTGATTTCGAAGGGCAGTTTTGGGACTAGTTCCTCCTGGATTTTCCAGGGTTAGATAATGATGTATCTTTCCAGTTTACGTTCCCAGGAATACAAGTGAAAAGTTTTCAAACGTTTCCAGTAATTAAGATGTTTGACTGAGTGTATACGAGCAGCAGTGAAAGTTCTCAACACGTTGTCCAGCTTAAAAGTCTCACCTACCTTAGAATACAGCAATATTCCAGGTGGCTGTAGAGAGCAAGGGACTTGAGAGGTATTACTGGCCCAGCATTTCTTGTTTCTGTCATGTTTCTATTGTTTCTATTGCTGTCTTGTTTCTATTGCTGTCTTGTTTCTATTGCTGTCGCACTGTAGTCAGTCTTGAAATATGAGATCTTCTGGCATTATCACTTCTATGTCTCACATACTGAAGTTTCGCTCTGTTGGATGATTTGAGACTGTCAGGTACTCCTTTCAGTTTTTATTTCGTCTATTCTTCCATAGTGGAGCAAGTGAAACTTGTCCTCATTCTGCGGGCAACTGGGAGACTATATCCTCTTAAATATTGGCTGCGTCTCCAATGGACGTCATTCTCACTGAGATTCTGGTGCCATCAGCAAAGAGTGCTTCGGTGGTATGACTTATGGCCTTGTCTATGTCGGATATAAGAATGAGAAACAGAAGTGGAACGAGTGCTGTGCCTTGAGGAAGAGAACTTTTTAATGTGGGAGCCTCGGACTTCACTCTGTTTACGACTATTCTCTGGCTTCTGTTAGTCTGGATAATAGGATATCCATCTGAATATCTGTTATTCCCTTGGCACGCACTTTCTGCACTTGTCATGGCCTCTCCTTCTATCTTCCAGTGTCACTTGTGTTGAAAGAGTCTCTGGGACGACCCAGGAGTGAGCACCTTCTTACAACACCCAAGATGATATCTCCTCTCTACTGACTTCTTTATTTATGCCAATATACAATTTTTTATTTTTAAGTACGCTGTTAATGTTTATAATTAATACTTGTCAGATTTCTGCTGCCCCAACACAGCAGTTTCCTTAATATTAATGACTTTTCTTTCACACACACACACACACACACACACACACACACACACACACACACACACACACACACACACACACACACACACACGCACGCACACACACTGTTTTTGGTATATGTCAACGACATAACGGAAGGGATAGACTCAGAAGTGTGCTTGCTTGCAGATGATGTGAAGTTAATGAGGAGAATCATATCTGTCGAGGATCAGGCAGGACTACAAAGAGATCTGGACAGGCTACAAGCCTGGTCCAGCAACTGGCTCCTTGAATTTAACCCTGCCAAATGCAAAGTCATGAAGATCGGGGAAAGGCAAAGAAGACCGCAGACAGAGTATAGTCTAGGTGGCCAAAGGCTGCAAACCTCACTCAAGAAAAAGATCTTGGGGTGAATATAATACCGAGTACATCTCCTGAGGGGCACATCAATCAGATAACTGCTGCAGCGTACGGGCGCCTGACAAACCTAAGGATAGCGTTCCGATACCTCAGTAAGGATTCGTTCAAGACTCTGTACACCATATACGTCAGGCCCATACTTGAGTATGCAGCACCAGTTTGGAATCCACACCTGGTCAAGCACGTCAAGAAATTAGAGTAAGTGCAAAGGTTTGCTACAAGACTAGTCCCAGAGCTAAGGGGATTGTCCTACAAAGAAAGGTTAAGAGAAATTGGCCTGACGACACTGGAGGACAGGAGGGTCAGGGGAGACATGATAACGACAAATAAAATACTGCGCGGAATAGACAACGTGGACAAAGACAGGATGTTCCAGAGATGGGACACAGACACAAGGGATCACTACTGGAAGTTGAAGACTCAGATGAGTCAAAGGGATGTTAGGAAGTATTTCTTCAGACATAGAGTTGTCAGGCAGTGGAATAGCTTAGAAAGTGACGTAGTGGAGGCGGGAACCATACATAGTTTTAAGACGAGGTTTGATAAAGCTCATGGAGCAGGGAGAGAGAGGACTTAGTAGCAATCGGTGAAGAGGCGGGACCAGGAGCTATGATTCGATTCCTGCAACCACAAATAGGTGAGTACAGATAGGTGAGTACACACACACACGCCTCACTAATACTACCAGTAAGGGTAGACAGGTTGTTTACAGAGTACCAGCGCCGAACCGCCCATCAAACACCTCAGGAAAGAACCACAGATTAAAGAATAATTAAGACACATAAAACAGAGAATTTAGTGCCATAAATACATTCAAAACTATTTTGTATACTAACATAGATGATATAACTGAAAAATTCTCGATCTGACTATGAGTAATAAGTGACCTTCACTGACCTGACTATGAACGATTATTACCTGACTTCTACTGACCTGACTATAAACTATCATTACCTGACCTTCACTAACCTGTAACCCCATCCTCCCCCAGAAGAGTGACGACTTTCACTGCCCTCACAGTATCCCCATATATACTACGGTCAGCTCAATACACATATCATCAGTTCTAAACTGCTGATCAAATCTCATGATCATACATACAAAAGAAATAAAACTGGATTGTCGAAGTTAATTTGATGACCTCATTTATAAACCTCAAATTTACCAGAGATGATTGACTGTGAAGACAGTGAGAGGTGCGGGAGGCAGCCAGCATCTCACAGCCACACTTGACCTGTGAAGACAGTGAGAGGTGCGGGAGGCAGCCAGCATCTCACAGCCACACTTGACCTGTGAAGACAGTGAGAGGTGCGGGAGGCAGCCAGCATCTCACAGACACACTTGACCTGTGAAGACAGTGAGAGGTGCGGGAGGCAGCCAGCATCTCACAGCCACACTTGACCTGTGAAGACAGTGAGAGGTGCGGGAGGCAGCCAGCATCTCACAGCCACACTTGACCTGTGAAGACAGTGAGAGGTGCGGGAGGCAGCCAGCATCTCACAGCCACACTTGACCTGTGAAGACAGTGAGAGGTGCGGGAGGCAGCCAGCATCTCACAGCCACACTTGACCTGTGAAGACAGTGAGAGGTGCGGGAGGCTGCCAGCATCTCACAGCCACACTTGACCTGTGAAGACAGTGAGAGGTGCGGGAGGCTGCCAGCATCTCACAGCCACACTTGACCTGTGAAGACAGTGAGAGGTGCGGGAGGCTGCCAGCATCTCACAGACACGCTTGACCTGTGAAGACAGTGAGAGGTGCGGGAGGCTGCCAGCATCTCACAGACACACTTGACCTGTGAAGACAGTGAGAGGTGCGGAAGGCAGCCAGCATCTCACAGACACACTTGACCTGTGAAGACAGTGAGAGGTGCGGGAGGCTGCCAGCATCTCACAGACACACTTAACCTGTGAAGACAGTGAGAGGTGCGGGAGGCTGCCAGCATCTCACAGACACACTTGACCTGTGAAGACAGTGAGAGGTGCGGAAGGCTGCCAGCATCTCACAGACACACTTGACCTGTGAAGACAGTGAGAGGTGCGGGAGGCAGCCAGCATCTCACAGCCACACTTGACCTGTGAAGACAGTGAGAGGTGCGGAAGGCTGCCAGCATCTCACAGCCACACTTGACCTGTGAAGACAGTGAGAGGTGCGGGAGGCTGCCAGCATCTCACAGACACACTTAACCTGTGAAGACAGTGAGAGGTGCGGGAGGCAGCCAGCATCTCACAGCCACACTTGACCTGTGAAGACAGTGAGAGGTGCGGGAGGCTGCCAGCATCTCACAGACACACTTGACCTGTGAAGACAGTGAGAGGTGCGGAAGGCTGCCAGCATCTCACAGACACACTTGACCTGTGAAGACAGTGAGAGGTGCGGGAGGCAGCCAGCATCTCACAGCCACACTTGACCTGTGAAGACAGTGAGAGGTGCGGGAGGCTGCCAGCATCTCACAGACACGCTTGACCTGTGAAGACAGTGAGAGGTGCGGGAGGCTGCCAGCATCTCACAGACACACTTGACCTGTGAAGACAGTGAGAGGTGCGGAAGGCTGCCAGCATCTCACAGACACACTTGACCTGTGAAGACAGTGAGAGGTGCGGGAGGCAGCCAGCATCTCACAGCCACACTTGACCTGTGAAGACAGTGAGAGGTGCGGGAGGCTGCCAGCATCTCACAGACACACTTGACCTGTGAAGACAGTGAGAGGTGCGGAAGGCTGCCAGCATCTCACAGACACACTTGACCTGTGAAGACAGTGAGAGGTGCGGGAGGCAGCCAGCATCTCACAGCCACACTTGACCTGTGAAGACAGTGAGAGGTGCGGGAGGCTGCCAGCATCTCACAGACACGCTTGACCTGTGAAGACAGTGAGAGGTGCGGAAGGCTGCCAGCATCTCACAGACACACTTAACCTGTGAAGACAGTGAGAGGTGCGGGAGGCAGCCAGCATCTCACAGCCACACTTGACCTGTGAAGACAGTGAGAGGTGCGGGAGGCTGCCAGCATCTCACAGACACACTTGACCTGTGAAGACAGTGAGAGGTGCGGAAGGCTGCCAGCATCTCACAGACACACTTGACCTGTGAAGACAGTGAGAGGTGCGGGAAGCAGCCAGCATCTCACAGCCACACTTGACCTGTGAAGACAGTGAGAGGTGCGGCAGGCTGCCAGCATCGCACAGACACGCTTGACCTGTGAAGACAGTGAGAGGTGCGGGAGGCTGCCAGCATCTCACAGACACACTTGACCTGTGAAGACAGTGAGAGGTGCGGAAGGCTGCCAGCATCTCACAGACACACTTGACCTGTGAAGACAGTGAGAGGTGCGGGAGGCAGCCAGCATCTCACAGCCACACTTGACCTGTGAAGACAGTGAGAGGTGCGGAAGGCTGCCAGCATCTCACAGCCACACTTGACCTGTGAAGACAGTGAGAGGTGCGGGAGGCTGCCAGCATCTCACAGACACACTTAACCTGTGAAGACAGTGAGAGGTGCGGGAGGCAGCCAGCATCTCACAGCCACACTTGACCTGTGAAGACAGTGAGAGGTGCGGGAGGCTGCCAGCATCTCACAGACACGCTTGACCTGTGAAGACAGTGAGAGGTGCGGGAGGCTGCCAGCATCTCACAGACACACTTGACCTGTGAAGACAGTGAGAGGTGCGGAAGGCTGCCAGCATCTCACAGACACACTTGACCTGTGAAGACAGTGAGAGGTGCGGGAGGCAGCCAGCATCTCACAGCCACACTTGACCTGTGAAGACAGTGAGAGGTGCGGAAGGCTGCCAGCATCTCACAGCCACACTTGACCTGTGAAGACAGTGAGAGGTGCGGGAGGCTGCCAGCATCTCACAGACACACTTGACCTGTGAAGACAGTGAGAGGTGCGGGAGGCAGCCAGCATCTCACAGACACACTTGACCTGTGAAGACAGTGAGAGGTGCGGGAGGCTGCCAGCATCTCACAGCCACACTTGACCTGTGAAGACAGTGAGAGGTGCGGGAGGCAGCCAGCATCTCACAGACACACTTGACCTGTGAAGACAGTGAGAGGTGCAGGAGGCTGCCAGCATCTCACAGCCACACTTGACCTGTGAAGACAGTGAGAGGTGCGGGAGGCTGCCAGCATCTCACAGCCACACTTGACCTGTGAAGACAGTGAGAGGTGCGGAAGGCAGCCAGCATCTCACAGCCACACTTGACCTGTGAAGACAGTGAGAGGTGCGGGAGGCAGCCAGCATCTCACAGCCACACTTGACCTGTGAAGACAGTGAGAGGTGCGGGAGGCTGCCAGCATCTCACAGCCACACTTGACCTGTGAAGACAGTGAGAGGTGCGGAAGGCTGCCAGCATCTCACAGCCACACTTGACCTGTGAAGACAGTGAGAGGTGCGGGAGGCTGCCAGCATCTCACAGACACACTTGACCTGTGAAGACAGTGAGAGGTGCGGGAGGCAGCCAGCATCTCACAGCCACACTTGACCTGTGAAGACAGTGAGAGGTGCGGGAGGCAGCCAGCATCTCACAGCCACACTTGACCTGTGA
The DNA here is from genome assembly GCF_038502225.1 of Cherax quadricarinatus. Taxonomy (NCBI): domain Eukaryota; kingdom Metazoa; phylum Arthropoda; class Malacostraca; order Decapoda; family Parastacidae; genus Cherax; species Cherax quadricarinatus. Next base: position 2,720,297 of record NC_091300.1, on the reverse strand, counting down.
AGACAGTGAGAGGTGCGGGAGGCTGCCAGCATCTCACAGCCACACTTGACCTGTGAAGACAGTGAGAGGTGCGGGAGGCTGCCAGCATCTCACAGACACACTTGACCTGTGAAGACAGTGAGAGGTGCGGGAGGCTGCCAGCATCTCACAGACACACTTGACCTGTGAAGACAGTGAGAGGTGCGGGAGGCAGCCAGCATCTCACAGCCACACTTGACCTGTGAAGACAGTGAGAGGTGCGGGAGGCAGCCAGCATCTCACAGCCACACTTGACCTGTGAAGACAGTGAGAGGTGCGGGAGGCAGCCAGCATCTCACAGCCACACTTGACCTGTGAAGACAGTGAGAGGTGCGGGAGGCAGCCAGCATCTCACAGCCACACTTGACCTGTCAAGACAGTGAGAGGTGCGGGAGGCTGCCAGCATCTCACAGCCACACTTGACCTGTGAAGACAGTGAGAGGTGCGGGAGGCTGCCAGCATCTCACAGCCACACTTGACCTGTGAAGACAGTGAGAGGTGCGGGAGGCTGCCAGCATCTCACAGCCACACTTGACCTGTGAAGACAGTGAGAGGTGCGGAAGGCTGCCAGCATCTCACAGACACACTTGACCTGTGAAGACAGTGAGAGGTGCGGGAGGCAGCCAGCATCTCACAGCCACACTTGACCTGTGAAGACAGTGAGAGGTGCGGGAGGCAGCCAGCATCTCACAGCCACACTTGACCTGTGAAGACAGTGAGAGGTGCGGGAGGCAGCCAGCATCTCACAGCCACACTTGACCTGTGAAGACAGTGAGAGGTGCGGGAGGCAGCCAGCATCTCACAGCCACACTTGACCTGTGAAGACAGTGAGAGGTGCGGGAGGCAGCCAGCATCTCACAGCCACACTTGACCTGTGAAGACAGTGAGAGGTGCGGGAGGCAGCCAGCATCTCACAGCCACACTTGACGTGTGAAGACAGTGAGAGGTGCGGAAGGCTGCCAGCATCTCACAGCCACACTTGACCTGTGAAGACAGTGAGAGGTGCGGGAGGCTGCCAGCATCTCACAGACACACTTGACCTGTGAAGACAGTGAGAGGTGCGGGAGGCAGCCAGCATCTCACAGCCACACTTGACCTGTCAAGACAGTGTGAGGTGCGGGAGGCTGCCAGCATCTCACAGCCACACTTGACCTGTGAAGACAGTGAGAGGTGCGGGAGGCTGCCAGCATCTCACAGACACACTTGACCTGTGAAGACAGTGAGAGGTGCGGGAGGCAGCCAGCATCTCACAGCCACACTTGACCTGTCAAGACAGTGTGAGGTGCGGGAGGCAGCCAGCATCTCACAGACACACTTGACCTGTGAAGACAGTGAGAGGTGCGGGAGGCTGCCAGCATCTCACAGCCACACTTGACCTGTGAAGACAGTGAGAGGTGCGGGAGGCTGCCAGCATCTCACAGCCACACTTGACCTGTGAAGACAGTGAGAGGTGCGGGAGGCTGCCAGCATCTCACAGCCACACTTGACCTGTGAAGACAGTGAGAGGTGCGGGAGGTTGCCAGCATCTCACAGTCACACTTGACCTGTGAAGACAGTGAGAGGTGCGGGAGGTTGCCAGCATCTCACAGACACACTTGACCTGTGAAGACAGTGAGAGGTGCGGGAGGTTGCCAGCATCTCACAGACACACTTGACCTGTGAAGACAGTGAGAGGTGCGGGAGGCTGCCAGCATCTCACAGCCACACTTGACCTGTGAAGACAGTGAGAGGTGCGGGAGGCAGCCAGCATCTCACAGCCACACTTGACCTGTGAAGACAGTGAGAGGTGCGGGAGGCAGCCAGCATCTCACAGACACACTTGACCTGTGAAGACAGTGAGAGGTGCGGGAGGCTGCCAGCATCTCACAGACACACTTGACCTGTGAAGACAGTGAGAGGTGCGGGAGGCAGCCAGCATCTCACAGCCACACTTGACCTGTGAAGACAGTGAGAGGTGCGGGAGGCAGCCAGCATCTCACAGACACACTTGACCTGTGAAGACAGTGAGAGGTGCGGGAGGCAGCCAGCATCTCACAGCCACACTTGACTTGTGAAGACAATAAGAGGTGCGGGAGGTTGCCAGCATCTCACAGTCACACTTGACTTGTGAAGACAATAAGAGGTGCGGGAGGTTGCCAGCATCTCACAGTCACACTTGACTTGTGAAGACAGTAAGAGGTGCGGGAGGTTGCCAGCATCTCACAGTCACACTTGACAACAGAGGTTTTTAAGATCTGCTTCAGAGCAATGAAAGTTGAACTCTTTAGTTCCAAGGCAATCGAGGTCAAGTGAAGTCTGCTTATAGTCGCATGGAATTCTTGAACAGTGAAATAATAACTCCCTTGACCTTATTATAACAAACTCAATTTAATTTAGCCTAATCCAGCTAAACATGATATAGATAAGTTTACAATAATTTAATATTAAACAAACAAAATGAAATATATTTTTTTCGTTAGGTTCAGAATGATTTTTGCGAAATTATTGTATACACAAATTTTCTCTTGCCTTATTCGGCAAGAGGAGCGTTACTATTTATGCCAAAATCGCAAGTTTTATTTATTCCGCACATGTTTCCAGCGCCATGTTGAATATATATATATATATATATATATATATATATATATATATATATATATATATATATATATATATATATATATATATATATATATATATATATATATATATATATATATATATATATATATATATATATATATATATATATATATATATTCAACATGACGCTGGAAACATTCGCGGAGATTCTGGTCCAAGTTGACATTACACTACAACACATCCCAAAGTTAAGAACGATAATAAACTTGTTGAGTTAGGCATAAGAATTAACAACTGGGCGTCTACACTGCAAACTGAATTGTTTGCAATCCTAATGGCGCTAAAGCTAACCTATGACACTGAGCTTGACTCTATCATTACTGATTCTATGTCATCACTGAATGCTCTTGACTCATAATAACTCCAACAACATGCTCATTGGAGAAGCCAGGTATAGATACTCAAAAATCAGGGACAAAGGAATTAATGTATAATTGCTATGGATCCCATCACACATTGGATTACTCCTTCATGATAAAGTTGATATGTTAGCCAAGAAGAGTACCCAGAAGGAGAATGTAGAATATAACTTTGGTATATCTGTGATTAGCATTAGGAACAATATTAGGAGAGAAGTAAATAATGAAAATGATTGTTATAGGAATGCAGTTAGAAGCCTGAGTAGATCTATAACCCACTATGATAACATGAACGTAGATAAGTATGTTTATGGAGCAACTTGCAATGTGAACAGACTGACTGATGTTGTAGTGGCTAGGCTTAGGCTTGGTTACAAGTACTTCTGGCAAATTATGTGATCAGGCATATGGTCACTGTCTTGAACACTATGTGCTTAATTGTCCACTTATTGAGGAATACAGAGACAGACAGTATAATAACCTATGTGACATGTCAAGATATCTTATTAATGAAAATAAGATACCAGATATACTAAGCAAATTTCCTAAATTTGCTTGCAACAGATAATTGAACTTTAGATATGTAGATATAAATCCATATGTATTCTTGGTAACCATTGGGGCCTAGTTCCTAGGCCTCTTGTGTATCCATATGCTCTTGCGCTACCGTCCACAGGATGGATATGGGGTACACAATAAACTAGCCACTTCGGTGGCAAAATCTAACATCCCAAAGGTGCTCTATTGGACTGAGGTTTGGTGACTGTGGAGTCCACTTTCCTGCATACTCTCTTACACTGATCTCAGTATCATGTTCGTGGAACCAGCCTGAGATTACATGTGCTTTGTGACGTAGCGCGTTATCCAGCTGGAAGTAGCCACTGGAAGATGGGTAGATTCTGACCCTAAAGGGATGTACGTGGTCAGCAACAATACTCAGGTAGGGTGTGGCATTTAAATGATGCTCAGTTGGTATTATTGAGCAAAATGTGCTCCCAGAAAACATTCCCCCACACCATTACATCACTACCACGAGCCTGAACCCTTGTCACAAGACAGAATGCCTCGGTGGATTAATATTTACACCACATTCTGACCCTAACATCTGCATCCTGCAACAGAAATAGCGATTCGTCAAACCAAGCGACGTTTTGCCAATCTCCAGCTCTCCAGTTTTGGTGAGTCTGTCCGTACTGTAGCCTCTCTTTCCTGTTTTTAGCTGATAGGAGTTGAACCTGGTGTGATCTTCTGTTGCTCCTTCCATCCACTTCAAGATTAGATGTGTTGTGCGTTCAGAGGTGTTCTTCTGCATGCCACTGTTGTAACACGTAGTTATTCGAGTTACTGTTACCTTCCTGTCAGCTTGGACCAGACTAGCCATCCTCCTTTGACCTCTCATATTAACAAGGCGTTTTCGCCAACAGAACCGCCACTCACTACATATTTTTGTTTTCCACACCATTCTCAGTAAACTCTAGAGAGCCCTGTACCTGAAAAATTCCAGCGGATCGGTAGTTTCTGAGACACAAACCCATCTGGCACCAACAATCCTTCCACGGTCAAAGTCACTTGGAACACATTACTTCACCATTCTGATGTTCAGTTTGAACAACAACTGAACCTCTAGACTATGTCTACATGTTTGTAGACCTTGAGGTGTTGCCACGTGATTAGCTGATTAGATATCTGCATTAACGAGCAAGTGTATAGGTGTACCTAATAAAGTGGCCACCAAGTGTCTATATTAGAATAATTGTGATCAAGTTGTATACTTGACATTGGTAACCTTTCATGGTGCACTTGTCAGTGTGTTAGTACACACTGCTGTTGTGACTTATTACAGTCATAAACTAGATTTCTCATTGACGAGTGTCACAATGATGTATTAGAGAGTCATCACCTGTGTATGTATACTGTGGTGAGTCATCACCTGTGTATGTATACTGTGGTGAGTCATCACCTGTGTATGTATACTGTGGTGAGTCATCACCTGTGTATGTATACTGTGGTGAGTCATCACCTGTGTATGTATACTGTGGTGAGTCATCACCTGTGTATGTATACTGTGGTGAATCATCACCTGTGTATGTATGCTGTGGTGAGTCATCACCTGTGTATGTATACTGTGGTGAATCATCACCTGTGTATGTATACTGTGGTGAGTCATCACCTGTGTATGTATATTGTGGTGAGTCATCACCTGGGTATGTATACCATGGTGAGTGGTGAGGTGGGTATGTATATTATGATAGGTGATACATCACCCACTAACTATGCTTGTATCCACTCCTGCTGCTGGTGTTGCTGCTGCTGCTGCTGTTGCTGCTGCTACTACTGCTGTTGCTGCTGCTGCTCGACCTTTTCTAGTCCTCCTGACATTTCCAGCGATGCCTCAGTGAAGGCTTCTCTCAACCTCCAGTTCAGTCCTCCTCACCTCCCACCTCTCATCCTTCGTCACACCACCCTCTCTCTCTCTCTCTTCACTCCCTGCTATGCTATTTTCGAATTCTCTTTCTGCTCCCCTTCTCATCCATGAGTAGTCACTCCTACCACTTCTTACATATCTTCCACTCTTCTTTTTTCTCTGTTTTAGATGTCACTGTACTCAGAAGTCTGTGCCTCGCTGCACTTCTTTGTACACCATGGGCTCTCCCTCTGTTGTTCAATCTCTCTTTGGCTTCTCTGGCACATTGTAAGTAAGGTCTCTGTCATCTTGCACACTCTCTTACTTTACGTTGACTCTTCCACTGAAGTTGACTCAGGAATCTCAATATTTCTGTGTAAATTATCTCTGCTGTAATCTGCTTCCTCATACAGTTCCTCCAGTCTAGTTCCTCGGCATCCCTACCTTCACGAGGTGGTCTTAAAGTAGACCATCCCTACACTTACTCCAGGTAGTCTAAACGTAGCAACATGTAATTATCTGCTAGAGTTTTCTCATATTCGACATTATCAATGTCCATTTAACTTGAGGAAAAGAGCTGGTCTAGTCTTACTGGGCATTCTTGTGGTGTGTTTGTTTTCAGAGATGTTTGGCCCGTGGAGTTCAATCAGGCTTGCTTCTCTTACTCTCTCCATTTCCCATCCTAATCATAGTGGGAGGTGACGGGTGTGACAATATGTGGTGGTGATGGGTGTGACAGTGTATGCTAATGGGTACCTGGAGGTTACCTGGAGGTTATTCCGGGGATCAACGCCCCCGCGGCCCGGTCCACGACCAGGCCTCCCGATTTATAATGGGTTTGAAAGTTGGGTAGCATTGAAAATGGATTGGGCAAATATTTTTGTATAGTGGGTTTGGGCTCAATAAGGACCTGCCCGTAGGCCTGCTGCAGTGTTCCTTCAGTCTTATGCCCTAAGTCTGTGACGAGTGTGGTGAGGAGTGTATGAATGTGTGGTGACGAGTGTATGAATGTGTGGTGAGGAGTGTATGAATGTGTGGTGACGAGTGTATGAATGTGTGGTGACGAGTGTATGAATGTGTGGTGAGGAGTTTGCCAATCTCACTTTCTTTCTCTAGTGCGAGTGGTGTGTGTGTGTGGCGGAGTGGTTCAGTAAATCTCTAGCTCTGGTGAGGGGAGTGCGTGTGTGTATGTGTGTCAGCGTCTGCTTTCCCCGTCACCGCCTCCCTCAGCACCCGTCGGCATGCTTCTGCAGGCCAGGCCACTCCTGCAGAAGCCCAGCTACTGCGGCCAATAATCTGCGGAAACACAGGGACGCCTCGCAGCTCCGCCGCAACCATGGTAAGTGTAGAGAGAGGGGGGAACGATGGGGGTGTTTGTGTGATGGGGGAAGAGAGAGAGAGCGGGAAGTGTCTACGGGACAGCGCCTACGCCGCCAATAGGCTGGGTTTTGTCTATGAGCTTCCGTAGGCCGTGGAGCGACGAGGTCAGGAGGTGGGTGAGCAAGTGTGATTGGCTGAAGCGCGCGACCTTCCGGGCGGCCAGCCATGGATGTCCTTGGACAACCGGACCGAAGTGTTAAATCCTAGCGAGGAGAAACAGCACGCGCAGTCTGACTCCAACTGCGCGCGTGCGGCCAACAGTCTCCCCAGGATAAAACAAAAGTGAGTTGACCTAAATATGCGAGACTCCGCGGATGTGTCTAGTGTGTAGTGAAACTTTGTTTACACGCTGCGCTGCGCTGGTGCGCCTCAGGGAGAGTTACTGCCTCCACCAGTGTTCTGTGTCTCTCCTGCAGTGTAGCCATGTCGTGGTGGTGGTGTTGTGAAGTGTTTCAGGAGAGTTACCACCTCCAACAGTGTTGTGTCCTGCAGTGTAGCCATGTCGTTGAGGAAGTATTTCAGGGAGAGTTACTACGTCCACCAGTGTTATGTGTGTCTCCTGCAGTGTAGCCATGTCGTTGTGTTGGTGTTGTGCAGTGTTTCACTGAGAGTTACCATCTCCACCACTCTTGTGTCGCCTTGTGAGTAGCCATGTTCCTGGGTAGGTGTCGTGGAAGAGTTACCATCCCCACCAGCGTTCTGTGTGATGTCTTGTAGTGTCGGCTGTTCCACTGTCGTACAGACTGTGGTGTTGCACTGACCCTCCCTGGTCACCCGTCTACACACGGGTATCCATCCCATCCTTGCAATGTGAGGTGTATCTCATGATAATAAAAAAAAAAAAACCTCTTGTAAGTGACTGAAACAAAAATGTGACGAGAAATCTTAATTCCGGATCCTGTAAACTGGCTTATCTGCAAATTCTTAAGCAATGTATGAACCTTGGTTTAAAACCCATGACTGAGCAATAAAACGATGAGGAATCTTTAGTGTTGTGAAGCAGGCGAAGGTATGTCACCTGCCTCTCATACATTGTGAGGTTTACCTGGAGAGTGTTCTGGGGGTCAACGCCTCCTGCGGCTAGGTCCATGACCAAGCCTCGCGGTGGGTAAGAGCGTGATAAACCAAGTGATTACTGCTGGCCGCTCGCAATCCAACGTACGAGCCATAGCCCAGATGGTCAGGTACTGACTTTACGAATCTGTCCAATTTCCTCATGAAGATATCCAGGGGTCTATTGGTAATCCCCCTTATGTATGCTGGGAGGCTGATAAACAGTCTTGGGTACCGACACTTATTGTGTTGTCAGTGTGCTCAAGGTACCCCTGCTTTTCATAAAGGGTATGTTGTACTGTCTTCTGAATCTTTTGCTTTCGTAAAGAGTGATTTCTATGTGCAGATTTGGGACCAGTCCCTCTAGGAATTTCCAGTTGTAAATTATGATGTATCTTTCTCTCCTGCAGTTCAGTGAGTACATATCAAGGAACTTCAAACGTTCCCAGTAATTAATGTGATTGACTGAACACATATGTGCAGTGAAGGTTCTCTGTACATTCTCCAGATCTTCGGTTTCGCTGCCTTGAAGGGGATTGTTAGTGTACAGCAATATGCCAACCTAGAGAGAACAAGTGCCTTAAAGAAGATTATCATTGGCTTGTCATCCCTTGTTCTGAAGGTTCTCCTTCACCATGCTATCATTTTCCTCACAGTTGGAACAGTAACACTGTTGTGATCCTTGAAGGTGAGATCCTCTGACATTATCACCTCACGTAAGTTTTTCGTTCTATTGTGTGGTTAGAATTTGTTTTATACTCTGTTTTAGCTTTTATTTCTTCGTGTTTTCCTGCCTCACACACGTCACCTGCCTCTCACACGTCACCTGCCTCACACACGTCACCTGCCTCTCACACGTCACCTGCCTCACACACGTCACCTGCCTCACACACGTCACCTGCCTCTCACACGTCACCTGCCTCTCACACGTCACCTGCCTCACACACGTCACCTGCCTCTCACACGTCACCTGCCTCACACACGTCACCTGCCTCTCACACGTCACCTGCCTCACACACGTCACCTGCCTCTCACACGTCACCTGCCTCACACACGTCACCTGCCTCTCACACGTCACCTGCCTCACACACGCCACCTGCCTCTCACACGTCACCTGCCTCACACACGTCACCTGCCTCTCACACGTCACCTGCCTCACACACGTCACCTGCCTCTCACACGTCACCTGCCTCTCACACGTCACCTGCCTCACACACGTCACCTGCCTCTCACACGTCACCTGCCTCACACACGTCACCTGCCTCTCACACGTCACCTGCCTCACACACGCCACCTGCCTCTCACACGTCACCTGCCTCACACACGTCACCTGCCTCTCACACGTCACCTGCCTCACACACGCCACCTGCCTCTCACACGTCACCTGCCTCACACACGTCACCTGCCTCTCACACGTCACCTGCCTCACACACGCCACCTGCCTCTCACACGTCACCTGCCTCACACACGCCACCTGCCTCTCACACGTCACCTGCCTCACACACGTCACCTGCCTCTCACACGTCACCTGCCTCACACACGTCACCTGCCTCTCACACGTCACCTGCCTCTCACACGTCACCTGCCTCTCACACGTCACCTGTCTCACACACGTCACCTGCCTCACACACGTCACCTGCCTCACACACGTCACCTGCCTCTCACACGTCACCTGCCTCTCACACGTCACACGTCACCTGCCTCACACACGTCACCTGCCTCTCACACGTCACCTGCCTCACACACGTCACCTGCCTCTCACACGTCACCTGCCTCACACACGTCACCTGCCTCTCACACGTCACCTGCCTCACACACGTCACCTGTCTCACACACGTCACCTGCCTCTCACACGTCACCTGCCTCTCACACGTCACCTGCCTCTCACACGTCACCTGCCTCACACACGTCACCTGCCTCTCACACGTCACCTGCCTCTCACACGTCACCTGCCTCACACACGTCACCTGCCTCTCACACGTCACCTGCCTCACACACGTCACCTGTCTCACACACGTCACCTGTCTCACACACGTCACCTGCCTCTCACACGTCACCTGCCTCTCACACGTCACCTGCCTCACATACGTCACCTGCCTCACACACGCCACCTGCCTCTCACACGTCACCTGCCTCACACACGTCACCTGCCTCTCACACGTCACCTGCCTCACACACGTCACCTGCCTCTCACACGTCACCTGCCTCTCACACGTCACCTGCCTCTCACACGTCACCTGTCTCACACACGTCACCTGCCTCACACACGTCACCTGCCTCACACACGTCACCTGCCTCTCACACGTCACCTGCCTCACACACGTCACCTGTCTCACACACGTCACCTGCCTCTCACACGTCACCTGTCTCACACACGTCACCTGCCTCTCACACGTCACCTGCCTCACACACGTCACCTGCCTCTCACACGTCACCTGCCTCACACACGTCACCTGTCTCACACACGTCACCTGCCTCTCACACGTCACCTGTCTCACACACGTCACCTGCCTCTCACACGTCACCTGCCTCACACACGTCACCTGCCTCTCACACGTCACCTGCCTCACACACGTCACCTGCCTCACACACGTCACCTGCCTCACACACGTCACCTGCCTCTCACACGTCACCTGCCTCTCACACGTCACCTGCCTCTCACACGTCACCTGCCTCTCACACGTCACCTGCCTCTCACACGTCACCTGCCTCACACACGTCACCTGCCTCTCACACGTCACCTGCCTCACACACGTCACCTGCCTCTCACACGTCACCTGCCTCTCACACGTCACCTGTCTCACACACGTCACCTGCCTCTCACACGTCACCTGTCTCACACACGTCACCTGCCTCTCACACGTCACCTGCCTCTCACACGTCACCTGCCTCTCACACGTCACCTGCCTCACATACGTCACCTGCCTCACACACGTTACCTGCCTCACACACGTCACCTGCCTCACATACGTCACCTGCCTCACACACGTCACCTGCCTCACACACGTCACCTGCCTCACACACGTCACCTGCCTCACACACGTCACCTGCCTCACACACGTCACCTACCTCACACACGTCACCTGCCTCTCACACGTCACCTGCCTCTCACACGTCACCTGCCTCTCACACGTCACCTGCCTCACACACGTCACCTGCCTCTCACACGTCACCTGCCTCACATACGTCACCTGCCTCACACACGTTACCTGCCTCACACACGTCACCTGCCTCTCACACGTCACCTGCCTCTCACACGTCACCTGCCTCACACACGTCACCTGCCTCACACACGTCACCTGCCTCACACACGTCACCTGCCTCACACACGTCACCTGCCTCACACACGTCACCTGCCTCACACACGTCACCTGCCTCACACACGTCACCTGCCTCACATACGTCACCTGCCTCACACACGTCACCTGCTTCACGCACGTCACCTACCTCACACACGTTACCTGCCTCACACATGTCACCTGCCTCACACACGTCACCTGCCTCACACACGTCACCTGCCTCACACACGTCACCTGCCTCACACACGTCACCTGCCTCACACACGTCACCTTCCTCACACACGTCACCTGCCTCACACATGTCACCTGCCCCACACGAGTCAGCTCAGAGTGAAGTCACCTGCCTCACACACGTCACCTGCCTCACACGAGTCAGCTCAGAGTGAAGTCACCTGCCTCACACACGTCACCTGCCTCACACACGTCACCTGCCTCACACGAGTCAGCTCAGAGTGAAGTCACCTGCCTCTCAAGCGTTAATTAATATCCCACCCTGCCCTACACCGCCCAACTCCACCTACTCAGAATTACCTCACCGCACCTCTCTCAGCACACCACCTCACCTCACCTCACCTATACTCTCTTACATTTCCTTCTTCTCTCTCCATGGATGAAGTTCTTTGTTTCCATAGACGATTAAAGGCACCATCTACCGTATTCCTCTGGTCAGTTCTATGGTTCACCTTATCTGTCATAGAACCATCCGCCAAATGTTGCTCCATATACCTCAACAAATATACATCCTCCATATCGGGGGCGTCGACCCCCGAAACCCTCTGCAGGTATAATCCAGGTATACTTCCTCCATTCTGATATTCAGTCTTTCGTTGCCAAGATTTTTTGGCTACTCTCATTAATTTATTCTTTTTCATGTTCACTTTTCATTGCTTCTGATATATATATATATATATATACCTCGTAAATCACTCCACCAACCGTTGCAACTTATAATAATCTCCCGAAAGAACCGCGTCATCAGCAAAAAGCAACTATGACGAATCTCACTTTGTATGAGAGTAGTATAAATACTCATATATATATACATGTCTCCATTACGTAATGGCTTGGTATAGAGCGAAACGTTGCCACAATAAATGTCACATAGTTGCACTTGTGTCCTTTTACTTTACATATTGTCGGTAATTCTACCAACTTTATTACAGTATAAATACTCATATGTATATATATATATATATATATATATATATATATATATATATATATATATATATATATATATATGTGTGTGTGTGTGTGTGTGTGTGTGTGTGTGTATGTGTGTGTGTATGTGTGTGTGTATGTGTACTCACCTAATTGTGGTTGCAGGGGTCGAGACTCAGCTCATTCTCTCTCTGTTTCTCTGTCTCTTTCTCTGTCTGTCTGTCTGTCTCTCTCTCTCTCTCTCTCTCTCTCTCTCTCTCTCTCTCTCTCTCTCTCTCTCTCTCTCTCTCTCTCATAAAAACTTTGAGTATATTAGTCATAATGTATCATCAGTGTGAATAATAACACTCAGTGACTTGAACAATTCTGGTGATCAGGAGAGTGAAGTTATTACCCAACTAACACATTTATCCATTACCTGAGACACTTATCCATGACCTGAGACACTTATCCATGACCTGAGACACTTATCCATTACCTGAGACACTTATCCATGACCTGAGACACTTATCCATTACCTGAGACACTTATCCATGACCTGAGACACTTATCCATTACCTGAGACACTTATCCATTACCTGAGACACTTATCCATGACCTGAGACACTTATCCATTACCTGAGACACTTATCCATTACCTGACCTGACCTGATGCACTTATCCATTACCTGAGACACTTATCCATGACATGAGACACTGAGATACTTATCCATGACCTGAGAAACTTATCCATGACCTGAGACACTTATCCATTACCTGAGACACTTATCCATTACCTGAGACACTTATCCATGACCTGAGACACTTATCCATTACCTGAGACACTTATCCATGTCCTGATGCACTTATCCATGACCTGAGAAACTTATCCATGACCTGAGACACTTATCCATTACCTGAGACACTTATCCATTACCTGAGACACTTATCCATGACCTGATGCACTTATCCATGACCTGAGAAACTTATCCATGACCTGAGACACTTATCCATGACGTGATGCACTTATCCACTACCTGAGACACTTATCCACGACGTGAGACACTTATGACTCACGAAATCGTAATGACACGATTGCAAACAAATCATACCACGGACGGGGATAGAAATATACCTAGTTGGATGAATCTTATTGTGGCTAGCTGGTCCAGTGGCTAGCGCGACGGTCTGGAGTTTTGAGACTCTCTGATCGCGGGTTCTATCCTGGTCCGTGGTATGGTTTGAGGCACTTATCCATGACTTGAGGCACTTATCCATGACCTGAGGCACTTATCCATGACTTGAGGCACTTATCCATGACCTGAGGCACTTACCCATTAATTACCTGTGTGTGTGTGTGTGTGTGTGTGTGTGGAGAGGAAACCCATTACTTTCCTTCTCTTTATAAGAACTTTGTTCACCGAGAAGATAACTTGGAGAGATAGATAGATAGATAGATAGATAGAGAGTTAGAGATTTCTTTCCAGTAAAGTGGGTATCTCTCAGCCCCCCTCAGCCCTCTGAGGGACTTAGTCCTCATAAAGCCGTTTGACACGAAGGAAGAGTCCACTAGCCCCTTCCGGGAGGGCTAAGTCCCTCAGAGGGCTGAGGGGGGGGGGTGAGAGGGCTGAGAGATACCCCATTTACTGGAAAATTTTCTCCACATTTCTGGTTGACAAGCTTGCTAGCTGACTGGCTGGTTGACTGGTTGACATGCTAGCTGACTGGCTGGTTGACTGGTTGACATGCTAGCTGGCTGGCTGGTTGACTGGTTGATATGCTAGCTGGCTGGCTGGTTGACTGGTTGACATGCTAGCTGGCTAGCTGGTTGACTGGTTGACATGCTAGCTGGCTGGCTGGTTAACTGGTTGACATGCTAGCTGGCTAGCTGGTTTACTAGTTGACATGTTAGCTGGCTGGCTGGTTGACTGGTTAACATGCTAGCTGGCTGGCTGGTTGACTAGTTGACATGTTAGCTGGCTGGCTGGTTGACTGGTTGACATGCTAGCTGGCTAGCTGGTTGACTAGTTGACATTTTAGCTGGTTGGCTGGTTGACTGGTTGACATGCTAGCTGGCTGGCTGGTTGACTGGTTGACATGTTAGCTGACTGGCTGGTTGACTGGTTGACATGTTAGCTGGCTGGCTGGTTGACTGGCTGACATGCTAGTTGGCTGGCTAGTTGACTGGTTGACATGCTAGCTGACTGGCTGGTTGACTGGTTGACATGCTAGCTGGCTGGCTAGTTGACATGTTAGCTGGTTGACTAGTTGACATGCTAGCTGGCTGGCTGGTTGACTGGTTGACATGCTAGCTGGCTGGCTGGTTGACTAGTTGACATGCTAGCTGGCTGGCTGGTTGACTAGTTGACATGTTAGCTGGCTGGCTGGTTGACTGATTGACATGCTAGCTGGCTAGCTAGTTGACTAGTTGACATTTTAGCTGGTTGGCTGGTTGACTGGTTGACATGCTAGCTGGCTGGCTGGTTGACTGGTTGACATGCTAGTTGGCTGGCTAGTTGACTGGTTGTCATGCTAGCTGGCTGGCTAGTTGACATGTTAGCTGGCTGGCTGATTGACTAGTTGACATGCTAGCTGGCTGGCTGGTTGACTGGTTGACATGCTAGCTGGGTAGCTGGTTGACTAGTTGACATGTTAGCTGGCTGGCTGGTTGACTGGTTGACATGCTAGCTGGCTGGCTGGTTGACTGGTTGACATGTTTGCTGACTGGCTGGTTGACTGGTTGACATGTTAGCTGGCTGGCTGGTTGACTGGTTGACATGCTAGTTGACTGGCTAGTTGACTGGTTGTCATGCTAGCTGGCTGGCTAGTTGACATGTTAGCTGGCCGGCTAGTTGACATGCTAGCTGGCTGGCTGATTGACTAGTTGACATGCTAGCTGGCTGGCTGGTTGACTGGTTGACATGCTAGCTGGGTAGCTGGTTGACTAGTTGACATGTTAGCTGGCTGGCTGGTTGACTGGTTGACATGCTAGCTGGCTGGCTGGTTGACTGGTTGACATGTTAGCTGGCTGGCTGGTTGACGTACTAGCTGGCTGGCTGGTTGACTGGTTGACATGTTAGCTGGCTGGCTGGTTGACGTACTAGCTGGCTGGCTGGTTGGTTGACTGGTTGACATGCTAGCTGGCTGGCTGGTTGACTAGTTGACATGCTAGCTGGCTGGCTGGTTGACTGGTTGGCATGCTAGCTGGCTGGCTAGTTGACATGTAAGCTGGCTGGCTGGTTGACGTGCTAGCTGGCTTTCTGGTTGACTGGTTAACATGCTAGCTAGCTGGCTGGTTGACTGATTGACATGCTAGCTAGCTAGCTGGCTGGTTGACATGCTAGCTAGCTGGCTGGTTGACTGGTTGACATGCTAGCTGACTGGCTGGTTGACTGGTTGACATGCTAGCTGGCTGGCTGGTTGACTGGTTGACATGCTAGTTGACTGGCTAGTTGACATGTTAGCTGGCTGGCTGGTTGACGTGCTAGCTGGCTTTCTGGTTGACTGATTGACATGCTAGCTAGCTGGCTGGTTGACTGGTTGACATGCTAGCTGACTGGCTGGTTGACTGGTTGACATGCTAGCTAGCTGGCTGGTTGAAAGTTTGACATGCTAGCTGACTGGCTGGTTAACTGGTTGACATGCTAACTGGCTGGCTGGTTGACTGGTTAACATGCTAGCTGACTGGCTGGTTGACTGGTTGACATGTAGCTGACTGGCTGGTTGACTCGTTGACATGCTAGCTGGCTGGCTGGTTGACTGGTTAACATGCTAGCTAGCTGGCTGGTTGACTGATTGACATGCTAGCTAACTAGCTGGCTGGTTGACATGCTAGCTAGCTGGCTGGTTGACTGTTTGACATGCTAGCTGACTGGCTGGTTAACTGGTTGACATGCTAGCTGGCTGGCTGGTTGACTAGTTGACATGCTAGCTGGCTGGCTGGTTGATTGGTTGGCATGCTAGCTGGCTGGCTAGTTGACATGTTAGCTGGCTGGGTAGTTGACATGTTAGCTGGCTGGCTGGTTGACGTGCTAGCTGGCTGGCTGGTTGACTGGTTGACATGCTAGCTGACTGGCTTGTTGACTGGTTAACATGCTAGCTAGCTGGCTGGTTGACTGATTGACATGCTAGCTAGCTAGCTGGCTGGTTGACATGCTAGCTAGCTGGATGGTTGACTGGTTGACATGCTAGCTGACTGGCTTGTTGACTGGTTGACATGCTAGCTGGCTGGCTTGTTGACTGGTTGACATGCTAGTTGACTGGCTAGTTGACATGTTAGCTGGCTGGCTGGTTGACGTGCTAGCTGGCTTTCTGGTTGACTGATTGACATGCTAGCTAGCTGGCTGGTTGACTGGTTGACATGCTAGCTGACTGGCTGGTTGACTGGTTGACATGCTAGCTAGCTGGCTGGTTGACAGTTTGACATGCTAGCTGACTGGCTGGTTAACTGGTTGACATGCTAACTGGCTGGCTGGTTGACTGGTTAACATGCTAGCTGACTGGCTGGTTGACTGGTTGACATGCTAGCTAACTGGCTGGTTGACTGGTTGACATGCTAGCTGGCTGGCTATTTGACTGGGTAACATGCTAGCTAGCTGGCTGGTTGACTGATTGACATGCTAGCTAGCTAGCTGGCTGGTTGACATGCTAGCTAGCTGGCTGGTTGACTGGTTGACATGCTAGCTGACTGGCTGGTTGACTGGTTGACATGCTAGCTGGCTGGCTGGTTGACTAGTTGACATGCTAGCTGGCTGGCTGGTTGATTGGTTGGCATGCTAGCTGGCTGGCTAGTTGACATGTTAGCTGGCTGGCTGGTTGACGTGCTAGCTGGCTGGCTGGTTGACTGGTTGACATGCTAGCTGACTGGCTTGTTGACTGGTTAACATGCTAGCTGGCTGGCTGGTTGACTGGTTAACATGCTAGCTAGCTGGCTGGTTGACATGCTAGCTAGCTGGCTGGTTGACTGGTTGACATGCTAGCTGGCTGGCTGGTTGACTGGTTGACATGCTAGTTGACTGGCTAGTTGACATGTTAGCTGGCTGGCTGGTTGACTGGTTAACATGCTAGCTAGCTGGCTGGTTGACATGCTAGCTAGCTGGCTGGTTGACAGTTTGACATGCTAGCTGACTGGCTGGTTAACTGGTTGACATGCTAACTGGCTGGCTGGTTGACTGGTTAACATGCTAGCTGACTGGCTGGTTGACTGGTTGACATGCTAGCTAACTGGCTGGTTGACTGGTTGACATGCTAGCTGGCTGGCTGGTTGACTGGGTAACATGCTAGCTAGCTGGCTGGTTGACTGATTGACATGCTAGCTAGCTAGCTGGCTGGTTGACATGCTAGCTAGCTGGCTGGTTGACTGGTTGACATGCTAGCTGACTGGCTGGTTGACTGGTTGACATGCTAGCTGGCTGGCTGGTTGACTAGTTGACATGCTAGCTGGCTGGCTGGTTAATTGGTTGGCATGCTAGCTGGCTGGCTAGTTGACATGTTAGCTGGCTGGCTGGTTGACGTGCTAGCTGGCTGGCTGGTTGACTGGTTGACATGCTAGCTGACTGGCTTGTTGACTGGTTAACATGCTAGCTGGCTGGCTGGTTGACTGGTTAACATGCTAGCTAGCTGGCTGGTTGACATGCTAGCTAGCTGGCTGGTTGACTGGTTGACATGCTAGCTGACTGGCTGGTTGACTGGTTGACATGCTAGCTGGCTGGCTGGTTGACTGGTTGACATGCTAGTTGACTGGCTAGTTGACATGTTAGCTGGCTGGCTGGTTGACGTGCTAGCTGGCTTTCTGGTTGACTGATTGACATGCTAGCTAGCTGGCTGGTTGACTGGTTGACATGCTAGCTGACTGGCTGGTTGACTGGTTGACATGCTAGCTAGCTGGCTGGTTGACAGTTTGACATGCTAGCTGACTGGCTGGTTAACTGGTTGACATGCTAACTGGCTGGTTGGTTGACTGGTTAACATGCTAGCTGACTGGCTGGTTGACTGGTTGACATGCTAGCTAACTGGCTGGTTGACTGGTTGACATGCTAGCTGGCTGGCTGGTTGACTGGATAACATGCTAGCTAGCTGGCTGGTTGACTGATTGACATGCTAGCTAGCTAGCTGGCTGGTTGACATGCTAGCTAGCTGGCTGGTTGACTGGTTGACATGCTAGCTGACTGGCTGGTTGACTGGTTGACATGCTAGCTGGCTGGCTGGTTGACTAGTTGACATGCTAGCTGGCTGGCTGGTTGATTGGTTGGCATGCTAGCTGGCTGGCTAGTTGACATGTTAGCTGGCTGGCTGGTTGACGTGCTAGCTGGCTGGCTGGTTGACTGGTTGACATGCTAGCTGACTGGCTTGTTGACTGGTTAACATGCTAGCTGGCTGGCTGGTTGACTGGTTAACATGCTAGCTAGCTGGCTGGTTGACATGCTAGCTAGCTGGCTGGTTGACTGGTTGACATGCTAGCTGACTGGCTTGTTGACTGGTTAACATGCTAGCTAGCTGGCTGGTTGACATGCTAGCTAGCTGGCTGGTTGACTGGTTGACATGCTAGCTGACTGGCTTGTTGACTGGTTGACATGCTAGCTGGCTGGCTTGTTGACTGGTTGACATGCTAGTTGACTGGCTAGTTGACATGTTAGCTGGCTGGCTGGTTGACGTGCTAGCTGGCTTTCTGGTTGACTGATTGACATGCTAGCTAGCTGGCTGGTTGACTGGTTGACATGCTAGCTGACTGGCTGGTTGACTGGTTGACATGCTAGCTAGCTGGCTGGTTGACAGTTTGACATGCTAGCTGACTGGCTGGTTAACTGGTTGACATGCTAACTGGCTGGCTGGTTGACTGGTTAACATGCTAGCTGACTGGCTGGTTGACTGGTTGACATGCTGGCTAACTGGCTGGTTGACTGGTTGACATGCTAGCTGGCTGGCTGGTTGACTGGGTAACATGCTAGCTAGCTGGCTGGTTGACTGATTGACATGCTAGCTAGCTAGCTGGCTGGTTGACATGCTAGCTAGCTGGCTGGTTGACTGGTTGACATGCTAGCTGACTGGCTGGTTGACTGGTTGACATGCTAGCTGGCTGGCTGGTTGACTAGTTGACATGCTAGCTGGCTGGCTGGTTGATTGGTTGGCATGCTAGCTGGCTGGCTAGTTGACATGTTAGCTGGCTGGCTGGTTGACGTGCTAGCTGGCTGGCTGGTTGACTGGTTGACATGCTAGCTGACTGGCTTGTTGACTGGTTAACATGCTAGCTGGCTGGCTGGTTGACTGGTTAACATGCTAGCTAGCTGGCTGGTTGACATGCTAGCTAGCTGGCTGGTTGACTGGTTGACATGCTAGCTGACTGGCTTGTTGACTGGTTAACATGCTAGCTAGCTGGCTGGTTGACATGCTAGCTAGCTGGCTGGTTGACTGGTTGACATGCTAGCTGACTGGCTGGTTGACTGGTTGACATGCTAGCTGGCTGGCTGGTTGACTGGTTGACATGCTAGTTGACTGGCTAGTTGACATGTTAGCTGGCTGGCTGGTTGACGTGCTAGCTGGCTTTCTGGTTGACTGATTGACATGCTAGCTAGCTAGCTGGTTGACTGGTTGACATGCTAGCTGACTGGCTGGTTGACTGGTTGACATGCTAGCTAGCTGGCTGGTTGACAGTTTGACATGCTAGCTGACTGGCTGGTTAACTGGTTGACATGCTAACTGGCTGGTTGGTTGACTGGTTAACATGCTAACTGACTGGCTGGTTGACTGGTTGACATGCTAGCTGGCTGGCTGGTTGACTGGTTGACATGCTAGCTGGCTGGCTGGTTGACTGGTTAACATGCTAGCTAGCTGGCTGGTTGACTGATTGACATGCTAGCTAGCTAGCTGGCTGGTTGACATGCTAGCTAGCTGGCTGGTTGATTGGTTGACATGCTAGCTGGCTGGCTGGTTGACTGGTTGACATGCTAGCTGACTGGCTGGTTGACTGGTTGACATGCTAGCTGGCTGACTGTCTAACTGGCACGCCATGTTTCGTATCACAGCCATCATACAAACTTGTATTGGGTGTTAGCAGTGCAGACCAAAGCACGTACCTCGCTGCCCCTCACGCCCAGGGCACCTCGTGACATCCGTTTGCTTGCATTACTGGGCATCGTCAGCTGTCTGCTTAGAGTCTTCCGTCACCACTAACGAGAGGACGACTGGGGAGGGGAGGATGTGATGGGTGTTTCTCCCTCAAAGGGAAAAAAACAGAAGTCCTCTGACACGGGTCTTGCCTCAGGGGTAGCGCTGACCCCTGAGATAGACTCCAGGTAGCGTTGTACGTAACGCAGGGAGCAACGGACGGGGAAAAGCTATTGTTGCTACGACTCACAGGTGAGTACGATTTTTTTCCTCCTAGTTTCATGTGTTTCGAAATTGATGTGTGTGGATGCTCGTGAAAAAAACAAGGATTTTTTTGGAGAGTTGAGGAAAAGACTGATATGAATACTTATCTCTGATCCCCGACTGGTCGATGTTTTGTTATTGGTTTAGAAATCACTTGTTTTGTCGATGTTTTAATCTTAGTTCGAGACTTACCAGTTTGGCCATAATAAACTTTATCGAAAATTTTGCAAGGAATCTTATAGATGCATCCATCAGCATTGATAAAGAATTCCCCCCAAAATGCTGACGGATGTGTCTATAAGATTCCTTGTAAAATTTGCGATAAAGTTTATTACGGTCAAACTGGTAAAAATCTCGAACTAAGATTAAAACAACATAAATATAACATTAGAACTGGACAAGATTCTAATGCTCAATTTATTCACGTGAGAGATTTTAACCATCCAATTGATTTTCAAAAAGTTGAGAAAGTTGTATCAAGCAAGTCCATGGTTGACAGGAATATAATTGAATCTTGTTTCATAAAAAGTAGCTTAGAAAATAATATGAATATTTCCTTTGGTTTATATAAAGTAGATTCATTTATAATTATTAAAATTTGGGAGGAATTTAATAATACATTGGACAAATAATAAATATTAATTTTTGGGTAGAGTACTTGAGTTGGGCAAATATTTCGTTAGTAGTATGTCGTGAAGGACCTGACTAGTTGGGCCAGCAGGCCTGCTGCAGTGTTCCTCCTTTCTCATGAGTCGGGTGTCGTCGCGCGTCAAGTGTTGATGTATTGTCTTTATAGTTCCTTGATAATGTGAGAAGTCACGAAAGCGCTTGGAATTTTACTATTCTTTCACAGTGGTTGTTTTGCATATTTTGATATCACCTGTTTACTGTGATCTTATTGCATATATATATATATATATATATATATATATATAATATATATATATATATATATATATATATATATATATATATCGTGCCGAATAGGCAGAAATTGCGATCTTGGCTTAAATAGCAACGCTCATCTTGCCATATAGGACAAGTGAAAATTTGTGTATGCAATAATTTCGCCAAAATCATTCTGAACCTAACGAAAAAAATATATTTCACTGTGCTTGTTCAGTATTAAATTATTGTAAAGAAATCTAAAATATATTTAGTTGGGTCAGGCTAAAATAAATTGTTCTTGTTATAATAAGGTTAGGTAAGTTTTCTAAGTTCCTTTTGGTGCAAAATTAAAAATTTTTACATTAACATAAATCAAAAAAATATATCTTTAAACTTATAAGAGAAAATTTTAGTAAAGACTTAATTTTAAATGAGTTCTTGCTAATTGACCAGTTTTACATATTCGGCACGACATATACATATATATATATATATATATATATATATATATATGTCGTGACGAATAGGCAGAACTTGCCATCTTGGCTTAAATAGCAACGTTCATCTTGCCATATAGGACAAGTGAAAATTTGTGTATGCAATAATTTCGCCAAAATCATTCTGAACCTAACGAAAAAAATATATTTCATTGTGTTTGTTTAGTATTAAATTATTGTAAACAAATCTAAAATATATTTAGTTGGGTTAGGCTAAAATAAATTGTTCTTGTTATAATAAGGTTAGGTAAGTTTTCTAAGATTCTTTTGGAGCAAAACTAAATTTTTTTTACATTAACATTAATGAAAAAAATATATCTTTAAACGTATAAGAGAAAATTTTAGAAAGGACTTAATTTTAAATGAGTTCTTGCTAATTGACCAGTTTTACATATTAGGCACGACATATATATATATATATATATATATATATATATATATATATATATATATATATATATATATATATATATATATATATATATATATATATATATAAATATATATAAATATATATATATATATATATATATATATATATATATATATATATATATATATATATATATATATATATATATCAGTAACTTAGCTCACTCAATAATTTTGGTTGACGCAAGTTGATGTGAACATGAGGGTTACCAACTATAACTGACCTGAGTATAAAGTGACCCAGGTTGTGGTGAGTCACTGGCAGAACAGCTGTGGATTCACCCACCAAGCTACACAAGTCAGTGGTTGTACACAAGGTTATTGTACACATCACTAGGGACTGGTTGACAGCCTCACCTACTTCGGGATAACCGGTTAACCAGTCCTGGTAGCTTCTCTCTGGGCCTGACCACTTTTTTCCCACCTCTTTCCCATCTTCCCGCTGACGCAGGACAACTGTGGCAGTATTCACTCTTGGTTATCCCCTTGTGTGTGTACTCACCTGGTTGTGGTTGCAGGGGTCGATTCACAACTCCTGGTCTCGCCTCTTCACAGGCCGCTACTAGGTCACTCTTCCCGCTCCATGAGCTTTATCATACCTCTTCTTAAAACTATGCATGAAGCGTGCCTCCACTACATCTCTTCCCAGACTATTCCACTTCCTGACAACTCTGTAACTCAAGAAATACTTCCTAACATCCCTTTGATTCATCTGAGTCTTCAACTTCCAACTGTAACCCCTTGTTGCTGTGTCCCACCTTAGGAACATCCTGTCTCTCTCCATCTTGTCGATTCCTCTCAGTATTTTATATGTCGTTATCATAGTCCCCCTATCTCTCCTGTCCTCCAGTGTCATCAGGTCGATTTCCTTTAATAACTTCTCCTCGTAGGACATGCTCCTTAGCTCCGGGACTAGTCTTGTTGCAAACCTTTGCATTTCTCTAATTTCCTTACATGCTTGGCTAGATGTGGGTTCCAAAATGATGCTGCATATTCCAATAGAGGCCTGACGTACACAGTGTATAGGGTCCTGAAGTATTCCTTACTGAGATGTCGGAATGCTATTGTTAGGTTTGCCAGACGCCCTTCAGGAAATACCTGTCTTCCTGACAGGTATTCCCTGATCCATTGCAATGTCTTCCCTGTTATACCTGCCTAGTCCTCCAGCGTTTGCTCTAATCTCTTGTGTGGAACTGTGTCAAAAACCTTCTTACAGTCCAAGAAAATCAATCTACCCACCCCTCTCTCTTGTCTTACTGCTGTCACCCTGTGTGTGTGTGTGTGTGTGTGTGTGTGTGTGTGTGTGTGTGTGTGTGTGTGTGTGTGTGTGTGTGTGTGTGTGTGTGTGTGTGTGTGTGTGTGTGTGTGTGTGTGTGTGTGTGTGTTTAGATTCATTACTTAACTTTACCACTCTTATGGTGAAAAAATATTTCAATATTCGTGTGTTTGTGTGCACGTCATTTGGTTCTGCCGAGGTACGACTGCGGGGTGGAGCTCCAGCTCCTGGTCCCGTCTCCTACCCATTAATCACTTGCTGTTGCCGGTAATTAACCTCCATCATACATAGTATGATTCCACCATCTTGTCACCTATGTCATTCTACTTATTATCATCTCTTGCCATATTCTTTTCTTTCAAAGTTCCCGAGTCCCATCAAAGTTTTCAGCTTCCATCTGTGTCCTCTTGCTCTGCTGCCTTCCATATCAGAACCTCCCAGCCTTTTGTTCATCATGTTCTTGTCTACCCTGACCTTCACTCTGAGTGTGACGCGGCGAGGTTCACCTTCAACTTCTAACTCATCTTTCTTACCTCCGGCACCTGTCTGGTAGCAGCTTTATCAAGCTTCTCACGCTACTTGTTGTGCTATACTCACTGCTAAGGGATTCCTCGTTCACCTGCTTGCAAGCGATTTATGCCGTCATCAGTCGTCTCACTCACCACTCATTCTACTGCGTTCATCAGGGATATAACCTCACACTGATGTTTGTGTTATGACGAGCCCTTCACTGGTGTCGTTGACACTATGGCAATAATAAAAGACCCCAATGGAAATAAGTCACTTTGTCTGACTATTTTGGGTTATCCCAGGATTTTTACACCTATGTTGCTATGTATGATAATCTATGTAACTGTATTTGTGTATACGTGAATAAACTTACTTGCCACATGACCCTGACCCCTGGCTGACCCTTGGCTGACCGCTGGCTAACCAATGTGACCTAGTTGTCTGTGAGTGCACACACGTCGCTCCTTCTGGTCTACTGTTAGTCAAAAAGTTTGGAAATGCCTCCTGACACGAGCGTCTGGCAGATGATAAGCCAGTGTAGTGGACTTGACTGGTCTCCTGACATCAGTCTGTTATCTTCTATGAAGTTACTCCATAACTATCTTCTATTAATAACATGTTCATTTTTCCACTATAATCTACCTTGTCCATAATTACTATCACATCTGCTTTGTCTGTTTCGTAAGGTGAAGTCCAGGATCTTTCCTTAATTCATGGTATAACTTAACAAGTCTTTGAAGACAGTTGTGTTGTAGAGTTCTGAAGTCTGGACCTTGTCTCTCTATGGACCTTGTCTCTCTGGACCTTGTCTCTCTGGACCTTGTCTCTCTGGACCTTGTCTCTCTGGACCTTGTCTCTCTGGACCTTGTCTCTCTGGACCTTGTCTCTCTGGACCTTGTCTCTCTGGACCTTTTCTCTCTGGATCTTCTCTCTGGACTTTCTCTGAACTTTCTCTCTGAACCTTCTCTCTCAGGACCTTCTCTCTCTGAACCTTCTCTCTCTGAACCTTCTCTCTCTGGACCTTCTCTCTCTGGACCTTCTGGACCTTCTGGACCTTCTCTGTGGACCTTCTCTCTGGACCTTCTGGACCTTCTCTCTGGACCTTCTCTCTGGACCTTCTGGACCTTCTGGACCTTCTGGACCTTCTGGACCTTCTCTCTGGACCTTCTGGACCTTCTGGACCTTCTCTCTGGACCTTCTGGACCTTCTGGACCTTCTGGATCTTCTCTCTGGACCTTCTGGACCTTCTCTCTGGACCTTCTGGACCTTCTCTCTGGACCTTCTGGACCTTCTGGACCTTCTGTACCTTCTCTCTGGACCTTCTGGACCTTCTCTCTGGACCTTCTGGACCTTCTCTCTGGACCTTCTGGACCTTCTCTCTGGACCTTCTGGACCTTCTGGACCCTCTCTCTGGACCTTCTGGACCTTCTGGACCTTCTCTCTGGACCTTCTGGACCTTCTCTCTGGACCTTCTGGACCTTCTGGACATTCTCTCTGGACCTTCTGGACCTTCTCTCTGGACCTTCTGGACCTTCTCTCTGGACCTTCTGGACCTTCTCTCTGGACCTTTTGGACCTTCTGGACCTTCTCTCTGGACCTTCTGGACCTTCTCTCTGGACCTTCTGGACCTTCTGGACCTTCTCTCTGGACCTTCTGGACCTTCTGGACATTCTCTCTGGACCTTCTGGACCTTCTGGACCTTCTCTCTGGACCTTCTGGACCTTCTGGACCTTCTCTCTGGACCTTCTAGACCTTCTCTCTGGACCTTCTGGACCTTCTGGGTCTTCTCTCTGGACCTTCTGGACCTTCTCTCTGGACCTTCTCTCTGGACCTTCTGGACCTTCTGGACCTTCTCTCTGGACCTTCTGGACCTTCTCTCTGGACCTTCTGGACCTTCTGGACCTTCTGGACCTTCTCTCTGGACCTTCTGGACCTTCTGGACCTTCTCTCTGGACCTTCTGGACCTTCTGGACCTTCTGGACCTTCTCTCTGGACCTTCTGGACCTTCTCTCTGGACCTTCTGGACCTTCTGGACCTTCTGGACCTTCTCTCTGGACCTTCTGGACCTTCTCTCTGGATCTTCTGGACCTTCTCTGTGGACCTTCTGGACTTTCTGGACCTTCTCTCTGGACCTTCTGGACCTTCTCTCTGGACCTTCTGGACTTTCTCTCTGGACCTTCTGGACCTTCTGGACCTTCTCTGGACCTTCTGGACCTTCTCTCTGGACCTTCTGGACATTCTCTCTGGACCTTCTGGACCTTCTGGACCTTCTCTCTGGACCTTCTGGACCTTCAATATGGATATATTGACTTATGCTCTGATATTAAGAATCTTAATAGTAACTGTCATGGAGTAACTCTGGGTAATGATAATTTCAGAAATTGTGTAAAAACAAAGATGAATAGGAAAAATGTGCAGAAGAAAAAACATATGATGGTATTTTATGCTAACAGTCGAAGTGCAAGAAATAAAATTAATGAACTACGTTTGGTAGCATGTGCTGGGAACTTTGATATCATTGCATTAACTGAAACGTGGTATGATTTAAAGAGTCGGGATATGACTGCTGAGTGTAATATTCAGGGATTTAAGTTATTCAATGTGGATAGATGTAATGGGAAGGGGGGAGGAGTTGCAGTGTATGTTCGAGAAAATATTAATTGTTGCATAAAAAAAGGTATAAAAATAGATGGAGCAGTAACAGAGTCTGTTTGGGTAGAGTTCGTGGAGGGTCAAGAAAAACTAATTCTAGGTGTAATATACCGACCTCCAGGCTTGGATCACGATAGAGGGAGACTTCTTTGGGACGAAATTGTTAGGGCTTCTGGACACAGTAACGTAGTCATAGTAGGGGACTTTAACTTTAGCCAAATTGACTGGAATTCTTTGACAGGTAATCTAGAGTCCAGTGACTTCATGGAAACAGTTCAGGACTGTTTTCTGAAACAGAGTGTAACTGAACCTACCAGGGGTAATAATTTGCTAGACCTAGTCTTGTCAAATAAGGAAACACTCGTGAATAATCTGGAGATCACTGAAGAGCTTGGCGCAAGTGATCACAAATCCATCACCTTTAGCATTAATTGGGAATGCAAGAATAATGATAATACAGTAAAAATCCCCGATTTTCGTTCTGCCGATTATAATGGACTTAGGGAACATCTGTCTAATCTTGATTGGGGTTATCTAGCTAATGATTTTATTGACGATAATCATACTTATGAATATGAAGGGATCTGCTTTTATGATTGTTTTCTTAATAATGTACACAGTGCCCAGAGTATATACATTCCCCAGAGAGAAATTAGGTCTAATAATAACGATCCCAAATGGGTTAACAGGAGGCTAAAGCATCTATTAGGGGAGAAAAGGGGAATTTATAGGCGCATCAGAAGAGGAGAGGTTAACCTTACTGACCAATATGTTCAGCTTAAAAGAGAAGTAAAAAAGGCGATTAGAAAGGCTAAACGTGACTATGAAATTAGAGTTGCTAATGAATCAAAGACTAATCCAAAGGGGTTCTTTCAAGTGTATAGGACGAAGGTGAAGGAAAAAGTAGGACCTCTGAAATCTGGGAATGGACAGCTGACGGATAATGAACTGGAAATGTGTTCCTTATTTAATGACTATTTTTTGTCAGTTTTTACACAGGAAGATGTAAATGAGATTCCAGTAATTAACAATTATTTAGTTCCTGATGAATTTAAGTTAACTAATATTACTGTCACGAGGGACATGGTTATTAAACAGATAGACAAACTGAAACAAAATAAGTCCCCGGGACCCGATGAGTTGTTTTCAAGGGTACTTAAGGAATGCAAGATGGAGCTTAGTCAGCCATTAACGAGTGTATTCAATGCGTCCATCCTTACCAGTGTTGTGCCAGAGATGTGGAAGATGGCTAATGTGGTTCCTATATTCAAATCAGGGGATAAGTCCACTCCTTCAAATTACCGTCCAATAAGCCTGACATCTATAGTGGGCAAGTTATTAGAATCAATTATAGCTGATATTATCAGAAGTCACCTTGAAGAGCATAACTTGATAAATGAATCTCAGCATGGATTCACGAGAGGTCGTTCCTGCCTGACAAACTTACTGACGTTCTTCAATAGAACATTTGAGGCAGTTGACAGCGATAAGGAATATGATATTGTTTATTTGGATTTTAGTAAAGCTTTCGATAGAGTACCTCACAAGAGACTCTTAAGAAAAGTGGCAGCTCATGGTATAGGAGGTAAAGTTCTAGCATGGATTGAGGCATGGCTTACCAATAGAAAGCAGAGAGTTACCATTAATGGAGTGAAATCTGAATGGGGATTAGTCACTAGTGGCGTTCCACAAGGATCAGTTTTAGGCCCTCTCTTGTTCATAATTTACATTAATGACCTTGATGAAGGGATTACTAGTGACATGAGTAAGTTTGCTGATGATACAAAGATAGGCCGTATAATTCACTCTGAGGAGGATATCAATGAACTCCAGGACGATTTGAACAAATTAATGTCTTGGTCTGAGAAATGGCAGATGAAGTTTAATGTGGATAAGTGTAAGGTACTTGCCCTTGGTAATGAAAATAACCCTCGAAGCTATAATCTAGGTGAAGTAGAGCTTGGTCATACAGAATGTGAAAAAGACTTGGGAGTCATGGTAAGCAGAAATCTAAAGCCAAGACAGCAGTGCCTCAGTGTGCGCAACAAGGCCAACAGATTACTTGGATTTATCTCAAGAAGTATAAGTAACAGAAGTCCAAAAGTTATTTTACAGCTCTATACATCACTAGTGAGGCCTCATTTAGATTATGCTGCTCAGTTTTGGTCCCCTTACTACAGGATGGACATAGACTCATTAGAGAACATACAGAGAAGAATGACTAAAATGATTTACTGTGTAAGGAACCTCCCGTATGAAGATAGACTTAAAGCCTTAAATCTCCACTCTCTGGAGAGGCGTAGAATGAGGGGAGATATCATTGAAGTGTATAAGTGGATGACGGGCATAAACAAGGGAGACATTAATAAAGTACTGAGGGTGTCGAACCAGGTAAGAACCAGGAATAATGGATTTAAGTTGGATAAATTTAGATTTAGAAAGGACATAGGTAAGTACTGGTTTTCTAACAGAGTTGTAGATGCGTGGAACAGTCTTCCCAGTGGGGTGATAGAGGCTAGGACCTTGGGTAGCTTTAAGAAGAGACTGGACAAATATATGAGCGGGAGGGGCTGGGTTTGATTGGTGTTGGGGGGTGCGGGAGTTGTTTCTTGAGTAGCTTTAGGTAGATGTCGTTTTGATAAGGACCTGCCTCGTATGGGCCAGTAGGCCTTCTGCAGTGTTCCTACATTCTTATGTTCTTATGTTCTTATGTTCTCTCTGGACCTTCTGGACCTTCTGGACCTTCTGGACCTTCTCTTTGGACCTTCTGGACCTTCTCTCTGGACATTCTGGACCTTCTGGACCTTCTCTCTGGACCTTCTGGACCTTCTGGGCCTTCTCTCTGGACCTTCTGGATCTTCTCTCTGGACCTTCTGGACCTTCTGGACCTTCTCTCTGGACCTTCTGGACCTTCTGGACCTTCTCTCTGGACCTTCTGGACCTTCTGGACCTTCTCTCTGGACCTTCTGGACCTTCTCTCTGGACCTTCTGGACCTTCTGGACCTTCTCTCTGGACCTTCTGGACCTTCTGAACCTTCTGGACCATATCTCTGGACCTTCTGCACCTTCTGGACCTTCTGGACCTTCTCTCTGGACCTTCTGGACCTTCTCTCTGGACCTTCTGGACCTTCTGGACCTTCTGGACCTTCTGGAACTTCTGGACCTTCTGGACCTTCTCTCTGGACCTTCTGGACCTTCTGGACCTTCTGGGCCTTCTGGACCTTCTGGACCTTCTCTCTGGACCTTCTGGACCTTCTGGACCTTCTCTCTGGACCTTCTGGACCTTCTCTCTGGACCTTCTGGACCTTCTGGACCTTCTCTCTGGACCTTCTGGACCTTCTGGACCTTCTCTCTGGACCTTCTGGACCTTCTCACTGGACCTTCTGGACCTTCTCTCTGGACCTTCTGGACCTTCTGGACCTTCTTCTGGACCTTCTTCTAGACCTTCTTCTGAACCTTCTGGACCTTCTGGACCTTCTGGACCTTCTTCTGGACCTTCTTCTGGACCTTCTTCTGGACCTTCTTCTGGACCTTCTGGACCTTCTGGACCTTCTGGACCTTCTGGACCTTCTGGACCTTCTTCTGGACCTTCTTCTGGACCTTCTTCTGGACCTTCTGGACCTTCTGGACCTTCTGGACCTTCTTCTGGACCTTCTGGACCTTCTGGACCTTCTGGACCTTCTGGACCTTCTTCTGGACCTTCTGGACCTTCTTCTGGACCTTCTTCTGGACCTTCTTCTGGACCTTCTTCTGGACCTTCTTCTGGACCTTCTGGACCTTCTTCTGGACCTTCTTCTGGACCTTCTTCTGGACCTTCTTCTGGACCTTCTTCTGGACCTTCTTCTGGACCTTCTGGACCTTCTGGACCTTCTGGACCTTCTGGACCTTCTGGACCTTCTTCTGGACCTTCTTCTGGACCTTCTTCTGGACCTTCTTCTGGACCTTCTGGACCTTCTTCTGGACCTTCTTCTGGACCTTCTTCTGGACCTTCTTCTGGACCTTCTGGACCTTCTGGACCTTCTGGACCTTCTGGACCTTCTGGACCTTCTTCTGGACCTTCTTCTGGACCTTCTTCTGGACCTTCTTCTGGACCTTCTTCTGGACCTTCTTCTGGACCACCTTCTGGACCACCTTCTGGACCTTCTGGACCTTCTGGACCTTCTGGACCTTCTGGACCTTCTGGACCTTCTGGACCTTCTTCTGGACCTTCTTCTGGACCTTCTTCTGGACCTTCTTCTGGACCACCTTCTGGACCTTCTGGACCTTCTGGACCTTCTGGACCTTCTGGACCTTCTTCTGGACCTTCTTCTGGACCTTCTTCTGGACCTTCTTCTGGACCTTCTTCTGGACCTTCTGGACCTTCTGGACCTTCTGGACCTTCTTCTGGACCTTCTTCTGGACCTTCTGGACCTTCTTCTGGACCTTCTTCTGGACCTTCTTCTGGACCTTCTGGACCTTCTGGACCTTCTGGACCTTCTGGACCTTCTGGACCTCCTGGACCTTCTTCTGGACCTTCTTCTGGACCTTCTTCTGGACCTTCTTCTGGACCACCTTCTGGACCTTCTGGACCTTCTGGACCTTCTTTACCTTCTGGACCTTCTGGACCTTCTGGACCTTCTGGACCTTCTTCTGGACCTTCTTCTGGACCTTCTGGACCTTCTGGACCTTCTGGACCTTCTGGACCTTCTGGACCTTCTGGACCTCCTGGACCTTCTGGACCTTCTGGACCTTCTGGACCTTCTGGACCTTCTGGACCTCCTGGACCTTCTGGACCTTCTTTACCTTCTGGACCTTCTGGACCTTCTGGACCTTCTGAACCTTCTGGACCTTCTGGACCTTCTGGACCTTCTGGACCTCCTGGACCTCCTGGACCTTCTGGACCTTCTGGACCTTCTGGACCTCCTGGACCTTCTGGACCTTCTGGACCTCCTGGACCTTCTGGACCTTCTGGACCTTCTGGACCTTCTGGACCTTCTTTACCTTCTGGACCTTCTGGACCTTCTGGACCTTCTGGACCTTCTGGACCTCCTGGACCTCCTGGACCTTCTGGACCTCCTGTACCTCCTGGACCTTCTGGACCTTCTGGACCTTCTGGACCTTCTGGACCTCCTGGACCGGGTTTCTGGAATTTATCAATCTCTCAGTTATAAAAATCACATTATACGAAACATGAAAAAAATCAACAGAAAAAAAAAATGTTAATTAATATATCTAACAAATACACACACACTTTATTAATTAAAATAAATGAAAATAACCGTCGTAGCAAGAAGGTAATTATTTATTTATTTATTTATTTGAACGTGATACAGAGAAGTTAACTTAAGATTAACTAACTTAAGATTAACTTAAGATTAACTAACTTAAGATTAACTTAAGATTAACTAACTTAAGATTAACTTAAGATTAACTAACTTAAGATTAACTTAAGATTAACTAACTTAAGATTAACTAACTTAAGATTAACTTAAGATTAACTAACTTAAAATTAACTTAAGATTAACTAACTTAAGATTAACTTAAGATAAACTAACTTAAGATTAACTTAATATTAACTAAGCAATGATATATTCAGTGGTACAAAAATTATTGTAAAACAGATAACAATTTAGTACAGGAGAGTATTACAAAGACAGGTCATATGGTCATTACTGTGTTGCTGTGTAATCACTAGAATGGAGTATTATGTTAGGTAATGAAGTTAAATAGTAACAAAGTTTGATTGTGTCACAGGTTGACATTTATGAGATACAATAATGAGATACATATATGAGATACAATTTATGAGATAAAATTATTCAGTATTTATTTAGTTGTGGGTGAGTAAGTGATTTTTGAGAAGAGACTTGAATTTATAAACAGTGTTTCTTTTATATTCACTGGTAATGAATTCCAGATTTTAGGGCCTTTTATGTGCATTGAGTTTTTGCATAGTGTGAGATGGACACGAGGAACATCAAAGAGTGATCTGTGCCTTGTGTTATGGTCATGTGTTCTGTTGAGGTTGGTAAGATGTTTGAGGGGAGGGTTTATGTCAGAGTTAAGTGTTCTATGTATGTAATAGGTGCAGTAATAAGTATGGATGTTTTGTATAGTGAGTAGGTTTAGAGTTTTGAATATTGGTGGAGTGTGCTGCCTGTAGTGGGAATTTGTTATCATTCTAACTGCAGCCTTTTGTTGGGTAATTAATGGTCTAAGATGGTTAATTGTTGTTGAGCCCCATGTACAAATTCCATAGGTGAGATAGGGGTAAATAAGTGAGTGATATAGGGCCAGGAGGGCTGACTGTGGAACATAGTACCGTATCTTCGATAGTATGCCTACAGTCTTGGAATTTTTTTTTTTTGAAATTTGTTGTATATGTGTTTGAAATTTGAGTCTATTATCAAGGTGGATTCCTAAGAATTTTCCCTCTGTTAGCTTTGTGATAGGTGATCTGTTTATCATTATGTTAAGAGACACATCTGTAGCTCTGTTACCAAACTGAATAAAGTAGGTTTTGTCATCATCGATGGTGACGATGGTGGTGATGGTGACGATGGTGACGATGGTGACGATGGTGACGATGGTGGTGATGGTGACGATGGTGACGATGGTGGTGAAGGTGACGATGGTGACGATGGTGAACTACGTCAGAGTGTAGATTGGTGGAATCTGATGACGTAGTGACTCTGTTAGTAGTGTCACTTCTTAAGAACATAAGAAAGAAAGGGCACTGCAGGAGGCCTACTGGCCCATGCTAGGCAGGTCCAAGTCGCATACACTTAAAAAGGTGCTGAAGTGGTGGTCACAACTTGTAACGACATGTACGACATACAGAGGAAATTCCGCTGGGTCGGAGCGACGGCTGAAGTGACGTAAGGGTTTATAAACCCTGACGGGTTGAAGATTGAGACATTTATGCAAAATTTAAATCTTTGTTGAGGAAACGTTTCACCAGCCAGTGACTTCTTCAGTCAGTCAAAAACGCAGAAAAATGGTCAACAAGGAGGAGAATAAGGTAATGAGTCCCTCAGCCTGGAGGGTTGCAGGCTTCCATCACGGCAGGTGTGGGACCTGGAGGGTTGCAGGCTTCCATCACGGCAGGTGTGGGACCTGGAGGGTTGCAGGCTTCCATCACGGCAGGTGTGGGACCTGGAGGGTTGCAGGCTTCCATCACGGCAGGTGTGGGACCTGGAGGGTTGCAGGCTTCCATCACGGCAGGTGTGGGACCTGGAGGGTTCCATCACGCAGGTGTGGGACTTCAGACTTCCATCACGGCATCACGGCAGGTGTGGGACCTGGAGGGTTGCAGGCTTCCATCACGGCAGGTGTGGGACCTGGAGGGTTGCAGGCTTCCATCACGGCAGGTGTGGGACCTGGAGGGTTGCAGGCTTCCATCACGGCAGGTGTGGGACCTGGAGGGTTGCAGGCTTCCATCACGGCAGGTGTGGGACCTGGGGTTGCAGGGGCAGGTGTGCAGGCAGGCTTCCATCACGGCAGGTGTGGGACCTGGAGGGTTGCAGGCTTCCATCACGGCAGGTGTTCCATCACGGGACCTGGAGGGTTGCAGGCTTCCATCACGGCAGGTGTGGGACCTGGAGGGTTGCAGGCTTCCATCACGGCAGGTGTGGGACCTGGAGGGTTGCAGGCTTCCATCACGGCAGGTGTGGGACCTGGAGGGTTGCAGGCTTCCATCACGGCAGGTGTGGGACCTGGAGGGTTGCAGGCTTCCATCACGGCAGGTGTGGGACCTGGAGGGTTGCGGGCTTCCATCACGGCAGGTGTGGGACCTGGAGGGTTGCGGGGTGTGGGACTTCCATCACGGCAGGTGTGGGACCTGGAGGGTTGCAGGCTTCCATCACGGCAGGTGTGGGACCTGGAGGGTTGCAGGCTTCCATCACGGCAGGTGTGGGACCTGGAGGGTTGCAGGCTTCCATCACGGCAGGTGTTGGTGACGGCACATTGTAAGCTACTGATGTTTTGATTGCAACACGAAAGGCCTAGAGCTATCATTCATCTCCTCCCGTGATTGTTTTGCATCTCTTGTTCGCGATTTTTCCACATTAAGTAATTAAATTATCTGCAAATGCTGCTCAAAGCAGTGTCAAGGTGACCAAGAGACGGGGCAGACCTGAGCAACAAATAACTGGGGGTCACAACAAGTGTTCAGTATTAACTGTGTCGCCTCGACGTAGCATCAATACAGTCACCTGATACGAGATAAACAACCCAGTAAATGTAATCTTACCAGAGCAAGTGGGAGTCCTTGATGAAGGTTGGGTTGGGTTAGGTTAGGTAAGATTTGTCAGAAACAGGAAAAGTGTTTCATGACCCGGATAGAGTTTCAAAATGCTTTCACGGGATTTTAGAGAATTTCAGAGTTTCCAGTTGGTCTTCTTCAGACCACGTTTTGGTCATATGATGACCCCGCAGCTGAAGCTTTTGGTTATCTGACAGAGGCCTTCCACTGGCTTTTATTATTATTATTATAATCAAGGGGGAAGCGCTAAACCCGTAGGATTATACAGCGCCCAGGGGGATGATGTGGAAGGCATTCAGGCTTAATTCGGGGAACTGGAGCACAGATTCAATTCCCTAAATCAAGAGTCCCTCACCAACATCAAGGAACCTTCCATGAGGGGTTCCACTGGCTTACACTTCCATTCCCTTTAAAAATTATAGTCATGATCGCACGCACTTGATTGTCCTCCGTCACGAAGGAGACACAACTGACGCACTGCTGCTTACCAGACAACGCAACAGATGGCGTTGTCTTCATAAATGCTACAGAAAAATCGACAGGATGATAAATCAGACACATGTATAACACTTGGGTATCTCAGTGAGGGAAAACTTTGACCACACAGTGGCTTCATCAGTCCTATACAACGAAGAATGGTGAAGATCAGAAATAGTTTAAGTTAATCAGTCCCTCATCCTGTTTTCAGCTCGTCAGTCTTGATTGATTACATCGACTCCAGACTGAGGGACTGATTACCTCAAATTCCTTCTTATCTTCACTAAGTGTTGTACAAGTGTTTGATTTAATTTATCACCTCCAGTAAGCTAACCTTCCATCCCACACTTACTAATTTACATATATAAATTCTCGCCACCTGGACATTTTCCCCTGACACTTGGTCTCTCAGGATCTGGTCTCTCAGGACCTGATCTCCCAGAACCTGATCTCGCAGGACCTGGTCTCTCAGAACCTGGTCTCTCAGGACTTGGTCTCTCAGAACCTGGTCTCTCAGAACCTGGTCACTCAGAACCTGGTCTCTCAGGACCTGGTCTCTTAGGACCTGGTCTCTCAGGACCTGGTCTCTCAGAACCTGGTCTCTCAGAACCTGGTCTCTCAGGACCTGGTCTCTCAGGACCTGGTCTCTCAGAACCTTGTCTCCCAGAACCTGGTCTCTCAGGACTTGGTCTCTCAGAACATGATCTCCCAGGAACTGGTCTCTCAGGACCTGGTCTCTCAGGACTTGGTCTCTCAGAACCTGATCTCTCAGGACCTGGTCTCTCAGGACCTGGTCTCTCAGAACCTGGTCTCTCAGGACCTGGTCTCTCAGAACTTGGTCTCTCAGAACCTGATCTCTCAGGACCTGATCTGTCAGGACCTGGTCTCTCAGGATCTGGTCTCTCAGGACCTGGTTTCTCAGAACCTGGTATCTCAGGACCCAGTCTCTCAGGACCTGGTCTCTCAGAACCTGATCTCTCAGGACCTGGTCTCTCAGAACCTGGTCTCTCAGAACCTGATCTCTCAGGACCTGGTTTCTCAGAACCTGATCTCTCAGGACCTGGTCTCTCAGAACCTGGTCTCTCAGGACCTGATCTCTCAGGACCTGGTCTCTCAGGACCTGGTCTCTCAGAACCTGGTCTCTCAGGACCTGGTCTCTCAGAATTTGATTTCTCAGGACCTGGTCTCTCAGAACCTGATCTCTCAGACCTGGTCTCTCAGGACCTGATCTCTCAGGACCTGATCTCTCAGAACCTGGTCTCTCAGAACCTGGTCTCTCAGAACCTGATCTCTCAGGACCTGGTCTCTCAGGACCTGATTCACCACTCACATCCATCAGTCTACATCTGTCACTGTAAACAGGTAGAGACGGATGTCTTTCGTCAAGCTTATACCATGACATCCGTTCATGTGTGTGCGTGTAGGGAGACTCTCTCCACCTTTCAACTTTTCTACCCCATTCCCTACTGTCCTGCCTCCTTGCCTGCCTCCCTGCCTGCCTCCTTGCCTCCCTCCCTGCCTGCCTCCCTGCCTGACTCCCTAGCTACCATAAATATCCTATACTTATCCTGGTCGTCCTAGAACAAGAGGGTCAGGGTGGGCGTGACTGTGCTGGCATGACTCGGCAGCCAGGAAGGTGTGGCTGGAAAGCTTACAAGGTGTTTTCTGAGCTGATGTTGGTGTGGTGATGCTGGTGTTGTGATGCTGGGGGTGGTGATGCTGGGGTGTGGTGATGCTGGGGGGTAGTGATGCTGGGGTGTGGTGATGCTGGGGTGGTGATGCTGGTGTTGTGATGCTGGGGTGTGGTGATGCTGGGGTGGTGATGCTGGTGTTGTGATGCTGGGGGTGGTGATGCTGGGGTGTGGTGATGCTGGTGTGTGGTGATGCTGGGGTGGTGATGTTGGTGTGGTGATTCTTGGGTGGTGATGCTGGTGTGGTGATGCTGAGGTTTTGATGCTGAGGTGGTGATGCTGGTGTGTGGTGATGCTGCGGTGGTGATGCTGGTGTGGTGATGTTGGGGTGGTGATGCTGGGGTGCGGTGATGCTGGGGTATGGTGATGCTGGGGTGTGGTGATGCTGGGGTGTGGTGATGCTGGGGTATGGAGATGCTGGGGTGGGAGGTGATGAGGATTGGGAGTGATGCAAGGGGTGTACTGGGGCTTAGGGGTAGCGCTACACGGATGTGGTGTGTGTGATGACTGTGTGGGTGTGATGATGCAGATGTGTGTGTGTGTGTGTGTGTGTATGTGTGTGTGTGTGTGTGTGTGTGTGTGTGTGTGTGTGTGTGTGGTGTGGGTGTGGCTGGCTGGTGCACCAAGGTTGAGTGTGGTTGGTGTCCTGGGCGAGACTCACTCCCATATCTTCTCACTATTATATCACTCACTTCAGCTTTCCCACAAGTTTCTTACTCTCATCTTGCTCTATTTCACCACATTCTTTCTTTGCCTCATGGTCCTCCTTGCTTTCATTTATCTTGTTTTCACCTTTTCTGTGTCTCATCCAGCAGAGAAAGTCGACCCTTTTCTGTGTCTCATCCAGCAGAGAAAGTCGACCCTTTTCTGTGTCTCATCCAGCAGAGAAAGTCGACCCTTTTCCGTGTCTCATCCAGCAGAGAAAGTCGACCCTTTTCTGTGTCTCATCCAGCAGAGAAAGTCGACCCTTCTCGACTGAGTGATCCGAGGAAAGAAAACACATCCACCATCACTCGAAGCCTGGCTATCTTTCCAGGTGGAGACAAACATCACGATCTAGCTGATCAATCAGAAACATGCGCAACATCAATGTATTTTCATTTATAGACGTTTCGCCAACCAGTGACTTTATCAGCACAATACAGGAACAAATGGAAGACTGAAGAAGATTAAGTAATCAGTCCCTCAACCTAGCGGCGCGTGTTTGGAGTCTTGATGGATGTGACTGTAGTACTGAACACTCTCTGTTAGGTTGAGGGACTCATTACTTCATCTTATACAGTATTCCAGTTATTGTCCCTGTGTTGTACCGATAAAGTCAGTGGTTGGCCAAACATCTACAAATAACGTTACTCAGGTGTTGCACTGGTGTCTAATTCATCAACATGTCGACACTGTGTACAGTTACTGTAGCAATCATGACTTGATAACACACCGAACCACGCTCTTTTCCGACTTACACAGCGCCTCTCACCTTCATGACTCAAGTCCAACTCACACTGCAACAACACTGCACCCGCACTGCACCGTCCCCTCACAGGCCTCTGATTCCACCAGGCATAGCAAGTGGGCAGACCCGATAGGTTGGGTTCCTCTACGAAGATGAGATTTTGTTCGGATTTTTAACCCAGGAGGGTTAGCCACCCAGGCTAATCCAAGAAAGGGAGTGCATTGTCGAGAACTGTGTCTTATTTCCATTGGGGTCCTTTAACCTTGTCCCACAGGATACGACCCACACCAGTCGACTAACACCCAGGTACCTGTTTACTTGCTAGGTGAACGAGGATAACAGGTGTAAAGAAACACGCTCAATGTTTCCATAATTGCCAGGGATCGAACCACGGACAGTCTATGTGTGAGGTGAGAGTATTGCCTACCAGGCCTCACAACAGTCTACAGTCTTCCTACCATCACTCGGTCTAAGACACCCTTCTAATATGCTTATCTCAAGCAAGATATTTCCCACCTCCTTCAAGTTGCTTCTTTTACAAAGACTTTATCTGACACCGATAAAAAAAAAAACAGCTCTGTTATTACTGCAGCAATATATTCCCTTTCTTACTTCCACCGGCAAACCTGTCACATTCTACACGTTCTCTGACACTTCTTCAACTTTCTTTCCCTTTTCTCTTCTTGCATTTACCTCATCATTCACAGATCCAATTTGCCGACACATCCACTCCTAAGTATCTTGCTTACATCCACTACCTCCATACCTTTCTCCGAAGCTAATCTCCAATCATTCATTCCCTGTATTTATGTTTATATATATATATATATATATATATATATATATATATATATATATATATATATATATATATATATATATATATATATATATATGTATATATATATATATATATATATATATATATATATATATATATATATATATATATATATATATATATATCACTGTGAGGCTGCCACCTTGGCACTGGTTCACCGGACAAACCAGTTTCCAGCATCCACATTTCCAGCTAAACTGGCCTTCCTTCAGTGACTCGCCTCACCCGGATGTTACCACCCATGAATCACCCACCCGGCACAAAGACTAATATTTTCCCTTTGTTATTTCCCCATTCACAGAAGCCAAAAGCTACTTAGCAGACGAGTGTGGGCGACCTCACAAAACACGAAAAGCACCCTCATTACCTCTCTCAGTGGGCCACACTTCCCATTGTTATTAGCTCGTTTGTTAGGTTGAAGGATCTGTTAGCCAAATGAGGCTCAGGGGAGGGAGTACTTCCTAGGGGAGGGAGTACTTCCAAGGGGAGGGAGAACTTCCTAGGGGAGGGAGAACTTCCTAGGGGAGGGAGTACTTCCTAGGGGAGGGAGAACTTCCTAGGGGAGGGAGAACTTCCTAGGGGAGGGAGAACTTCCTAGGGGAGGGAGAACTTCCTAGGGGAGGGAGTACTGTAAGCTCTCAGAGTACTTACACTGGCGATAATTCATTCTGTATACGGGAAATAAACTCTCAGTATATATTTCCGTACATAATTAAATATACTGAAAAGACTGGAAAGATTGAAGTCAGTGTACATTTGTTGTTAATACTTTGGTCACTAAAACAGAACCAAAGAAAACTCAGTGTTGTATATACTGACAGTAATTTAAACACTAAAGAAGGAATTAAAGCCACTGTTTACATGTATAAATTGTTAATATTTGTGTTACTAAAACAAGAACTATACTAAATCTTACTGTATATATACACTGGGAGACGCACACTTCTCACTGTTGTGAGAACTGCTGTCTCCGGTATCTTAGGGAACGATCCCAAGCCATGCCTGGCCTGCTAGACCCCGAGCCATGCTTGGCCTGTTAGACTACGAGCCATGCCTGGCCTACGAGACCCCGAGCCATGCCTGGCCTGCTACACCCCGAGCCATGCTTGGCCTGTTAGACTACGAGCCATGCCTGGCCTACGAGACCCCGAGCCATGTCTGGCCTGCTACACCCCGAGCCATGCTTGGCCTGTTAGACTACGAGCCATGCCTGGCCTACGAGACCCCGAGCCATGCCTGGCCTGCTACACCCCGAGCCATGCTTGGCCTGTTAGACTACGAGCCATGCCTGGCCTACGAGACCCCGAGCCATGTCTGGCCTGCTACACCCCGAGCCATGCTTGGCCTGTTAGACTACGAGCCATGCCTGGCCTACGAGACCCCGAGCCATGCCTGGCCTGCTACACCCCGAGCCATGCCTGACCTGCTACACCCCGAGCCATGCCTGACCTGCTAGACCCCGAGCCATGCCTGACCTGCTACACCCCGAGCCATGCTTGGCCTGTTAGACTACGAGACATGCCTGGCCTACGAGACCCCGAGCCATGCCTGACCTGCTACACCCCGAGCCATGCTTGGCCTGTTAGACTACGAGCCATGCCTGGCCTACGAGACCCCGAGCCATGCCTGACCTGCTACACCCCGAGCCATGCCTGACCTGCTACACCCCGAGCCATGCCTGACCTGCTACACCCCGAGCCATGCCTGACCTGCTACACCCCGAGCCATGCCTGACCTGCTACACCCCAAGCCATGCCTGACCTGCTACACCCCGAGCCATGCTTGGCCTGTTAGACTACGAGCCATGCCTGGCCTACGAGACCCCGAGCCATGCCTGACCTGCTACACCCCGAGCCATGCCTGACCTGCTACACCCCGAGCCATGCCTGACCTGCTACACCCCGAGCCATGCCTGACCTGCTACACCCCGAGCCATGCCTGACCTGCTACACCCCGAGCCATGCCTGACCTGCTACACCCCGAGCCATGCCTGACCTGCTACACCCCGAGCCATGCCTGACCTGCTACACCCCGAGCCATGCCTGACCTGCTACACCCCGAGCCATGCCTGACCTGCTACACCCCGAGCCATGCCTGACCTGCTACACCCCGAGCCATGCCTGACCTGCTACACCCCGAGCCATGCCTGACCTGCTACACCCCGAGCCATGCCTGACCTGCTACACCCCGAGCCATGCTTGGCCTGTTAGACTACGAGCCATGCCTGGCCTACGAGACCCCGAGCCATGCCTGACCTGCTACACCCCGAGCCATGCCTGACCTGCTACACCCCGAGCCATGCCTGACCTGCTACACCCCGAGCCATGCCTGACCTGCTACACCCCGAGCCATGCCTGACCTGCTACACCCCGAGCCATGCCTGACCTGCTACACCCCGAGCCATGCCTGGCCTGCTACACCCCGAGCCATGCCTGGCCTGCTAGACCCCGAGCCATGCCTGACCTGCTAGACCTGGGTCTGGTTGACTTGGTTCTGTATTTCACACATTTTTTAGTCACCACATTGAGAAAGGAAGCTTTTGTTTTTGTGTTGATTGCACAGTTGCCCGAACCTGCAACTGTGCAACACTGCATGCTAAGATTAATCCATTGTTATTATTGTTGTTCTTGTTGTTATACTACTACTACTACTACTACTACTACTACTATTACTAATAATAATATTATTATTATTATTATTAATTCATGGAAATTCTTATGTTTTGTCTGTCTTCTGAGACGGAGGATCGAGCCTTCAGCACACTCTGTGCTGAATGGCCCGCACGGGTTCAGGGGTTCTTAGACTTGGGGGGGGGGAGTCTGGCTCGCAAGTCTGACACACTGCCAGGACAAGTCTGACACACTGCCAGGACAAGTCTGACACACTGCCAGGACAAGTCTGATACACTGCCAGGACAAGTCTGACACACTGCCAGGACAAGTCTGACACACTGCCAGGACAAGTCTGATACACTGCCAGGACAAGTCTGACACACTGCCAGGACAAGTCTGACACACTGCCAGGACAAGTCTGACACACTGCCAGGACAAGTCTGACACACTACCAGGACAAGTCTGACACACTGCCAGGACAAGTCTGACACACTGCCAGGACAAGTCTGACACACTGCCAGGACAAGTCTGACACACTGCCAGGACAAGTCTGACACACTGCCAGGACAAGTCTGACACACTGCCAGGACAAGTCTGACACACTGCCAGGACAAGTCTGACACACTACCAGGACAAGTCTGACACACTACCAGGACAAGTCTGTCACACTACCAGGACAAGTCTGACACACTGCCATGACAAGTCTGACACACTGCCAGGACAAGTCTGACACACTGCCAGGACAAGTCTGACAAAAAGTTAATGGGTGAGGATTTGTCAGGTGAGCTAGTGAGGAACGAGGAGAAGGAGGATAAGACTTCTGGTCCTCCTGAAGACGCTGGTCACTACCTCTGGTTCAGAATCTCTGGCTTGTGATACGTCTTCACACTATATTACGTAAATGGACACAGAGCGACTAATGTGACATTTTATTTTGGCAACGTTTCGCTCTCCAGGTGTTGTACATGTCTCTTAGTCACCCAGTTGTC
This sequence comes from Cherax quadricarinatus, assembly GCF_038502225.1. NCBI lineage: Eukaryota > Metazoa > Arthropoda > Malacostraca > Decapoda > Parastacidae > Cherax > Cherax quadricarinatus. The sequence goes on along the minus strand of NC_091300.1, from coordinate 2,677,098 downwards.
GCTATTACCTTGGTCAACGTTATTACCTGGAACGCAGGCGGGAGAGATACATAATTATATACACCTGGAAAATCCTAGAGAGACTAGTACCGAACTTGCACACGAAAATCACTCACAACGAAAACAAAAGACTTGGCAGACGATGCACCATCCCCCCAATGAAAAGCAGGGGTGTCACTAGCACGTTAAGAGACCATACAATAAGTGTCAGGGGCCCGAGACTGCTCAACTGCCTCCCAGCATACATAAGGGATAGTACCAATAGACCCCTGGCTGTCTTCAAGCAGGCACTGGACAAGCACCTAAAGTCGGTACCTGACCAGCCGGGCTGTGGCTCGTACGTTGGATTGCGTGCAGCCAGCAGTAACAGCCTGGTTGATCAGGCTCTAAACCACCAGGAGGCCTGGTCACAGACCGGGCCGCGGGGGCTTTGACCCCCGGAACTCTCTCCAGGTCAACTCCAGGTATTATACAGCACATCACAAGTATCCCCCAACCCCCACACACACACACCACAGGTATCCCCGGCTCTGGCGTACTCCACATCCGCTCCAGGAATAAACCGAGAGTCAATTATGGGGATTTTTTTGAGACGTTTTCTGAGGGGACAACAAATGGTTGGCGGCGAGAGAAGCATCACTGGTCGTTACCAGAACATGTTGCTAGATCTTACCTTTGTTATACCTTTTTATGAGTTTCGAGAGTTTTTCTACTCTGGTGCTAGCCTGGTCACCCAGGCTGTTGCCACTGGTGGTCCGCTGACCCACATGTCCATCACAGCCTGGTTGATCGGTGTCAAGGAATTGACTGTCTATGCTAGGGTATCAGGGGTCTGACTGTCTATGCTAGGGTGTCATGGGTCTGACTGTCTATGCTAAGGTGTCAAGGGACTGAGTGTCTATGCTAGGGTTTCAAGGGACTGAGTGTCTATGCTAGGGTGTCAAGGGACTGACTGTCTATGCTAGGGTGTCAGGGGTATGGCTGTCTATGCTAGGGTGTCATGGGTCTGACTGTCTATGGTAGGGTGCCATGGCTCTGATTGTCTATGCTAGGGTGTCAAGGAACTGTCTATGCTAGGGTGTCAAGGGACTGACTGTCTATGCTAGGGTGTCAAGGGACTGGCTATCTATGCTAGGGTGTCAAGGGACTGACTGTCTATGCTAGGGTGCCAAGGGACTGACTGTCTATGATAGGGTGTCAAGGGACTGACTGTCTATGCTAGGGTGTCAGGGGTATGACTGTCTATGCTAGGATGTCAGGGGTCTGACTGTCTATGCTAGGGTGTCAAGGGACTGACTGTCTATGCTAGGGTGTCAAGGGACTTACTGTCTATGCTAGGGTGTCAAGGGACTGACTGTATATGCTAGGGTGTCAAGGGACTGACTGTCTATGCTAGGGTGTCAAGGGACTGACTGTCTATGCTAGAGTGTCAGGGGTCTGACTGTCTATGCTAGGGTGTCAAGGGACTGACTGTCTATGCTAGAGTGTCAGGGGTCTGACTGTCTATGCTAGGGTGTCAAGGGACTGACTGTCTATGCTAGGGTGTCAAGGGACTGACTGTCTTTGCTAGGGTGTCAAGGGACTGAGTGTCTATGCTAGGGTTTCAAGGGACTGACTGTCTATGCTAGGGTGTCAAGGGACTGAGTGTCTATGCTAGGGTGTCAAGGGACTGACTGTCTATGCTAGGGTGTCAAGGGACTGACTGTCTATGCTAGGGTGTCAGGGGTATGACTGTCTATGCTAGGGTGTCATGGGTCTGACTGTCTATGCTAGGGTGCCATGGGTCTGACTGTCTATGCTAGGGTGTCAAGGGACTGACTGTCTATGCTAGGGTGTCAAGGTACTGACTGTCTATGATAGGGTGTCAAGGGACTGACTGTCTATGCTAGGGTGTCAGGGGTATGACTGTCAATGCTAGGATGTCAAGGGACTGACTGTCTATGCTAGGGTGTCAAGGGACTGACTGTCTATGCTAGGGTGTCAGGTGTCTGACTGTCTATGCTAGGGTGTCAGGGGTCTAACTGTCTATGCTAGGGTGTCAAGGGACTGACTGTCTATGCTAGGGTGTCAAGGGACTGACTGTCTATGCTAGGGTGTCAAGGGACTGACTGTCTATGCTAGGGTGTCAAGGGACTGACTGTCTATGCTAGGGTGTCAGGGGTCTGACTGTCTATGCTAGGGTGTCAGGGGTCTATCTGTGTATGCTAGGGTGTCAAGGGACTGACTGTCTATGCTAGGGTGTCAAGGGACTTACTGTCTATGCTAGGGTGTCAAGGGACTGACTGTCTATGCTAGGGTGTCAAGGGACTGACTGTCTATGCTAGAGTGTCAGGGGTCTGACTGTCTATGCTAGGGTGTCAAGGGACTGACTGTCTATGCTAGAGTGTCAGGGGTCTGACTGTCTATGCTAGGGTGTCAAGGGACTGACTGTCTATGCTAGGGTGTCAAGGGACTGACTGTCTTTGCTAGGGTGTCAAGGGACTGAGTGTCTATGCTAGGGTTTCAAGGGACTGACTGTCTATGCTAGGGTGTCAAGGGACTGAGTGTCTATGCTAGGGTGTCAAGGGACTGACTGTCTATGCTAGGGTGTCAAGGGACTGACTGTCTATGCTAGGGTATCAGGGGTATGGCTGTCTATGATAGGGTGTCATGGGTCTGACTGTCTATGCTAGGGTGCCATGGGTCTGATTGTCTATGCTAGGGTGTCAAGGGACTGACTGTCTATGCTAGGGTGTCAAGGGACTGACTATCTATGATAGGGTGTCAAGGGACTGACTGTCTATGCTAGGGAGTCAGGGGTATGACTGTCTATGCTAGGATGTCAAGGGACTGACTGTCTATGCTAGGGTGTCAAGGGACTGACTGTCTATGCTAGGGTGTCAGGGGTCTGACTGTCTATGCTAGGGTGTCAGGGGTCTAACTGTCTATGCTAGGGTGTCAAGGGACTGACTGTCTATGCTAGGGTGTCAAGGGACTTACTGTCTATGCTAGGGTGTCAAGGGACTGACTGTCTATGCTAGGGTGTCAAGGGACTGACTGTCTATGCTAGGGTGTCAGGGGTCTGACTGTCTATGCTAGGGTGTCAGGGGTCTAACTGTGTATGCTAGGGTGTCAAGGGACTGACTGTCTATGCTAGGGTGTCAAGGGACTTACTGTCTATGCTAGGGTGTCAAGGGACTGACTGTCTATGCTAGGGTGTCAAGGGACTGACTGTCTATGCTAGAGTGTCAGGGGTCTGACTGTCTATGCTAGGGTGTCAAAGGACTGACTGTCTATGCTAGGGTGTCAAGGGACTGACTGTCTTTGCTAGGGTGTCAAGGGACTGACTGTCTATGCTAGGGTGTCAGGGGTCTGACTGTCTATGCTAGGGTGTCAGGGGTCTGACTGTCTATGCTAGGGTGTCAAGGGACTGACTGTCTATGCTAGGGTGTCAGGAATCTGACTGTCTATGCTAGGGTTTCAGGGGTCTGACTGTCTATGCTAGGGTGTCAGGGGTCTGACTGTCAATGTTAGGGTGTCAGGGACCTGACTGTCTATGCTAGGGTGTCAGGGGTCTGACTGTCTATGCTAGGGTGTCAGGGGTCTGACTGTATATGCTAGGGTGTCAGGGGTCTGACTGTTTATGCTAGGGTGTCAGGGGTTTGACTGTCTATGCTAGGGTGTCAAGGGGCTGACTGTATATGCTAGGGTGCCAGGAGTCTGACTCTCTATGCTAGGGAGTCAGGGGTCTGACTGTCTATGCTAGGGTGTCAGGGGTCTGACTGTCTATGCTAGGGTTTCTGGGGTATGACTGTCTATGCTAGGGTGTCAAGGGACTGACTGTCTATGCTAGGGTGTCAGGGGTCTGACTGTCTGTGCTAGGGTGTCAGGGGTTTGACTGTCTATGCTAGGGTGTCAGGGGTCTGACTGTCTATGCTAGGGTGTCAGGGGTACGACTGTCTATGCTAGGATGTCAAGGGACTGACTGTCTATGCTAGGGTGTCAAGGGACTGACTGTCTATGCTAGGGTGTCAGGGGTCTGACTGTCTATGCTAGGGTGTCAAGGGGCTGACTGTATATGCTAGGGCGCCAGGAGTCTGACTCTCTATGCTAGGGTGTCAGGGTTCTGACTGTCTATACTAGGGTGTCAGGGATCTGACTGTCTATGCTAGGGTTTCTGGGGTATGACTGTCTATGCTAGGGTGTCAAGGAACTGACTGTCTATGCTAGGGTGTCAGGGGTCTGACTGTCTGTGCTAGGGTGTCAGGGGTTTGACTGTCTATGCTAGGGTGTCAGGGGTCTGACTGTCTATGCTAGGGTGTCAGGGGCCAGACTGTCTATGCTAGGGTGTCAGGGGTCTGACTGTCTATGCTAGGGTGTCAGGGGTATGGCTGTCTATGCTAGGATGTCAAGGGACTGACTGTCTACGCTAGGGTGTCAAGGGACTGACTGTCTTTGCTAGGGTGTCAAGGGACTGACTGTCTATGCTAGAGTGTCAAAGGTCTGACTGTCTATGCTAGGGTGTCAGGGATCTGACTGTCTATGCTAGGGTGTTAGGGGTCTGACTGTCTATGCTAGGGTGTCAAGGGACTGCCTGTCTATGCTAGGGTGTCAGGGGTCTGACTGTCTATGCTAGTGTGTCAGGGGTCTGACTATCTATGCTAGGGTGTCAAGAGTCTGACTGTCTATGCTAGGGTGTCAAGGGACTGACCGTCTATGCTAGGGTGTCAGGAATCTGACTGTCTATGCTAGGGTGTCAGGGTCTGACTGTCTATGCTAGGGTGTCAGGGGTCTGACTGTCTATGCTAGGGTGTCAGGGGCCTGACTGTCTATGCTAGGGTGTCAGGGGTCTGACTGTCTATGCTAGGGTGTCAGGGGTCTGACTGTATATGCTAGGGTGTCAGGGGTCTGACTGTTTATGCTAGGGTGTCAGGGGTTTGACTGTCTATGCTAGGGTGTCAAAGGGCTGACTGTATATGCTAGGGTGCCAGGAGTCTGACTCTCTATGCTAGGGAGTCAGGGGTCTGACTGTCTATGCTAGGGTGTCAGGGGTCTGACTGTCTATGCTAGGGTTTCTGGGGTATGACTGTCTATGCTAGGGTGTCAAGGGATTGACTGTCTATGCTAGGGTGTCAGGGGTCTGACTGTCTATGCTAGGGTGTCAGGGGTCTGACTGTCTATGCTAAAGTGTCACGGGTCTGACTGTCTATGCTAGGGTGTCAGGGGTATGACTGTCTATGCTAGGATGTCAAGGGACTGACTGTCTATGCTAGGGTGTCAAGGGACTGACTGTCTATGCTAGGGTGTCAGGGGTCTGACTGTCTATGCTAGGGTGTCAAGGGGCTGACTGTATATGCTAGGGTGCCAGGAGTCTGACTCTCTATGCTAGGGTGTCAGGGGTCTGACTGTCTATACTAGGGTGTCAGGGGTCTGACTGTCTATGCTAGGGTTTCTGGGGTATGACTGTCTATGCTAGGGTGTCAAGGAACTGACTGTCTATGCTAGGGTGTCAGGGGCCTGACTGTCTATGCTAGGGTGTCAGGGGTCAGACTGTCTATGCTAGGGTGTCAGGGGTCTGACTGTATATGCTAGGGTGTCAGGGGTCTGACTGTTTATGCTAGGGTGTCAGGGGTTTGACTGTCTATGCTAGGGTGTCAAAGGGCTGACTGTATATGCTAGGGTGCCAGGAGTCTGACTCTCTATGCTAGGGAGTCAGGGGTCTGACTGTCTATGCTAGGGTGTCAGGGGTCTGACTGTCTATGCTAGGGTTTCTGGGGTATGACTGTCTATGCTAGGGTGTCAAGGGATTGACTGTCTATGCTAGGGTGTCAGGGGTCTGACTGTCTATGCTAGGGTGTCAGGGGTCTGACTGTCTATGCTAAAGTGTCAGGGGTCTGACTGTCTATGCTAGGGTGTCAGGGGTATGACTGTCTATGCTAGGATGTCAAGGGACTGACTGTCTATGCTAGGGTGTCAAGGGACTGACTGTCTATGCTAGGGTGTCAGGGGTCTGACTGTCTATGCTAGGGTGTCAAGGGGCTGACTGTATATGCTAGGGTGCCAGGAGTCTGACTCTCTATGCTAGGGTGTCAGGGGTCTGACTGTCTATACTAGGGTGTCAGGGGTCTGACTGTCTATGCTAGGGTTTCTGGGGTATGACTGTCTATGCTAGGGTGTCAAGGAACTGACTGTCTATGCTAGGGTGTCAGGGGTCTAACTGTCTGTGCTAGGGTGTCAGGGGTTTGACTGTCTATGCTAGGGTGTCAGGGGTCTGACTGTCTATGCTAGGGTGTCAGGGGTCTGACTGTCTATGCTAGGGTGTCAGGGGTCTGACTGTCTATGCTAGGGTGTCAGGGGTATGGCTGTCTATGCTAGGATGTCAAGGGACTGACTGTCTATGCTAGGGTGTCAAGGGACTAACTGTCTTTGCTAGGGTGTCAAGGGACTGACTGTCTATGCTAGGGTGTCAAAGGTCTGACTGTCTATGCTAGGGTGTCAGGGATCTGACTGTCTATGCTAGGGTGTTAGGGGTCTGGCTGTCTATGCTAGGGTGTCAAGGGACTGCCTGTTTATGCTAGGGTGTCAGGGGTCTGACTGTCTATGTTAGTGTGTCAGGGGTCTGACTATCTATGCTAGGGTGTCAGGGGTCTGACTGTCTATGCTAGGGTGTCAAGGGACTGACTGTCTATGCTAGGGTGTCAGGAATCTGACTGTCTATGCTAGGGTGTCAGGGGTCTGACTGTCCATGCTAGGGTGTCAGGGGTCTGACTGTCTATGCTAAAGTGTCAGGGGTCTGACTGTCTATGCTAGGGTGTCAGGGGTATGACTGTCTATGCTAGGATGTCAAGGGACTGACTGTCTATGCTAGGGTGTCAAGGGACTGACTGTCTATGCTAGGGTGTCAGGGGTCTGACTGTCTATGCTAGGGTGTCAAGGGGCTGACTGTATATGCTAGGGTGCCAGGAGTCTGACTCTCTATGCTAGGGTGTCAGGGGTCTGACTGTCTATACTAGGGTGTCAGGGGTCTGACTGTGTATGCTAGGGTTTCTGGGGTATGACTGTCTATGCTAGGGTGTCAAGGAACTGACTGTCTATGCTAGGGTGTCAGGGGTCTAACTGTCTGTGCTAGGGTGTCAGGGGTTTGACTGTCTATGCTAGGGTGTCAGGGGTCTGACTGTCTATGCTAGGGTGTCAGGGGTCTGACTGTCTATGCTAGGGTGTCAGGGTCTGACTGTCTATGCTAGGGTGTCAGGGGTATGGCTGTCTATGCTAGGATGTCAAGGGACTGACTGTCTATGCTAGGGTGTCAAGGGACTAACTGTCTTTGCTAGGGTGTCAAGGGACTGACTGTCTATGCTAGGGTGTCAAAGGTCTGACTGTCTATGCTAGGGTGTCAGGGATCTGACTGTCTATGCTAGGGTGTTAGGGGTCTGGCTGTCTATGCTAGGGTGTCAAGGGACTGCCTGTTTATGCTAGGGTGTCAGGGGTCTGACTGTCTATGTTAGTGTGTCAGGGGTCTGACTATCTATGCTAGGGTGTCAGGGGTCTGACTGTCTATGCTAGGGTGTCAAGGGACTGACTGTCTATGCTAGGGTGTCAGGAATCTGACTGTCTATGCTAGGGTGTCAGGGGTCTGACTCTCTATGCTAGGGTGTCACGTCTCTGACTGTCTATGCTAGGGTGTCAGTGGCCTGACTGTCTATGCTAGGGTGTCAGGGGTCTGACTGTCTATGCTAGGGTGTCATGGGTCTGACTGTATATGCTAGGGTGTCAGGGGTCTGACTGTTTATGCTAGGGTGTCAGGGGTTTGACTGTCTATGCTAGGGTGTCAAGGGGCTGACTGTATATGCTAGGGTGCCAGGAGTCTGACTTTCTATGCTAGGGAGTTAGGGGTCTGACTGTCTATGCTAGGGTGTCAGGGGTCTGACTGTCTATGCTAGGGTTTCTGGGGTATGACTGTCTATGCTAGGGTGTCAAGGGACTGACTGTCTATGCTAGGGTGTCAGGGGTCTGACTGTCTGTGCTAGGGTGTCAGAGGTTTGACTGTCTATGCTAGGGTGTCAGGGGTCTGACTGTCTATGCTAGGGTTTCAGGGGTATGACTGTCTATGCTAGGATGTCAAGGGACTGACTGTCTATGCTAGGGTGTCAAGGGACTGACTGTCTATGCTAGGGTGTCATGGGTCTGACTCTCTATGCTAGGGTGTCAAGGGGCTGACTGTATATGCTAGGGTGCCAGGAGTCTGACCCTCTATGCTAGGGTGTCAGGGGTCTGACTGTCTATGCTAGGGTGTCAGGGGACTTACTGTCTATGCTAGGGTTTCTGGGGTATGACTGTCTATGCTAGGGTGTCAAGCGACTGACTGTCTATGCTAGGGTGTCAGGGGTCTGACTGTCTATGCTAGGGTGTCAAGGGGCTGACTGTATATGCTAGGGTGCCAGGAGTCTGACTCTCTATGCTAGGGTGTCAGGGGTTTGACTGTCTATACTAGGGTGTCAGGGGTCTGACTGTCTATGCTAGGGTTTCTGGGGTATGACTGTCTATGCTAGGGTGTCAAGGAACTGACTGTCTATGCTAGGGTGTCAGGGGTCTGACTGTCTGTGCTAGGGTGTCAGGGGTTTGACTGTCTATGCTAGGGTGTCAAAGGTCTGACTGTCTATGCTAGGGTGTCAGGGGTCTGACTGTCTGTGCTAGGGTGTCAGGGGTCTGACTGTCTATGCTAGGGTGTCAGGGGTATGGCTGTCTATTCTAGGATGTCAAGGGACTGACTGTCTATGCTAGGGTTTCAAGGGACTGACTGTCTTTGCTAGGGTGACAAGGGACTGACTGTCTATGCTAGGGTGTCAAAGGTCTGACTGTCTATGCTAGGGTGTCAGGGATCTGACTGTCTATGCTAAAGTGTTAGGGGTCTGACTGTCTATGGTAGGGTGTCAAGGGACTGCCTGTCTATGCTAGGGTGTCAGGGGTCTGACTGTCTATGATAGTGTGTCAGGGGTCTGACTATCTATGCTAGGGTGTCAGGGGTCTGACTGCCTATGCTAGGGTGTCAAGGGACTGACTGTCTATGCTAGGGTGTCAGGAATATGACTGTCTATGCTAGGGTGTCAGGGGTCTGACTGTCTATGCTAGGGTGTCAGGGGTCTGACTGTCTATGCTAGGGTGTCAGGGGCCTGACTGTCTATGCTAGGGTGTCAGGGGTCTGACTGTCTATGCTAGGGTGTCAGGGGTCTGACTGTATATGCTAGGGTGTCAGGGGTCTGACTGTTTATGCTAGGGTGTCAGGGGTTTGACTGTCTATGCTAGGGTGTCAAGGGGCTGACTGTATATGCTAGGGTGCCAGGAGTCTGACTCTCTATGCTAGGGAGTTAGGGGTCTGACTGTCTATGCTAGGGTTTCTGGGGTAAGACTGTCTATGCTAGGGTGTCAAGGGACTGACTGTCTATGCTAGGGTGTCAGCGGTCTGACTGTCTGTGCTAGGGTGTCAGGGGTTTGACTGTCTATGCTAGGGTGTCAGGGGTCTGACTGTCTATGCTAGGGTGTCAGGGGTCTGACTGTCTATGCTAGGGTGTCAGGGGTCTGACTGTCTATGCTAGGGTGTCAGGGGTATGACTGTCTATGCTAGGATGTCAAGGGAGTGACTGTATATGCTAGGGTGCCAGGAGTCTGACTGTCTATGCTAGGGTGTCAGGGGTCTGACTGTCTGTGCTAGGGTGTAAGGGATTTGACTGTCTATACTAGGGTGTCAGGGGTCTGACTGTCTATGCTAGGGTGTCAGGGGTCTGACTGTCTATGCTAGGGTGTCAGGGGTCTGACTGTCTATGCTAGGGTGTCAGGGGTATGAATGTCTATGCTAGGATGTCAAGGGACTGACTGTCTATGCTAGGGTGTTAAGGGACTGACTGTCTATGCTAGGGTGTCAGGGGTCTGACTGTCTATGCTAGGGTGTCAGGGGTCTGACTGTCTATGCTAGGGTGTCAGGGGTCTGACTGTCTGTGCTAGGGTGTCAGTGGGTCTGACTGTCTATGCTAGCGTGTCAGGGGCCTGACTGTCTATGCTAGGGTGTCAGGGACCTGACTGTCTATGCTAGGGTGTCAGGGGTCTACTCTGCTCCTTTGGAAGCTGGCAAGAATCCCTTGGTTTCATCTCCCGACACCCACACTATGTTCTCCGCTTAAAAAGGCCACCTTGTTACACGGTTGCATCTATATTATACATACACATGGATGCAGCTGACTGTTGTGGGTCGCATCCTGGGGGACAAAATTAACCGAATTCGCACGAAATGCTCTGCATAACCAGGGACTTTCTACATGGTATGTCACTGATGTCAGCTACGGTCTGAATAAGTTGTACTTGTAGGAATAAAGATTATTATTACTTTTATTATTATTATTATTATTATTATTATTATTATTATTATTATTATTATTATTATTATTATTATTATTATTATTATTATTATTATTATTATTATAATTAAGAGAACATAGTGCAAGCTGATGTCTGACTTGACTCACAACATTTACATTGTTACATGTTGCTCTGTAGCAGCTCTCCTGAACTACTTGTGTTGCAGCAACACTCTTCAAGGACTTGTGTTGCAGCAACACTCTTCAAGGACTTGTGTTGCAGCAACACTCTTCAAGGACTTGTGTTGCAGCAACACTCTTCAAGGACTTGTGTTGCAGCAACACTCTTCAAGGACTTGTGTTGCAGCAACACTCTTCAAGGACTTGTGTTACAGCAACACTCTTCAAGGACTTGTGTTACAGCAACACTCTTCAAGGACTTGTGTTACAGCAACACTCTTCAAGGACTTGTGTTGCAGCAACACTCTTCAAGGACTTGTGTTGCAGCAACACTCTTCAAGGACTTGTGTTACAGCAACACTCTTCAAGGACTTGTGTTGCAGCAACACTCTTCAAGGACTTGTGTTGCAGCAACACTCTTCAAGGACTTGTGTTACAGCAACACTCTTCAAGGACTTGTGTTACAGCAACACTCTTCAAGGACTTGTGTTGCAGCAACACTCTTCAAGGACTTGTGTTGCAGCAACACTCTTCAAGGACTTGTGTTACAGCAACACTCTTCAAGGACTTGTGTTGCAGCAACACTCTTCAAGGACTTGTGTTGCAGCAACACTCTTCAAGGACTTGTGTTACAGCAACACTCTTCAAGGACTTGTGTTGCAGCAACACTCTTCAAGAACTTGTGTTGTAGCAACACTCTTCAAGAACTTGTGTTTTAGCAACACTCAAGGACTTGTGTTGTAGAAACACTCTTCAAGAACTTGTGTTGTAGCAACACTCAAGGACTTGTGTTGTAGAAACACTCTTCAAGAACTTGTATTGCAGCAACACTCTTCAAGGACTTGTGTTGCAGCAACACTCTTCAAGGACTTGTGTTACAGCAACACTCTTCAAGGACTTGTGTTGCAGCAACACTCTTCAAGAACTTGTGTTTTAGCAACACTCAAGGACTTGTGTTGTAGAAACACTCTTCAAGAACTTGTGTTGTAGCAACACTCTTCAAGAACTTGTGTTTTAGCAACACTCAAGGACTTGTGTTGTAGAAACACTCTTCAAGAACTTGTGTTGTAGCAACACTCAAGGACTTGTGTTGTAGAAACACTCTTCAAGAACTTGTGTTGTAGCAACACTCAAGGACTTGTGTTGTAGAAACACTCTTCAAGAACTTGTGTTGTAGCAACACTCAAGGACTTGTGTTGTAGAAACACTCTTCAAGAACTTGTGTTGTAGCAACACTCAAGGACTTGTGTTGTAGAAACACTCTTCAAGAACTTGTGTTGCAGCAACACTCAAGGACTTGTGTTGTAGAAACACTCTTCAAGAACTTGTGTTGTAGCAACACTCTTCAAGGACTTGTGTTGCAGCAATACTTTTCAAGGACTTGTGTTGCAGCAACACTCTTCAAGGACTTGTGTTGTAGAAACACTCTTCAAGGACTTGTGTTGTAGCAACACTCAAGGACTTGTGTTGTAGAAACACTCTTCAAGAACTTGTGTTGTAGCAACACTCAAGGACTTGTGTTGTAGAAACACTCTTCAAGAACTTGTGTTGCAGCAACACTCAAGGACTTGTGTTGTAGAAACACTCTTCAAGAACTTGTGTTGTAGCAACACTCTTCAAGGACTTGTGTTGCAGCAATACTTTTCAAGGACTTGTGTTGCAGCAACACTCTTCAAGGACTTGTGTTGTAGAGACACTCTTCAAGAACTTGTGTTGTGGCAACACTCTTCAAGAACTTGTGTTGCAGCAACACTCTTCAAGGACTTGTGTTGCAGCAACGCTCTTCAAGGACTTGTGTTGTAGCAACACTCTTCAAGGACTTGTGTTGCAGCAACACTCTTCAAGGACTTGTGTTGTAGCAACGCTCTTCAAGAACTTGTGTTGTAGCAACACTCCTCAAGGACTTGTGTTGTAGCAACACTCTTCAAGGACTTGTGTTGCAGCAACACTCTTCAAGGACTTGTGTTGTAGTAACACTCTTCAAGGACTTGTGTTGTAGTAACACTCTTCAAGGACTTGTGTTGCAGCAACACTCTTCAAGGACTTGTGTTGCAGCAACACTCTTCAAGGACTTGTATTGCAGCAATACTCTTCAAGGACTTGTGTTGCAGCAATACTCTTCAAGGATTTGTGTTGCAGCAACACTCTTCAAGGACTTGTGTTGCAGCAACACTCTTCAAGGACTTGTGTTGCAGCAACTCTCTTCAATGACTTGTGTTGTAGTAACACTCTTCAAGGACTTGTGTTTCAGCAGCACTCCTCAAGACCTTGTGTTGCAGCAACACTCTTCAAGGACTTGTGTTGCAGCAACGCTCTTCAAGGACTTGTGTTGTAACAACACTGTTCAAGGACTTGTGTTCCAGCAACACTCTTCAAGGACTTGTGTTGTAGTAACACTCTTCAAGGACTTGTGTTGTAGTAACACTCTTCAAGGACGTGTGTTACAGCAACACTCTTCAAGGACTTGTGTTACAGCAACACTCTTCAAGGACTTGTGTTGCAGCAACACTCTTCAAGGACTTGTGTTGCATCAACACTCTTCAAGGACTTGTGTTGCAGCAACACTCTTCAAGGACTTGTGTTGCAGTAACACTCTTCAAGGACTTGTGTTGCATCAACACTCTTCAAGGACTTGTGTTACAGCAACACTCTTCAAGGACTTGTGTTGCAGTAACACTCTTCAAGGACTTGTGTTGCAGCAACACTCTTTAAAGACTTGTGTTGCAGCAACACTCTTCAAGGACTTGTGTTACAGCAACACTCTTCAAGGACTTGTGTTACAGCAACACTCTTCAAGGACTTGTGTTGCAGCAACACTCTTTAAAGACTTGTGTTGCAGCAACACTCTTTAAAGACTTGTGTTGCAGCAACACTCTTTAAAGACTTGTGTTGCAGCAACACTCTTTAAAGACTTGTGTTGCAGCAACACTCTTTAAAGACTTGTGTTGCAGCAACACTCTTTAAAGACTTGTGTTGCAGCAACACTCTTTAAAGACTTGTGTTGCAGCAACACTCTTTAAAGACTTGTGTTGCAGCAACACTCTTTAAAGACTTGTGTTGCAGCAACACTCTTTAAAGACTTGTGTTGCAGCAACACTCTTTAAAGACTTGTGTTGCAGCAACACTCTTTAAAGACTTGTGTTGCAGCAACACTCTTTAAAGACTTGTGTTGCAGCAACACTCTTTAAAGACTTGTGTTGCAGCAACACACCTCAGTGAGCACTTCATTAGAATTAAACAGGTACCCAAGAGTTAATTTATTTTATCTTCAAGCGCTAAAACCGTTTGGTTATTGGACACCTTGCGCAATTTTCTTCTTCTGGCATTACCAGACTGACACTATATCATCATCAACTTGCTGCTATCACAACCGACTCACTCTCGCAGTACAGAAAATCGTAATGACAGAGCGAATGAAATTATTCACAGTATCGGTCACACTTTCACAACCTACATCACACATTTCGTTCAGTGTCTGAGGCAGTGTCAGTAACTTTTAAATGAAAAGGGGAAACATCCCCACTGTTTATGCCAAAAGAGATGCTGGGTTCCCCAGGCAAGCACCATGTGGGCTGGGAAACTGACAGAACAGTACTCAGTGGTCAGTCGTCACGTGAGGTCACAGACCCTGAGCTGCCTTGGGGATTAGTGTGGACGGTTACAAAGCATGGCTTGCTTCTGCAGTGTTTTAAAAATTGAGGTTGGAGAGTTGAAGGAGGAGGTCTTGCTTCTCCAGGAGGAGATTAGGAGGCTGAAGGTCCACCTCAATGGGTCTGGGAGAGAGTGTGAGGTGGCTGGAGTTGTGGGGAATGAGGCTTCTAGCAGCGAGGTGCAGTCTGTCTCTCGCTGTGAGGAGGCTGTAGTTGGGGAGGCAGCAACGGCTACCAGCAGTGAGGTGCAGCCCAGCACCTGCTACAAGTGGCGAGTAGTTCACAGTAATGGAAGGCGCATCAGAGTAAGGAAAGTTAAGAGTGAAGATCTGAAGGTAGGAAATCGCTTCTCTGTTCTTCAGGATGAATCTACTTCAGTGGCCAGTGAAGGTAAGGGTACTACTGCCCCTGCTAATGGAGGTAAGCGCATTCTTGTGGTTGGTGACTCTCAGGTAAGATACATTGACCGTGCTTTTTGTAATAGGAATAAGAAGATGAGAGATAGAGTGTGCTTCCCTGGAGCTGGTGTTGGGGACATTGTCAACAGGCTGGATAATATCATGTCAGGTAATGGGAGCAAGCCCATTATCTGTCTCAGTGCTGGTGGAAATGATATTGGGAAGGGTAGGAGAGAAGAGCTGCTAGATAAGTACAGGTCAGCTATAGATTTCATTAAGTCTAAGGGAGGGATCCCAATCATATGTAGCATCTTGCCTAGAAGGGGAGTAGGAAATGAATGGTTGTCTAGGGCAATTGGTGTAAATTGCTGGCTAGACAGATACTGCAAGGAACTTGCAATCCCATTCATTGACAACTGGAACAACTTTTATGGCAAACATGATATGTATGCAAGGGATGGGGTACATCTCTCTGGGGCTGGGGTGGTAGCACTTGCAGACTCGATTGAGAAGGCCATTGGTGAAATGCCTATGATTTTAAACTGATGGAAGATAGAGGTATGGGTGTGTGTGGGAAACAAGCAGGTTGCAACACCTGGGTTGGAAACAGTAAATGTATAAAAGGCATTCAGCATGAAGTTATAAATAAAGACAATAGATCAGGTCAGCAAACAAAGGGGGACAGCAGAGGGCAGCAAGGGACTAGCTCCCTTAAGGTTTACTATACTAATAGCAGGAGTGTAAGAAATAAGATAGATGAGCTAAGATTAATTGCAAGTGCAGGAGACATAGATATTATTGCTATAACAGAGACCTGGCTCAATCTGAAAGATAGAGAGATGCCCTCTGAATGTCACATACAAGGCTATAAATTATTCCACACTGACAGGGTCAACAGGAAAGGTGGTGGAGTAGCGATGTATGTCAGAGACAATTTAAATTGTTGTGTTAGACAAGATATTAAATTAGAAGCGTCAGCCACTGAATCTGTTTGGTTACAGCTTCTCGAGGGCCGAGAAAAACTAATTTTGGGTGTGATTTACAGGGCCCCAAATCTTGATAGGGAGTGCAGTAAACTTCTATGGGACGAAATTCGTAAGGCATCTACATACGAAAATGTTGTGCTAATGGGAGATTTCAACTATAGACAGATTGACTGGAGCAATTTGACAGGAAATTTAGAGTCAGGTGACTTTCTTGATACGATCCAGGATTGTTTTTTAAAACAGTTTGTGACAGAGCCAACTAGGGGAAATAACCTCCTTGACTTGGTTCTTGCCAGTAGGGAAACACTAATTAATAATCTTGAGGTTAATGATGAGCTTGGGGAAAGTGATCACAAATCACTCAGTTTTAATATATCATGGAATTCCCCTAATAATGGCAATCAAGTCTCCGTCCCTGACTTTCGCTTGGCTGATTTCATAGGACTGAAAAATTACTTAGGTGGGCTGAACTGGAATGACCTGACTAAGGGTCAGGTAGGTGGTGATGGTTGCCGATATGATGCTTTCCAGGGCATAGTTCTAGCTGCTCAGTCAAATTATGTTCCAAATAGGGAAATCAGATCAAACAAAAATGATCCTAAATGGATGAACAATAGATTAAAATATCTGATTGGTCAAAAGAGAGGCATATATAGGCAAATCAAAAGAGGAGAGGGGCAATTGAGAAATCGATATATTCAGTTAAAGAGAGAAATAAAAAAGGGAATTAGAAAAGCAAAAAGAGATTATGAGGTTAAAGTTGCAAGAGAATCGAAGACTAACCCAAAAGGATTCTTTCAGGTATACAGAAGTAAGATCAGGGACAAGATAGGCCCACTCAAAAGTTCCTCGGGTCAGCTCACTGACAGTGATAAGGAAATGTGTAGAATTTTTAACACATACTTCCTCTCAGTTTTTACACAGGAGGATACCAGCGATATTCCAATAATGATAAATTATGTAGAACAGGACGATAATAAACTGTGTACTATTAGGGTCACAAGTGACATGGTCCTTAGGCAAATAGATAAATTAAAACCTAACAAATCCCCAGGCCCTGATGAACTGTATGCAAGGGTTCTAAAGGAATGTAAAGAGGAGCTTAGCACACCTTTGGCTAATCTTTTCAACATATCACTACAAACTGGCATGGTGCCAGATAAGTGGAAAATGGCAAATGTGATACCTATTTTCAAAACAGGTGACAGGTCCTTAGCTTCGAACTATAGACCAATAAGCCTAACCTCCATAGTGGGAAAATTTATGGAATCAATAATTGCCGAGGCAGTTCGTAGCCACCTTGAAAAGCATAAATTAATCAACGAATCTCAGCATGGTTTTACAAAGGGGCGTTCCTGCCTTACGAATTTATTAACTTTTTTCACTAAGGTATTTGAGGAGGTAGATCATGGTAATGAATATGATATTGTGTATATGGACTTCAGTAAGGCTTTTGACAGGGTCCCACATCAGAGACTATTGAGGAAAATTAAAGCACATGGAATAGGAGGAGAAATTTTTTCCTGGATAGAGGCATGGTTGACAAATAGGCAGCAGAGAGTTTGCATAAATGGGGAGAAATCAGAGTGGGGAAGTGTCACGAGCGGTGTTCCACAGGGGTCAGTGTTGGGCCCCCTGCTGTTCACAATCTACATAAACGACATAGATGAGGGCATAAAGAGCGACATCGGCAAGTTTGCCGATGACACCAAAATAGGCCGTCGAATTCATTCTGACGAGGACATTCGAGCACTCCAGGAAGATTTGAATAGACTGATGCAGTGGTCGGAGAAGTGGCAGATGCAGTTTAATATAGACAAATGCAAAGTTCTAAATGTTGGACAGGACAATAACCATGCCACATATAAACTAAATAATGTAGATCTTAATATTACGGATTGCGAAAAAGATTTAGGAGTTCTGGTTAGCAGTAATCTGAAACCAAGACAACAGTGCATAAGTGTTCGCAATAAAGCTAATAGAATCCTTGGCTTCATATCAAGAAGCATAAATAATAGGAGTCCTCAGGTTGTTCTTCAACTCTATACATCCTTGGTTAGGCCTCATTTAGATTATGCTGCACAGTTTTGGTCACCTTATTACAGAATGGATATAAATTCTCTGGAAAATGTACAAAGGAGGATGACAAAGTTGATCCCATGTATCAGAAACCTTCCCTATGAGGATAGACTAAGGGCCCTGAATCTGCACTCTCTAGAAAGACGTAGAATTAGGGGGGATATGATTGAGGTGTATAAATGGAAGACAGGAATAAATAAAGGGGATGTAAATAGTGTGCTGAAAATATCTAGCCTAGACAGGACTCGCAGCAATGGTTTTAAGTTGGAAAAATTCAGATTCAGGAAGGATATAGGAAAGTACTGGTTTGGTAATAGAGTTGTGGATGAGTGGAACAAACTCCCAAGTACCGTTATAGAGGCCAGAACGTTGTGTAGCTTTAAAAATAGGTTGGATAAATACATGAGTGGATGTGGGTGGGTGTGAGTTAGACCTGATAGCTTGTGCTACCAGGTCGGTTGCCGTGTTCCTCCCTTAAGTCAATGTGACCTGACCTGACTAGGTTGGGTGCATTGGCTTAAGCCGGTAGGAGACTTGGACCTGCCTCGCATGGGCCAGTAGGCCTTCTGCAGTGTTCCTTCGTTCTTATGTTCTTATGTTCTTATGTTCTTATGTTAACAGTACTTGCTCCCGTCCCTATCACCCTACCCAATGTATATATACTGACTACCTTACTCTGTCGTTATAGTGTGACTTTGTAAATGGTCAAAGTCGGAACGAAACGTCGTCGTAAGCTCCTCTGTCCTACGTACGTATTGTTCCAGTTACGGTATTGTGTATTTTCGTTCTTCATAAAGGAGTCTTAAGAGTATATATAGCTTGTTTCCGCCGGTGTTGTTGACGACGATGATATCCAGGGTAATCTGCCGGGCTATTTGTGTAGATTCACTTTACGTGTATCTACATAAATAAGTCTCTTAGGTTAATACCGCTCTGGGGGTCAGTTACCCCTCGGAGGTTAATAAGAATGATGTTAACAACACTCTGGGGTTGGTAACCACCGGGTTAATATACTTGTTAGGTTAATAACTCTAAGGATGTCTTCGTCTTGTGTTGCTGTGGTAGCATAGATCATTGTGTGTGTGTGTGTGTGTGTGTGTGTGTGTGTGTGTGTGTGTGTGTGTGTGTGTGTGTGTGTGTGTGTGTGTGTGTGTGTGTGTGTGTACACGTGGGCTACGGGGGGCCTCCCCCCCTCTGCCGCACAAAGAACCGGCTACTTTCACGTAACTCCAGCTGAGAGATCACGTCACAGCGGCCCTGGAATGCAGGTTTCCCGCTGCTGACTGATCCAGCACGGGAGGGTGCAAGGGCTGGAGCTCAACTTGTTGCTGCTAATGGTGATTTATGTCTCAGCCACTGCTGACGTACACACGTAGGGCTGATTAACCCACAAATAATAACAACAGTAATAATAATAATAATAATAATAATAATAATAATAATAATAATAATAATAATAATAATAATAATAATAATAATAATATTGATATCTAGTAAGGTTACAATGTTTGACACTACTGGTGCAGTGAGGACGAGTCAGTCCTCATAACCCAGCCTAACTTAGAGGAATAGGCTGCAAACTCTGTGTGAGAGAGTCATGTTTACAGCCCAGAAATCCCAGCATCACATCTAAATGCTGAGGTGGACCAGCGAGCCAGCACAAGGTCTTGGTCAGTACATGGTTTAAGATCAGCCTCAGCGGACATTTTTCATAATTTCCCCTGACATATAATGTATCACCATCAGTGCGCTGACACAAAATATCAGCACCATCGTGTCAGCTGTGTGTGCTTGTGACGTGTGATGGTTCCCTTAGATTAACATCTATCGTCTTCACGTACTTTCTGTTGTATAACCATCAATACTACTACAACCATCACCACCACTACAACCATCACTACCACTGCAGCCATCAACACCACTACAACCATCACCACCATTACAACCACCACTACAACCATCACCACCACTACAGCCATCACTACCACTACAACCATCACTACCACTGCAACCATCACTACCACTACAACCATCACTACCACTACAACCATCACTACCACTGCAGCCATCAACACCACTACAACCATCATCACCACTACAACCATCACCACCACTACAGCCATCACTACCACTACAACCATCACTACCACTGCAACCATCACTACCACTGCAACCATCACTCCCACTACAACCATCACTCCCACTACAACCATCACTCCCACTACAACCATCACTCCCACTACAACCATCACTCCCACTACAACCATCACTCCCACTACAACCATCACTCCCACTACAACCATCACTCCCACTACAACCATCACTCCCACTACAACCATCACTCCCACTACAACCATCACTCCCACTACAACCATCACTACCACTACAACCATCACTACCACTACAACCATCACTACCACTGCAACCATCACTACCACTACAACCATCACTACCACTACAACCATCACTACCACTGCAACCATCACTACCACTACAACCATCACTACCACTACAACCATCACTACCACTGCAGCCATCAACACCACTACAACCATCATCACCACTACAACCATCACCACCACTACAGCCATCACTACCACTACAACCATCACTACCACTGCAACCATCACTACCACTGCAACCATCACTACCACTACAACCATCACTACCACTGCAGCCATCAACACCACTACAACCATCATCACCACTACAACCATCACCACCACTACAGCCATCACTACCACTACAACCATCACAACCACTACAACCATCACCACCACTACAACCATCACCACCACTACAACCATCACCACCACTACAACCATCACCACCACTACAACCATCACCACCACTACAACCATCACCACCACTACAACCATCACCACCACTACAACCATCACCACCACTACAACCATCACCACCACTACAATCATCACCATCACTACAACCATCACCACCACTACAACCATCACCACTATTACAACCATCACCACTATTACAACCATCGCCACCACTATAACCATCACCACCACTACAACCACCCCCACCACTACAACCATCACTGCCACTACAACCATCACCACCAGAACAACCATCACCACAACTACAACCATCACCACCACTACAACCACCACCAGTACAACCATCACAACCACTACAACCATCACCACTAGTACAATCATCACCACTACAACCACCACAACCACCACTACAACCATCACAACCACTACAACCACCACCACCACTACAACCATCACCACCACTACAACCATCACCACCACTTCAACCATCACCACCACTACAACCATCACCACTATTACAACCACCCCCTCCACTACAACCATCACAGCCACTACAACCATCACCACCACTACAACCACACCACCACTACAACCATCACCACCACTTCAACCATCACCACCACTACAATCATCACCACCACTACAACCATCACCACCACTACAACCATCACTACAACTACAACCATCACCACTACTACAACCATCACCACCACTACAACAATCACCACCACTACAACCATCACCACCAGTACAACCATCACCACCACTACAACCACCACCACCACCATTGCAACCATCACAACCACTACAACCACCACTACCACTACAACCATCACCAACACTACAACCATCACCACCGCTATAACCATCATCACCACTACAACCATCACCACCACTACAACCATCACCACTATTACAACCATCACCACCACTACAACCATCACCACCACTACAACCATCACCTCCACTCCAACCACCCCCACCACTACAACCATCACCACCACTACAACCATCACCACAACTCCAACCATCACCACCACTACAACCATCAACACCACTACAACAATCACCACCACTCCAACCACCCCCACCACTACAACCATCACCACCACTACAACCATCACCACCACTACAACCATCACCACAACTACAACCATCACCACCACTACAACCATCACCACCACTACAACCATCACCACAACTACAACCATCACCACCACTACAACCATCACCACCACTACAACCATCACCACCACTACAACCACCACCACCACTACAACCACCACCACCACCACTATAACCATCACCACCACTACAACCATCACCACCACTTCAACCACCACCACCACCACTACAACCATCACCACTATTACAACCATCACCACCACTACAACCATCACCACCACTACAACCATCACCACCACTACAACCATCACCACCACTTCAACCACCACCACCACTACAATCATCACCACCACTACAACCATCACCACCACTGCAACCATCACCACCACTACAACCATTACCACCACTACAACCATCACCACCACTACAACCATCACCACCACTACAATCATCACCACCACTACAACTACTCCCTCCACTACAACCATCACCACCACTACAACCATCACCACACTACAACCATCACCACCACTACAACAATCACCACCACTACAACCATCACCACCTCTATAACCATCACCACCACTACAACCATCACCACCACTACAACCATCACTACCACTACAACCATCACCACCTCTATAACCATCACCACCACTACAACCATCACCACCACTACAACCATCACCACCTCTATAACCATCACCACCACTACAACCACCACTAAAACCATCACCACCACTACAACCACTACAACCACCACTACAACCACCACAACCACCACTACAACCATCGCCAACACTACAACCACCACTACAACCATCACCACCACTACAACCACCACCACCACTACAATGATAACCACCACTACAACCATCACCACCGCTACAACCATCACCACCGCTGCAACCACCACTACAACCATCACCACCACTACAACCATCACCACCGCTACAACCATCACCACCGCTGCAACCACCACTACAACCATCACCACCACTACAACCACCACCACCACTACAATCATCACCACCACTACAACCACCACCACCACTACAATCATCACCACCACTACAACCAGCACCACCACTACAACCATCACCACCACTACAACCATCACCACCACTACAACAATCACCACCACTACAACCACCACTACAACCATCACCACCGCTACAACCATCACCACCGCTACAACCACCGCTACAACCATCACCACCACTACAACCACCACTACAACCATCACCACCGCTGCAACCACCACTACAACAATCACCACCACTACAACCACCACCACCACTACAATCATCACCACCACTACAGCCATCACCACCACTACAACCATCACCACCACTACAACAATCACCACCGCTACAACCATCACCACCACTACAACCACCACTACAACCATCACCACCACTACAACCACCACCACCACCATTGCAACCATCACAACCACTACAACCACCACTACCACTACAACCATCACCAACACTACAACCATCACCACCGCTATAACCATCATCACCACTACAACCATCACCACCACTACAACCATCACCACTATTACAACCATCACCACCACTACAACCATCACCACCACTACAACCATCACCTCCACTCCAACCACCCCCACCACTACAACCGTCACCACCACTACAACCATCACCACAACTCCAACCATCACCACCACTACAACCATCAGCACCACTACAACAATCACCACCACTCCAACCACCCCCACCACTACAACCATCACCACCACTACAACCATCACCACCACTACAAAAATCACCACAACTACAACCATCACCACCACTACAACCATCACCACCACTACAACCATCACCACAACTACAACCATCACCACCACTACAACCATCACCACCACTACAACCATCACCACCACTACAACCACCACCACCACTACAACCACCACCACCACCACTATAACCATCACCACCACTACAACCATCACCACCACTTCAACCACCACCACCACCACTACAACCATCACCACTATTACAACCATCACCACCACTACAACCATCACCACCACTACAACCATCACCACCACTACAACCATCACCACCACTTCAACCACCACCACCACTACAATCATCACCACCACTACAACCATCACCACCACTGCAACCATCACCACCACTACAACCATTACCACCACTACAACCATCACCACCACTACAACCATCACCACCACTACAATCATCACCACCACTACAACTACTCCCTCCACTACAACCATCACCACCACTACAACCATCACCACACTACAACCATCACCACCACTACAACAATCACCACCACTACAACCATCACCACCTCTATAACCATCACCACCACTACAACCATCACCACCACTACAACCATCACTACCACTACAACCATCACCACCTCTGTAACCATCACCACCACTACAACCATCACCACCACTACAACCATCACCACCTCTATAACCATCACCACCACTACAACCACCACTAAAACCATCACCACCACTACAACCACTACAACCACCACTACAACCACCACAACCACCACTACAACCATCGCCAACACTACAACCACCACTACAACCATCACCACCACTACAACCACCACCACCACTACAATCATAACCACCACTACAACCATCACCACCGCTACAACCATCACCACCGCTGCAACCACCACTACAACCATCACCACCACTACAACCATCACCACCGCTACAACCATCACCACCGCTGCAACCACCACTACAACCATCACCACCACTACAACCACCACCACCACTACAATCATCACCACCACTACAACCACCACCACCACTACAATCATCACCACCACTACAACCAGCACCACCACTACAACCATCACCACCACTACAACCATCACCACCACTACAACAATCACCACCACTACAACCACCACTACAACCATCACCACCGCTACAACCATCACCACCGCTACAACCACCGCTACAACCATCACCACCACTACAACCACCACTACAACCATCACCACCGCTGCAACCACCACTACAACAATCACCACCACTACAACCACCACCACCACTACAATCATCACCACCACTACAGCCATCACCACCACTACAACCATCACCACCACTACAACAATCACCACCGCTACAACCATCACCACCACTACAACCATCACCACCACTACAACAATCACCACCGCTACAACCACCGCTACAACCATCACCACCACTACAACCACCACTACAACCATCACCACCGCTGCAACCACCACTACAACCATCACCACCACTACAACCATCACCACCACTACAACAATCACCACCACTACAACCACCACTACAACCATCACCACCACTACAACCATCACCACCACTACAACAATCACCACCACTACAGCCACCACTACAACAATCACCACCACTACAACCACCACTACAACCATCACCACAACCATCACCACCGCTACAACCACCACTACAACAATCACCACCACTACAACCATCACCACCGCTACAACCATCACCACCGCTACTACCACCGCTACAACCATCACCACCGCTACAACCACCACTACAACAATCACCACCACTACAACCACCACTTCAACCATCACCACCACTACAACCATCACCACCGCTACAACCACCACTACAACCATCACCACCACTACAACCACCACTACAACCACCACTACCAACACTATTACTACCACTATCATGACCACCTGCAGCTGGCTTATTCTAGGAGTCACAACATGTGCACTGAGTGAAAGTGTCGAGCAAATCCCATTCCAGTTATGATTGCATATATAGAGAGGCGTTATGTTGTTAAAACACTATCTTAGATCACCATTCACAGTGATAACACAGTGTTCTAAGTCACAACACTTGTAGTACTCTTACATGTTGCTAGCACGGCATATGTAGTGTTGTAATAATGTTGTTGGAACACCACTAACTTCTCAACATTCAGTAGTGTTTCACGAATTTCAATTCTCCGCCGCCCGTGGTATGACTCAGTCGTGACTTAGTTCGTTGCAACATCATTCTAGATGCTAGAATATTTTATTTGTAAGAAAACCATTCTAGTCGCCAGAACACCATTCTAGTCGCCAGAACACCATTCTAGTTGCCAGAACACCATTCTAGTTGCCAGAACACCATTCTAGTTGCCAGAACACCATTCTAGTCGCCAGAACACCATTCTAGTTGCCAGAACACCATTCTAGTTGCCAGAACACCATTCTAGTTGCCAGAACACCATTCTAGTTGCCAGAACACCATTCTAGTTGCCGGAACACCATTCTAGTCGCCAGAACACCATTCTAGTTGCCAGAACACCATTCTAGTTGCCAGAACACCATTCTAGTTGCCAGAACACCATTCTAGTTGCCGGAACACCATTCTAGTTGCCAGAACACCATTCTAGTTGCCGGAACACCATTCTAGTCGCCAGAACACCATTCTAGTTGCCAGAACACCATTCTAGTTGCCAAAACACCATTCTAGTTGCCAGAACACCATTCTAGTTGCCAGAACACCATTCTAGTTGCCAGAACACCATTCTAGTTGCCAAAACACCATTCCAGTTGCTAGAATACCATTCTAGTTGCCAGAACACCATTCTAGTTGCCAGAACACCATTCTAGTTAGCATAACACCATTGCAGTTGCTAGAACACCATTCTAGTTGCCGGAACACCATTGAATCAGTGTGACACACTGCTGTAAGCACCATCAATCACGCCAGACTCTGCCGCCCTTGGCCACAGAGTCACACGACGATCAACCTCAGTATTTTCACCTTTGCAGTGTCACTGGACAACCTCAAATGGTTATTCCGTTTTTATATGCTTCGTATTATTTTCTCGTTTTCAATTTTGTGATTGTGTCAGCAGACCGTATTTCCCAGCCACGAAAATTGCGATCTTACAGATTTCTTCTTATTCCTTCTCTTTGTTTTGCTTCTAAACAGATATATATATATATATATATATATATATATATATATATATATATATATATATATATATATATATATATATATATATATATATATATATATATATATATATATCAGTGTCTCTAAACCAATAATTTATTGTTAAAGTATTCTTGGTCAATGGTAATCTTGTTATCTGTACCGTTAATGACTCGTGTACCCGATAAGACTTTAAACCTAATTAACCAGGAAACCAATGGTACAGGATTACGTAGACTGAGATGTATGTGTCTCTCAGTGTACAGGCAATCACAGTTTGTTATAATTGGGATTCCAGGTCCTCATGTAGCTGACGGTGTCTTGACGTAATTAGCCAGTCAAACACCCAATACTTCCAGACCAGTCAAGGTGACGTCCTGGTGTGAGGTGTTACATACGTAGGGCGAGGTTTCTGAAACCCCTCCCATCACCTCCCCCACACACACACGTACGACACTGCCAGAACGTTCTGGCCAGTCTGCATTCACTAAGCTCTGATGATAATAGTTAAATTAGACACACGTACAACACTTGAGGAAAGGTTTAGTCATGCACTGACTTTATTAATCAAGATATCTATATACTGTACATGTGTTTAATTTATCAACTTGTCGGGTCTCCGCACCATTGATCCACATTTCCGTGCTGGTAAATAGCACCAGCCACTCACCAGGCTGTAGCAGTCAGCACCAGCCACACACTAGGCTGTAGCAGTCAGCACCAGCCACTCACCAGGCTGTAGCAGTCAGCACCAGCCACACACCAGGGTGTAGCAGTCAGCACCAGCCACACACTAGGCTGTAGCAGTCAGCACCAGCCACACACTAGGCTGTAGCAGTCAGCACCAGCCACTCACCAGGCTGTAGCAGTCAGCACCAGCCACACACCAGGGTGTAGCAGTCAGCACCAGCCACACACCAGGGTGTAGCAGTCAGCACCAGCCACACACTAGGCTGTAGCAGTCAGCACCAGCCACACACCAGGCTGTAGCAGTCAGCACCAGCCACACACCAGGCTGTAGCAGTCAGCACCAGCCACACACCAGGCTGTAGCAGTCAGCACCAGCCAAACACCAGGGTGTAGCAGTCAGCACCAGCCACACACCAGGCTGTAGCAGTCAGCACCAGCCAAACACCAGGGTGTAGCAGTCAGCACCAGCCAAACTCCAGGCTGTAGCAGTCAGCACCAGCCACACACCAGGCTGTAGCAGTCAGCACCAGCCACACACCAGGCTGTAGCAGTCAGCACCAGCCACACACCAGGCTGTAGCAGTCAGCACCAGCCACACACCAGGCTGTAGCAGTCAGCACCAGCCACACACCAGGCTGTAGCAGTCAGCAACAACCACACACCAGGCTGTAGCAGTCAGCACCAGCCACACACCAGGCTGTAGCAGTCAGCAACAACCACACACCAGGCTGTAGCAGTCAGCACCAGCCACACACTAGGCTTTAGCAGTCAGCACCAGCCAAACTCCAGGCTGTAGCAGTCAGCACCAGCCACTCACCAGGCTATATCAGTCAGCACCAGCCACTCACCAGGCTGTAGCAGTCAGCACCAGCCACTCACCAGGCTGTAGCAGTCAGCACCAGCCACTCACCATC
This sequence comes from Cherax quadricarinatus, assembly GCF_038502225.1. Lineage (NCBI taxonomy): Eukaryota > Metazoa > Arthropoda > Malacostraca > Decapoda > Parastacidae > Cherax > Cherax quadricarinatus. The sequence goes on along the minus strand of NC_091300.1, from coordinate 2,648,963 downwards.
CTCTAGCAGTCAGCACCAGCCACTCACCATCCTCTAGCAGTCAGCACCAGCCACTCACCATCCTCTAGCAGTCAGCACCAGGCTCTAGCAGTCAGCACCATTTACTGGCCGTGCTCTCACTCAAGAGAGTCAAGAAGTGTCAAGAGAGAGAGACAGTCAGAGAGACAGAGAGAGAGACAGAGAGACAGAGAGACAGAGACAACTCGTTGGCCCATCTGACGCTCCCTCGAATGTCTGACCACAGTGAGAAACCACAAATATGTGTGTGTGTACTTACCTATTTGTGGTTGCAGGGGTCGATTCATAGCTCCTGGCCCCGCCTCTTTGCTGGTGTGTGTGTGTGTGTGTGTGTGTGTGTACTCACCTAGTTGTACTCACCTAGTTGAGGTTGCGGGGGTCGAGTCCGAGCTCCTGGCCCCGCCTCTTCACTGATCGCTACTAGGTCACTCTCCCTGAGCCGTGAGCTTTATCGTACCTCTGCTTAAAGCTATGTATGGATCCTGCCTCCACTACATCGCTTCCCAAACTATTCCACTTACTGACTACTCTGTGGCTGAAGAAATACTTCCTAACATCCCTGTGATTCATCTGTGTCTTTAGCTTCCAACTGTGTCCCCTTGTTACTGTGTCCAATCTCTGGAACATCCTGTTTTTGTCCACCTTGTCAATTCCTCTCAGTATTTTGTATGTCGTTATCATGTCCCCCCTATCTCTCCTGTCCTCCAGTGTCGTCAGGTTGATTTCCCTTAACCTCTCCTCGTAGGACATACCTCTTAGCTCTGGGACTAGTCTTGTTGCAAACCTTTGCACTTTCTCTAGTTTCTTTACGTGCTTGGCTAGGTGTGGGTTCCAAACTGGTGCCGCATACTCCAATATGGGCCTAACGTATACGGTGTACAGGGTCCTGAACGATTCCTTATTAAGATGTCGGAATGCTGTTCTGAGGTTTGCTAGGCGCCCATATGCTGCAGCAGTTATTTGGTTGATGTGCGCTTCAGGAGATGTGCCTGGTGTTATACTCACCCCAAGATCTTTTTCCTTGAGTGAGGTTTGTAGTCTCTGACCCCCTAGACTGTACTCCGTTTGCGGCCTTCTTTGCCCTTCCCCAATCTTCATGACTTTGCACTTGGTGGGATTGAACTCCAGGAGCCAATTGCTGGACCAGTTCTGCAGCCTGTCCAGATCCCTTTGTAGTTCTGCCTGGTCTTCGATCGAGTGTATTCTTCTCATCAACTTCACGTCATCTGCAAACAGGGACACCTCAGAGTCTATTCCTTCCGTCATGTCGTTCACAAATACCAGAAACAGCACTGTGTGTGTGTGTGTGTGTGTTGTCTCACACAGTACTGCGTTAGCCAACATAATGGGTATACAGTATTACTGTGCAATCACAGTACTACTGTACTGTGAGTATGTACTACCGTACATAGTCACAGTACAATTGTACAAAGTCACAGTACTACTGTACAGACTTGTCACTGTATCGACTAAGAATATTGTGAACGTTTAATAATTGTTCAATGCCGTACACAAAAAAATGTGAATGTTCGTTAAGTTCAGAGCTTCTCCCTCACACACACACACACACACACACACACACACACACACACACACACACACACACACACACACACACACACACACACACACACACACACACACACACACACACACACACACACAAGAGAAGCCATACTGGCAAGAAGAGAAAGAGGAATAAAAGGGAGGAAATGAAGGAAGAGTTGCCAGATGGGAAAATGGAAGGAAGGTAGAGGAAGGAGGTCAGAGGGACCAGGGAGGGATAGAGGCATGTGAGAGAGGCAAGGAATAAGGAGTGAGAGGAGAGGTAAGAGGTGCCAACAAGAACCAGGCACCCAGGCACACATTATCTACAACAATGATCGACTTAAATGACCTTCCTTACGCTCCACTGACTATCATTGTTCGACTCTATCTACCTTCACCTCTACCACATTTCAATTATATATTCTACTCTTCTACCTCCACTAGCTTCCCCCTTTCTTCAATTCATAGTTAGTCAGGATTATGACTAATATACTACATACACACACACACTGATATATATATATATATATATATATATATATATATATATATATATATATATATATATATATATATATGCAATAAGATCACAGTAAACAGGTGATTTCAGAATATGCAAAACAACCACTCTGAAAGAATAGAGAAATTCCAAGCGCTTTCGTGACTACTCACATTATCAAGGAACTCACATTATCATAGTTCCTTGATAATGTGAGTAGTCACGAAAGACCTTGGAATTCCTCCATTCTTTCAGAGTGGTTGTTTTGCATATATATATATATATATATATATATATATATATATATATATATATATATATATATATATATTTATATATATAAAGTAATTATTCACACAAAAGCTAATGTAAAAATATCCCATTGTTAATTGTTTGTGAGGTGCAGCAGTAGAAGAGTGCAGCTCAGCCAAGACTGAGTCTTGGCTGATGCAAATGGAACAACGTTTCCCCCAGGGTTGAGGTTTATGACTTGATCTAAACGTGGTCTCAGTTTAAGCTGGTTCTGCATGGTGTGTCCCCTCTGAACCCTAATGAACTCAACTGGCTCAGCTGCCAAGTCACAGTGTTACTATTGGTGTAATACAGTAACAGGTACGTGTGAGAGTTACTGTACTTCTCGGGGAAATATCAGACTCGTGAGGACTTTCTTAAGGAAGGAACAGCAGTGTGAAGACATCGAGATATTCTTCTTGATTCGCATGTACTCTCCCGGCCCTGATCTTTTCCAGATGGTGGCCCGGCCTTGGCTCGCTGTCATATATCAAATCAAATAAAATCAAATCAAATCAAGTTTATTCTCTAGAAAGATTACAATATTATAGGATATTGTGTGGTTTACATATAAAATACTAATTACAGAGAGGGCCACTATCACACCTAGCATGACTAGGCATTTCGGGCAGACTAAGATTAATTCAAAATTCTATATTGGTACAGATTATGGAGTATATTGGTATTAAGGCTAAGTAACTGCATTACAGTTCGTAAATTTAGCAATGGGAATGGTTTTGTTTTGGTACAATACATAAGTTTCTATACTGGAGTATCACAGGCAAACTTGTGACTAGCTAAGATTCATTAGGTAATAGTTGCATTACGTATTTCCATGTTGATAGTCATTTAGGTGAGTGTACCAGAACTATGTGTAGATGCAGAGGACGGTGTACTGAGTAGCAATCCCCACCTGGGGATTTACAATGGAGCCGTGACAGAGAAAACAACGATGTTTCACGAAGGTTGGTAAGTTGATGGATGTGACTGACTATAGCAGGAGCTATACTGATGTACACCAGCTAGGAAGTTAGAAAAGCAGCGAATGGAGAAGTTAGATAAAACATTTGACCTAGAACTGATCAAAGATGAAGAGAATACACTAAACCAGCTTGTGTCCAGCGTATATATATATATATATATATATATATATATATATATATATATATATATATATATATATATATATATATATATATATATATATAAAGATGGTGTAACTAAATACATATATAAAGATTTTGAAATGTAGAAAGTATAATCATTTCATAAATATTTGTAATCATGTCAACCAAAATTTGAGTCGTAATGTGAGAGGAAAACCTTGGTAATAACCGTCCAGAAGATTGTGAGCTTAGCAGTAACATGAGAGATGAAGGAAGTACAACGCTGCGTGCTGGGAGGCTACTGGGAACACGTTCAGGGGGAAGTTCCAAGCCTTGGAAGTTACAAAAGTTAGAACTCAAAACCAAAATATACTGAGTCCATAACAGACGCAGGAGGTGATATATCTCTTTGCTCAAACGTGGACAAACGTTGACTGACGTCAAGCATATGTCAGGCTCATGTTAAAGTTAATAACAAGCCTCTGAGATGGCCTGCACGACCTGCTATAGCGATTCAGCATCAAATTACTTTATGAAAACGTCATGAGAAAGTGAGTTGAGGCCTAAATGAACCTGTTATCACACTCTTACCATCAACATTAATTTTCCTTCCTCTTGAGTGATGGTCAACACCTGTTTGCTCTGGTATATAATGTTCAGCTTCATAACAACGTGTGTATATCTGGAATATATCAGGGGTCAACGCCCCCTCTGCCCGGTCTCTTTTGTTTTATGCTTCATGTTGTCTTTTATCCGTTCTTGCTATCTCCTTCTATACTAATTAAATGTTATGAACTTTGTGGGACAGGGTTTCTTTGGGCTCATCTCTGAGACACTGTGGAGGCTTCAGGAGCCTGGGGAGTGTTGAGTGGGTGGCTGTGGTTCCTCACTACAGTGAGTGTTGTGTGGGTGGTTCATGGGTGGCTCATGAGTGGCTCATGGGGGGCTCATGGGGGGCTCATGTAAGGAAATGTGTGTCAGAGAAAAAATGATAAGCATCACGCAGCTTTTGTTGCCTCCATTGACTGTCAACAACAACCTGACGTCACCACTCACATTACAAGTTGACAAAGCATAGGTTGTGTGTGTGTGTGTGTGTGTGTGTGTGTGTGTGTGTGAGTGTGTGTGTGTGTGTGTGTGTACTCACCTATTTGTGGTTGCAGGGGTCGAGTCCTAGCTCCTAGCCCCGCCTCTTCACCAGTTGCTATTGGGCCCTCTCTCTCCCCGCTCCATGAGCTTTATCAAACCTCGTCTTAAAACTGTGTATGGTTCCTGCGTCCACTACGTCATATTCTAGGCTATTCCACTGCCTTACAACTCTATGACTGAAGAAATACTTCCTAATATCTCTCTGACTCATTTGTGTCTTCAACTTCCAATTGTGGCCTCTTGTTTCTGTGTCCCCTCCCTGGAACATCCTGTCCTTGTCCACCTTGTCTATTCCACGCAGTATTTTATATGTCGTTATCATGTCTCCCTTGACCCTCCTGTCCTCCAGTGTCATCAGGCCGATTTCCCTTAACCTTTCTTCATAGGACATTCCCCTTAGCTCTGGAACTAACCTTGTCGCAAACCTTTGTACTTTCTCTAGTTTCTTGACGTGCTTTATCAAGTGCGGGTTCCAAACAGGTGCTGCATACTCCAGTATGGGCCTGACATACACGGTGTACAGTGTCTTGAACGATTCCTTACTAAGGTATCGGAATGCTGTTCTCAGGTTCGCCAGGCGCCCACATGCTGAAGCAGTTATCTGATTGATGTGTGCTTCCGGAGACATGCTCGGTGTTATACTCACCCCAAGATCTTTCTCCTTGAGTGAGGTTTGCAGTCTTTGGCCACCTAGCCTATACTCTGTGTGTGTGTGTGTGTGTGTGTGTGTGTGTGTGTGTGTGTGTGTGTGTGTGTGTGTACTCACCTAGTTGTAATCACCTAGTTGAGGTTGCGGGGGTCGAGTCCGAGCTCCTGGCCCCGCCTCTTCACTGATCGCTACTAGGTCACTCTCCCTGAGCCGTGAGCTTTATCATACCTCTGCTTAAAGCTATGTATGGATCCTGCCTCCACTACATCGCTTCCCAAACTATTCCACTTACTGACTACTCTGTGGCTGAAGAAATACTTCCTAACATCCCTGTGTGTGTGTGTGTGTGTGTGTGTGTGTGTGTGTGTGTGTGTGTGTGTGTGTGTGTGTGTGTGTGAGGAAGGGAAAGACCACAGTTACATAATTTACAATGTTTACGCAAACTGGAAATAAAATTCTTCTGTAAGGGCAACGCCTACATATTTTTTTTTTAAGTCACTGGTAGTTTGTGCTCTCGCAAGAATGAATATCAACCAGGCGCCGGACACACGTACGTGCGGTACGTGCAGCAGTACGTGAGTCACAATACGTGCACCTGAGACAATAAATCTTGCAACAAAGACAGACCAAAATACAGTCGCTTCCCAATATAAGAAAATTAACGAAGACATGAAAAAATAATTTTCTCGCCACAATTTTTGTTTTGAAAAAGAAAATATTGGGATAAACACAAGAGAGAGAGAGAGAGAGAGAGAGAGAGAGAGAGAGAGAGAGAGAGAGAGAGAGAGAGAGATAAGATAAGATAAGATAAGATAAGATTTCGTTCGGATTTTTAACCCCGGAGGGTTAGCCACCCAGGATAACCCAAGAAAGTCAGTGCGTCATCGAGGACTGTCTAACTTATTTCCATTGGGGTCCTTAATCTTGTCCCCCAGGATGCGACCCACACCAGTCGACTAACACCCAGGTACTTATTTGCTGCTAGGTGAACAGGACAACAGGTGTAAGGAAACGTGTCGAAATGTTTCCACCCGCCGGGAATCGAACCCGGGCCCTCCGTGTGTGAAGCGGGAGCTTTAGCCACCAGGCCACCAGGCCACCAAGAGAGAGAGAGAGAGAGAGAGAGAGAGAGAGAGAGAGAGAGGAAAAAATAATGGATTTACCCTCACTGGAAAACCTCAATAAATTAATATGACTGAGTCGAGTATTTCTGGATGTAAACAAAGGCTCCCCAGAAGTCGACAGACTTTAGGAAATTGTTGAGGAACACAGCTGGAAACTCCTGGGGATTTCCCTATCCCCCTGTCCCCCCATTCCCCATTATCTTCCTTCCCTTCCCCCCTCTCCCCCTCACACACCCAAGTTTACTCTCCCTCCCCCATCCACCCACGTTCCATCAATCTCCACTACCCTCCCACCATGGTAACAAACGTGAGGGAGAATAGAAAGAATAGAAATAGAATAGAAAGCATGGGAGGAATAAGGAGAGGGGGGAAAGAAGAGGAGAAAGTAGAGGCGAGAAATGAGGTGAAAAGGGAGAGAAAGAAGACGTAAGGGGGGGGCAGAAGTGAAGGAGGTAGAGATGAGGAGAGAGAATTTCCAGAAGATTTTATAATATCCAACATTTGACCTCACACACACACACACACACACACACACACACACACACACACACACACACACACACACACACACATAACAAGAAAGGCACTGCAATGGTTCAGGGAATACCTGACAGGGAGGCAACAACGAGTCATGGTATGTGACGAGGTGTCAGAGTGGGCGCCTGTGACAAGCGGGGTTCCACAGGGGTCAGTCCTAGGACCTGTGCTGTTCTTGGTATATGTGAATGACATAACGGAAGGGATAGACTCAGAAGTGTCCTTGTTTGCAGATGATGTGAAGTTAATGAGAAGAATCAAATCGGATGAGGATCAGGCAGGACTACAAAGAGACCTGGACAGGCTACAAGCCTGGTCCAGCAACTGGCTCCTTGAGTTTAACCCTGCCAAATGCAAAGTCATGAAGATTGGGGAAGGGCAAAGAAGACCGCAGACACAATATAGTTTAGATGGCCAAAGACTGCAAACCTCACTCAGGGAAAAAGATCTGGGGGTGAGTATAACACCGAGCATATCTCCTGAGGCGCACATCAGTCAGATTACTGCTGCAACATACGGGCGCCTGGCAAACCAAAATTAATCCATAAGCGTATCTATTCCTACCTCATCTCCCACAACATACTCAACCCCTGTCAATTTGGATTCAGGCCTAATAAAAATACTAATGATGCTATTATACACATGCTAGAACATATATACACTGCAATAGAGAAAAAAGAAGTCCCACTGGGGATCTTCATTGACTTACGTAAAGCTTTTGATACAGTTAACCATGACTTGCTCTACGTAAAATTGTCACACTATGGTATAAGAGGGCACTCCCTCAACTACCTCAAGTCTTACCTCAGCAACAGAAGCCAATATGTGTACGCAAATGGGGCAAACTCTTCTGCACAACCAATTACAGTTGGTGTCCCACAGGGAAGTGTCCTTGGCCCTCTTCTCTTTCTCCTATACATAAATGACCTACCAAATGCTTCGCAACTACTCAAACCCACACTATTTGCAGATGACACTACATACGTCTTCTCCCACCCGAGCCCAGTCACGCTAGCCAATACTGTAAATACCGAATTACAGAAAATATCTACCTGGATGAGGACTAACAAACTTTCTGTCTGTTTATAAATTCAAGTTTCTTCTCAAAAATCACTTACTCACCCACAACTAAATAAATACTGAATAATTGTATCTCAGAAATTGTATCTCATATATGTATCTCATTATTGTATCTCATAAATGTCAACCTGTGACACAATCAAACTTTGTTACTATTTAACTTCATTACCTAACATAATACACCATTCTAGTGATTACACAGCAACACAGTAATGACCATATGACCTGTCTTTGTAATACTCATTTGTGCTTAATTGTTATCTGTTTTACAATAATTTTTGCACCACTAATCTTAAGTTAATGTTAAGCTGCCCATAATGCTCTGCATACAAGGGGCTTTGGCATGCTGCACTTTAAAAATTGTATTCCTTGTACTTCTCTGTATCATGTTCAAATAAATAAATAAATAAATAAATAAATAGCGTTCCGATACCTCAGTAAGGAATCGTTCAAGACTCTGTATACCATTTACGTCAGGCCCATACTGGAGTATGCAGCACCAGTTTGGAATCCACACCTAGTCAAGCACGTCAAGAAATTAGAGAGTGCAAAGGTTTGCAACAAGACTAGTCCCAGAGCTAAGGGGATTGTCCTACGAAGAAAGGTTGAGGGAAATCGGCCTGACGACACTGGAGGACAGGAGGGTCAGTGGAGACATGATAACGACATATAAAATACTGCGCGGAATAGACAAGGTGGACAAAGACGGGATGTTCCAGAGATGGGACACAGACACGAGAGGTCACAATTGGAAGTTGAAGACTCAGTAGTCAGGCCATGGAATAGCCTAGAAAGTGACGTAGTGGAGGCGGGAACCATACATAGTTTTAAGGCGAGGTATGATAGAGCTCATGGGGCAGGGAAAGAGAGGACCTAGTAGCAATCAGCGAAGAGGCGGGGCCAGGAGCTATGAATCGACCCCTGCAACCACAAATAGGTGAGTACAAATAGGTGAGTACACACACACACACACACACACACACACACACACGTCATGATGGTCCAAAACAGTTCTCTCGTCACTTTCCTTGACGTATTAAATAATTCCGTCAATAGATACACTATTTTCAAAATTTGACAAGTAGAATACTATATATATATATATATATATATATATATATATATATATATATATATATATATATATATATATATATATATATATATATATATATATATATATATATATATATATATATATATATATATATATATATATATATATATATATATATATATATATATATATATATATATATATATATATATATATATATATATATATATATATATAATACTCGTATTTAAGGTGTCAACTGACGAGGTAATGACGTGACCTGAGTTATGATGGCGCAGAAAGGTCACTGGAAAGGTCACCGAAGGTTGTGTGTAAACTGGGAAGACTGTCTTGCTGAGAATCACTGTGGACACAACAGCTTACTAGTGTCCCACAGTGTTGAACACAGCAGCACAGCCGCCTCTCACTCTGGCTGTTACACTCTACGTGCAGCTTTGTAAAGACAGAACTTCCTACACCGTGCGAAGTATCGCTGCTCTGGAAGTTTGCTCTGCACCTGTTTTATCTTCAAGACAACTTCGCATCACGTAGCTGGGTCGCTACGTGTTCTTATTACTCCCCAGGTGTTCTTATTACTCCCCAGGTGTTCTTATTACTCCCCAGGTGTTCTTATTACTCCCCAGGTGTTCTTATTACTCCCCAGGTGTTCTTATTACTCCCCAGGTGTTCTTATTACTCCCCAGGTGTTCTTATTACTCCCCAGGTGTTCTTATTACTCCCCAGGTGTTCTTATTACTCCCCAGGTGTTCTTATTACTCCCCAGGTGTTCTTATTATTCCCCAGGTGTTCTTATTACTCCCCAGGTGTTCTTATTACTCCCCAGGTGTTCTTATTACTCCCCAGGTGTTCTTATTACTCCCCAGGTGTTCTTATTACTCCCCAGGTGTTCTTATTACTCCCCAGGTGTTCTTATTACTCCCCAGGTGTTCTTATTACTCCCCAGGTGTTCTTATTATTCCCCAGGTGTTCTTATTACTCCCCAGGTGTTCTTATTACTCCCCAGGTGTTCTTATTACTCCCCAGGTGTTCTTATTACTCCCCAGGTGTTCTTATTACTCCCCAGGTGTTCTTATTACTCCCCAGGTGTTCTTATTACTCCCCAGGTGTTCTTATTACTCCCCAGGTGTTCTTATTACTCCCCAGGTGTTCTTATTACTCCCCAGGTGTTCTTATTACTCCCCAGGTGTTCTTATTACTCCCCAGGTGTTCTTATTACTCCCCAGGTGTTCTTATTATTCCCCAGGTGTTCTTATTACTCCCCAGGTGTTCTTATTACTCCCCAGGTGTTCTTATTACTCCCCAGGTGTTCTTATTACTCCCCAGCTGTTCTTATTACTCCCCAGGTGTTCTTATTACTCCCCAGGTGTTCTTATTACTCCCCAGGTGTTCTTATTACTCCCCAGGTGTTCTTATTACTCCCCAGGTGTTCTTATTACTCCCCAGGTGTTCTTATTACTCCCCAGGTGTTCTTATTACTCCCCAGGTGTTCTTATTACTCCCCAGGTGTTCTTATTACTCCCCAGGTGTTCTTATTACTCCCCAGGTGTTCTTATTACTCCCCAGGTGTTCTTATTACTCCCCAAGTTTTCTTATTACTCCCCAGGTGTTCTTATTACTCCCCAGGTGTTCTTATTACTCCCAGGTGTTCTTATTACTCCCCAAGTTTTCTTATTACTCCCCAAGTTTTCTTATTACTCCCCAAGTTTTCTTATTACTCCCCAAGTTTTCTTATTACTCCCCATATGCTCTTATTATTCGTATATACATTATATATATATATATATATATATATATATATATATATATATATATATATATATATATATATATATATATATAAATATATATATATATATATATATATATATATATATATATATATATATATATATATATATATAGTTTACATTTGAAAGAGCTCTCATACTGCGCTAACTTTTCCTGGCTCACCACCTACTTTGCATCATCACTCCGGCAGTCATAACTCTTCCCACTCGTACTAACATCAAACCATGTTATCTATATTTTTAATGGGGGTAGACCAGTAAGCCGGAGGAAAGCCTGGGTCACATGACCAATGGCGGGTCATTATCTGAGTAAGGTGGTATCTAGCCTGTTTCTTGACAAATCTTACCTACATTAACCTACCCACCCGTACCTTAACCTACCCACCCGTACATTAACCTACCCACCCGTACCTTAACCTACCCACCCGTACATTAACCTACCTACCCGTACATTCACCTACCCACCCGTACACTAACCTACCCACCCGTACATTAACCTACCCATCCGTACCTTAACCTACACACCCGTACCTTAACCTACCCACCCGTACATTAACCTACCCACCCGTACATTAACCTACCCATCCGTACCTTAACCTACACACCCGTACCTTAACCTACCCACCCGTACATTAACCTACCCACCCGTACCTTAACCTCCGTAACCCACATGCCTCCGGTGCTCACTCTAGCACTGCAGTCTTAAATTAACCCCATACCTCTTCGACCTCCACCTCAATACCTGTACACTTACTAGCCCACTTCTCTTCCAGTAGTTGCTTACATCTTCCACTGTCTCCTTTAGTTCATTTACTTTCACTTCTGTCTTACCAAATTGACGTCATTCTTCTTGTACACCGCATGTCTCTTACTCTTACTGTTAGCTCCACTAAACAAAGATTTTACATGTCAGTCGTTCCTCTATATAACATGCACATCCAAAAGTTTACCATCAACGTGTTCATCTTTAAATATATCGTCTAGCGAAGTGCTGTTATTGTGCGTTATTCCGTCTACAACAGTCTCTCTCACTTTAGCATTTAGGTCACCCACAGCAATTATGCTCTCACTTGCTTCAAAACTCCCTAAATGTTCGCTGAATATCTTTCAGACATCTCTCTCTCTCTCTCTCTCTCTCTCTCTCTCTCTCTCTCTCTCTCTCTCTCTCTCTCTCTCTCTCTCTCTCTCTCTCTCTCTCCCCTCCAGATGCATAAACACTTACAATAACCTACTTCTCGCACTCCGCCTTTATTCTAATTCGCAAAAAACTTGCATTTCAGCACTCATATTCCTCCATCTCCTTTCCAAACCTTATCATTTAATATTTTTGTTATTCCTTCTTTAGTCCTTGATACATCCTATTTAATCCCATTTACTCTTCCCCACTGAGATTCTCCCATCGTCTTTAAGAGCCGCGTGAGTTTCCCTGTCTTCTGATATCATATTTATTTTTCCCCTATAATCTACATTGTCCATAATTAGTATCACATTTACTTTGTCTCTTTCGTAAGGTGAAGTCCAGGATCTTTACTAAATTCATGGTATAACTTAGCAAATATTTGATGACAATTGTGTTGTAGAGGTCAGACCTGTGTTCAGACCTCTACAACACAATTGTCCTCAAATATTTGTCAAGTTATACCATTAATTAAGTAAAGATCCTGGACCTTATTTTACGAAAACAGACACAACAAAAGCGATAGTAATTATAGACAAGGTAGATTATAGGGGGAAATAAACAAGATATTAGAAGACGGGGGAGCTGACGTGCCCCTTAATTTATGTTTTAGTGAGTGCCAGCACATCTAGCTTCTTTTCTTTAGTAACTGGTACAGCAAAAAGGGTTACTACAGTAGCTGCGCAAAAAAAAAAAAATGTTATTTCAGAATAAGTGGTGAGGAGCTCTTCATCTAAAAAACCGGAGCTACGATCCTTTCTCTTGCATCAAACTCCATTACCTTCCATTCTCCAGGTTCTGTATGATCCGTTCTAGTTTAGCGGCTCCCACTAAGTACAATAATAACAGTGAACAAGAAAATGTTCAACTATGCCCATAGGGCAGTCACTGCCCGCCCGTCCATGTTGACTACCCCCCCATCCGCAATGGCAGTAAAGCATACATTCAAAAGACGCACACTTACATAATATAGCGAATATTAATCGAGTGTGATAGAGGAAGATATAATTGTAGCTAACAAGAGAGCATAAAACCCGGCAGGAGAGCTTCAAGCAGCTGTTACACAACCGAGTATTTCACTGAGCGTCTGTAAATAACGAGGAACAAGGTTTGTTGTCTTAAGGAGGTTCCTCAATACATCCTGCGGGTGACCAAGAGACCTTCCAGAGAAGGCAGGATCAGTGAACCTCACACACGAGCTGGACACCTGAGCCAGAACCTCCTCCAGCTAATAAGAAAGCTTCACGAGAAGAGAGAGTACAGTTTAGCTACCCTTTATAAATTATATAAAAAAAATTATCCTTCGGGCACGCAGAGGGTGATCTTGCCAGTTAAAACCTGACTGTAGAAAAAAAAAAGAAAAAGAAAACGTGTTAAGCACGGTATAACCCCAGGAAATCCCTCACCCCACCACCGTAAACACAACCGGTCACCTCTGAGGTTCATGGATCCATTCTCCTCCTCTTCGGACTAAAGTCTGCCCCCCCCCCCCTTCTCTGCTCCCAGCCTCCGCAGGCGATGGAGCTTTCATCAAGCTACTACAAAAACCTGAATAATGTCGTGTTTAGCTGATAAAAGTGACCATGATGAAGGCAACTGTTGTCTGGCTCCACCATTGTGTTGTTGTTGCCTTTGTAGCCGCTACCTGCACTCGTGTACTCGGCGTCCACAACGCCGCTACTTGCACTCGTGCACCAGCGTCCATAACCCTGCAACTCTCCAAGTTAAGCTGCTGGTAATCTGCAAATATTCTCTTTTATACAATAAAAAAACACTGGATTTTATTTAAACAGAAATTAACAGGTTAAAAGTGACGTAAGAAAACTGGACTACAAAGACCAAAATTCAGTAAGAAGTGAAGATAAGGCAGAATAAAGAAGAGTTAAAATGGAGAGGTCATCTTAAGAGTGGAGCCCACTCATGTACCTCCTCCATCATTAATCTCCACACATAACAACAGAGGCAGAAGTTACGCCATCGACAATAGCTAAACAACTTTGTAAAGAAGATGACAAAAACCAAAGGATGGCAGATTATATAAGAGAGTATATAAGAAGTGTGCAACAGTGTGGCAGAAGATTTAGAAATATCCAGAGACAAGATAAATGAAGAAGCTGTGTTGACAGGACAAGAGGGAGGCAGTAAACATCACCACACACTCACTTTACAACCTCTACATCTCAATACAATTATTATTGTATTCGGGATGAAGTGCTAAAGCCGCATGGGTCGTACAGCGCCTTGGGAATGAGTGGTAATCTGAGGAAGTACTGAAAAAAGGAGAAGGCAGGCCCAATTTTCTGACTCGAGAGCCCTTTAACAGTAGTATATATATATATATATATATATATATATATATATATATATATATATATATATATATATATATATATATATATATATATATATATATATATATATATATATATATATATATATATATACATATATATATATATATATATATATATATATATATATATATATATATATATATATATATATATATTCAAGAAGTTGTAACAAATACGTTTTGTGTGAGTATATTAAGAAATTTACATACGTAATGCGCGCGCGTGTGTGTACTCACCTAATTGTATTCACCTAATTGTATTCACCTAATTGAGGTTGCAGGGGTCGAGTCCGAGCTCCTGGCCCCGCCTCTTCACTGGTCGCCACTAGGTCACTCTCCCTAAACCATGAGCTTTATCGTACCTCTGCTTAAAGCTATGTATGGATCCTGCCTCCACTACATCTCTTCCCAAACTATTCCACTTACTGACTACTCTGTGGCTGAAGAAATACTTCCTAACATCCCTGTGATTCATCTGTGTCTTCAGCTTCCAACTGTGTCCCCTTGTTACTGTGTCCAATCTCTGGAACATCCTGTCTTTGTCCACCTTGTCAATTCCTCTCAGTATTTTGTAAGTCGTTATCATGTCCCCCCTATCTCTCCTGTCCTCCAGTGTCGTCAGGTTGATTTCCCTTAACCTCTCCTCGTAGGACATACCTCTTAGCTCTGGGACTAGTCTTGTTGCAAACCTTTGCACTTTCTCTAGTTTTTTCACGTGCTTGGCTAGGTGTGGGTTCCAAACTGGTGCCGCATACTCCAATATGGGCCTAACGTACACGGTGTACAGGGTCCTGAATGATTCCTTATTAAGATGTCGGAATGCTGTTCTGAAGTTTGCTAGGCGCCCATATGCTGCAGCAGTTATTTGGTTGATGTGCGCTTCAGGAGATGTGCCTGGTGTTATACTCACCCCAAGATCTTTTTCCTTGAGTGAGGTTTGTAGTCTCTGGCCCCCTAGACTGTACTCCGTCTGCGGTCTTCTTTGCCCTTCATGACTTTGCACTTGGTGGGATTGAACTCCAGGAGCCAATTGCTGGACCAGGTCTGCAGCCTGTCCAGATCCCTTTGTAGTTCTGCCTGGTCTTCGATCGAATGAATTCTTCTCATCAACTTCACGTCATCTGCAAACAGTGACACCTCAGAGTTTATTCCTTCTGTCATGTCGTTCACAAATACCAGAAACAGCACTGGTCCTAGGACTGTGTGTGTGTGTATGTGTGTGTGTATGTGTGTGTGTGTGTGTGTGTGTGTGTGTGTGTGTGTGTGTGTGTGTGTGTGTGTGTGTGTGTGTGTGTGTCCACTGTGTAGGAAGTTCCAGTGGCTGCTGTAACGTCCCACTGTGTATGAAGTTCCAGTGGCTGCTGTAACGTCCCACTGTGTAGGAAGTTCCAGTGGATGCTGTGACGTCCCACTGTGTAGGAAGTTCCAGTGGCTGCTGTAACGTCCCACTGTGTAGGAAGTTCCAGTGGCTGCTGTAACGTCCCACTGTGTAGGAAGTTCCAGTGGCTGCTGTAACGTCCCACTGTGTCGGAACTTCCAGTGGCTGCTGTGACGTCCCACTGTGTCGGAAGTTCCAGTGGCTGCTGTAACGTCCCACTGTGTAGGAAGTTCCAGTGGCTGCTGTAACGTCCCAGTGTGTATGAAGTTCCAGTGGCTGCTGTAACGTCTCACTGTGTATGAAGTTCCAGTGGCTGCTGTAACGTCCCACTGTGTATGAAGTTCCAGTGGCTGCTGTAACGTCCCACTGTGTAGGAAGTTCCAGTGGCTGCTGTGACGTCCCACTGTGTAGGAAGTTCCAGTGGCTGCTGTGACGTCCCACTGTGTCGGAAGTTCCAGTGGCTGCTGAAACGTCCCACTGTGTCGAAAGTTCCAGTGGCTGCTGTAACGTCCTACCGTGTCGGAAGTTCCAGTGGCTGCTGTAACGTCCCACTGTGTCGGAAGTTCCAGTGGCTGCTGTAACGTCCCACTGTGTCGGAAGTTCCAGTGGCTGCTGTAACGTCCTACTGTGTCGGAAGTTCCAGTGGCTGCTGTAACGTCCCACTGTGTAGGAAGTTCCAGTGGCTGCTGTGACGTCCCACTGTGTAGGAAGTTCCAGTGGCTGCTGTAACGTCCCACTGTGTCGGAAGTTCCAGTGGCTGCTGTGACGTCCCACTGTGTCGGAAGTTCCAGTGGCTGCTGTGACGTCCCACTGTGTCGGAAGTTCCAGTGGCTGCTGTGACGTCCCACTGTGTCGGAAGTTCCAGTGGCTGCTGTAACGTCCCACTGTGTAGGAAGTTCCAGTGGCTGCTGTAACGTCCCACTGTGTAGGAAGTTCCAGTGGCTGCTGTGACGTCCCACTGTGTAGGAAGTTCCAGTGGCTGCTGTAACGTCCCACTGTGTCGGAAGTTCCAGTGGCTGCTGAAACGTCCCACTGTGTCGGAAGTTCCAGTGGCTGCTGTAACGTCCTACCGTGTCGGAAGTTCCAGTGGCTGCTGTAACGTCCCACTGTGTCGGAAGTTCCAGTGACTGCTGTAACGTCCCACTGTGTAGGAAGTTCCAGTGGCTGCTGTGACGTCCCACTGTGTAGGAAGTTCCAGTGGCTGCTATAACGTCCCACTGTGCCGGAAGTTCCAGTGGCTGTTGTAACGTCCCACTGTGTCGGAAGTTCCAGTGGCTGCTGTAACGTCCTACTGTGTCGGAAGTTCCAGTGGCTGCTGTAACGTCCCACTGTGTAGGAAGTTCCAGTGGCTGCTGTGACGTCCCACTGTGTAGGAAGTTCCAGTGGCTGCTGTAACGTCCCACTGTGTCGGAAGTTCCAGTGGCTGCTGTGACGTCCCACTGTGTCGGAAGTTCCAGTGGCTGCTGTGACGTCCCACTGTGTCGGAAGTTCCAGTGGCTGCTGTGACGTCCCACTGTGTCGGAAGTTCCAGTGGCTGCTGTAACGTCCCACTGTGTAGGAAGTTCCAGTGGCTGCTGTAACGTCCCACTGTGTAGGAAGTTCCAGTGGCTGCTGTAACGTCCCACTGTGTCGGAACTTCCAGTGGCTGCTGTGACGTCCCACTGTGTCGGAAGTTCCAGTGGCTGCTGTAACGTCCCACTGTGTAGGAAGTTCCAGTGGCTGCTGTAACGTCCCACTGTGTATGAAGTTCCAGTGGCTGCTATAACGTCTCACTGTGTATGAAGTTCCAGTGGCTGCTGTAACGTCCCACTGTGTAGGAAGTTCCAGTGGCTGCTGTAACGTCCCACTGTGTAGGAAGTTCCAGTGGCTGCTGTGACGTCCCACTGTGTAGGAAGTTCCAGTGGCTGCTGTAACGTCCCACTGTGTCGGAAGTTCCAGTGGCTGCTGTGACGTCCCACTGTGTCGGAAGTTCCAGTGGCTGCTGTGACGTCCCACTGTGTCGGAAGTTCCAGTGGCTGCTGTGACGTCCCACTGTGTCGGAAGTTCCAGTGGCTGCTGTAACGTCCCACTGTGTATGAAGTTCCAGTGGCTGCTGTAACGTCCCACTGTGTAGGAAGTTCCAGTGGCTGCTGTGACGTCCCACTGTGTAGGAAGTTCCAGTGGCTGCTATAACGTCCCACTGTGTATGAAGTTCCAGTGGCTGCTGTAACGTCTCACTGTGTATGAAGTTCCAGTGGCTGCTGTAACGTCCCACTGTGTAGGAAGTTCCAGTGGCTGCTGTAACGTCCCACTGTGTAGGAAGTTCCCGTGGCTGCTGTGACGTCCCACTGTGTAGGAAGTTCCAGTGGCTGCTGTAACGTCCCACTGTGTCGGAAGTTCCAGTGGCTGCTGTGACGTCCCACTGTGTCGGAAGTTCCAGTGGCTGCTGTGACGTCCCACTGTGTCGGAAGTTCCAGTGGCTGCTGTGACGTCCCACTGTGTCGGAAGTTCCAGTGGCTGCTGTAACGTCCCACTGTGTATGAAGTTCCAGTGGCTGCTGTAACGTCCCACTGTGTACGAAGTTTCAGTGGCTGCCGTAACGTCCCACTGTGTAGGAAGTTCCAGTGGCTGCTGTAACGTCCCACTGTGTATGAAGTTCCAGTGGCTGCTGTAACGTCCCACTGTGTATGAAGTTCCAGTGGCTGCTGTAACGTCCCACTGTGTAGGAAGTTCCAGTGGCTGCTGTAACGTCCCACTGTGTAGGAAGTTCCAGTGGCTGCTGTGACGTCCCACTGTGTAGGAAGTTCCAGTGGCTGCTGTAACGTCCCACTGTGTCGGAAGTTCCAGTGGCTGCTGTAACGTCCCACTGTGTCGGAAGTTCCAGTGGCTGCTGTAACGTCCTACTGTGTCGGAAGTTCCAGTGGCTGCTGTAACGTACCCACTGTGTCGGAAGTTCCAGTGACTGCTGTAACGTCCCACTGTGTAGGAAGTTCCAGTGGCTGCTGTAACGTCCCACTGTGTAGGAAGTTACAGTGACTGTTGTAACGTCCCACTGTGTAGGAAGTTCCAATGACTGTTGTAACGTCCCACTGTGTAGGAAGTTCCAGTGCCTGTTGTAACGTCCCACTGTGTAGGAAGTTCCGGTGACTGCTGTAACGTCCCACTGTGTAGGAAGTTCCAGTGCCTGTTGTAACGTCCCACTGTGTAGGAAGTTCCAGTGCCTGTTGTAACGCCCCACTGTGTAGGAAGTTCCAGTGGCTGCTGTAACGTCCCACTGTGTCGGAAGTTCCAGTGGCTGCTGTAACGTCCCACTGTGTAGGAAGTTCCAGTGGCTGCCGTAACGTCCCACTGTGTAGGAAGTTCGAGTGACTGCTGTAACGTCCCACTGTGTATCTACTGGTGTTACTCACAGGTATCGTGACTGAAAAGTCACGATAGTTTTAATATTTCTCAAAAACCCCGCACAGGTGAGACGAACCATATTACGACCTTTCGCTTCGTCCCGGGTCACTGCCTTTAGGTGTTCTCAGCGTTTTCACTCCAGTTCTGACGATAGTCCAAGACGGGGTAAAACCTCGTCACAAAGTTCTGTCTCTGTTAAGTGTAGGTTTCTCGTTGACATCTGATGGCAACAACTGACATGTGACGGCATCCACTGACATGTGACGGAAGCCACTGACATCTGGAGGTAATTGCCTCACGGGAATTACCTCGATCTCCCGGGAACGTGTGAGAGAAACCGGTGAGTAAGTCGCCACACCTTGCCGTGCCGAGCATTATCTCCTGGGCCCCGAGTGTTGAGGCCTCCCTACACCCGTACGCCCACACCTGTACGCCCACACCTGTACGCCCACAACTATTTGAAAGCACCACTATAATTGAGACAGTTGTAATTAATACTTACATTTGCGCTCCGCGGATGATATTAAGTGTGATGGTTGCAATTATGCAGTTGATGTTTGAAGGACGCAAGGTTCTAACATGAAGATGACTGCGCATGTGTAATGTTGGCGCGTAGATGACTTATTACAAACATACGCACTGTCGTACACACCTAGATGGCGTCTTATTCTTTAAGAGCCTTGCCTCAACCATCTAGATAATGGCACGTAGTACTCTGAAGAGAGTCTATCGAGACAGTAGTAGATAGTAATCTGTCGAGACAGTAGTGGATAGTAGTCTGTCGAGACAGTAGTGGATAGTAGGCTACTCTACCATCCTCTAGCCTCTGCTACTTCTCTGTGCTACGTACTTTACGTAACTAGTTGTTACGTAAGGGTTACTTAGTCGTAACGTAAGGCTGACGTAGAGAATATATACAAAATACATGTACGTCGAGGTTATAAGTGAGGATCACAGTACGTGGAGGTTATAAGTGAGGATCACAGTACGTGGAGGCTATAAGTAAGGATCACAGTACGTGGAGGTTATAAGTGAGGATCACAGTACGTGGAGGTTATAAGTGAGGATCACAGTACGTGGAGGTTATAAGTGAGGATCACAGTACGTGGAGGTTATAAGTGAGGATCACAGTACGTGGAGGTTATAAGTGAGGATCACAGTACGTGGAGGTTATAAGTGAGGATCACAGTACGTGGAGGTTATAAGTGAGGATCACAGTACGTGGAGGCTATAAGTAAGGATCACAGTACGTGGAGGTTATAAATGAGGATCACAGTACGTGGAGGTTATAAGTGAGGATCACAGTACGTGGAGGTTATAAGTGAGGATCACAGTACGTGGAGGTTATAAGTGAGGATCACAGTACGTGGAGGTTATAAGTGAGGATCACAGTACGTGGAAGTTATAAGTGAGAATCACAGTACGTGGAGGTTATAAGTGAGGATCACAGTACGTGGAGGTTATAAGTGAGGATCACAGTACGTGGAGGCTATAAGTGAGGATCACAGTACGTGGAGGTTATAAGTAAGGATCACAGTACGTGGAGGCTATAAGTAAGGATCACAGTACGTGGAGGCTATAAGTAAGGATCACAGTACGTGGAGGCTATAAGTAAGGATCACAGTACGTGGAGGCTATAAGTAAGGATCACAGTACGTGGAGGTTATAAGTGAGGATTACAGTACGTGGAGGTTATAAGTGAGGATCACAGTACGTGGAGATTATAAGTGAGGATCACAGTACGTGGAGGTTATAAGTGAGGATCACAGTACGTGGAGGTTATAAGTGAGGATCACAGTACGTGGAGGTTATAAGTGAGGATCACAGTACGTGGAGGTTATAAGTGAGGATCACAGTACGTGGAGGTTATAAGTGAGGATCACAGTACGTGGAGGTTATAAGTGAGGATCACAGTACGTGGAGGTTATAAGTGAGGATCACAGTACGTGGAAGCTATAAGTAAGGATCACAGTACGTGGAGGTTATAAGTGAGGATCACAGTACGTGGAGGTTATAAGTGAGGATCACAGTACGTGGAGGTTATAAGTGAGGATCACAGTACGTGGAGGTTATAAGTGAGGATCACAGTACGTGGAGGTTATAAGTGAGGATCACAGTACGTGGAGGCTATAAGTGAGGATCACAGTACGTGGAGGTTATAAGTGAGGATCACAGTACGTGGAGGTTATAAGTGAGGATCACAGTACGTGGAGGTTATAAGTGAGGATCACAGTACGTGGAGGTTATAAGTGAGGATCACAGTACGTGGAGGTTATAAGTGAGGATCACAGTACGTGGAGGTTATAAGTGAGGATCACAGTACGTGGAGGTTATAAGTGAGGATCACAGTACGTGGAGGTTATAAGTGAGGATCACAGTACGTGGAGGTTATAAGTGAGGATCACAGTACGTGGAGGTTATAAGTGAGGATCACAGTACGTGGAGGTTATAAGTGAGGATCACAGTACGTGGAGGTTATAAGTGAGGATCACAGTACGTGGAGGTTATAAGTGAGGATCACAGTACGTGGAGGTTATAAGTGAGGATCACAGTACGTGGAGGTTATAAGTGAGGATCACAGTACGTGGAGGTTATAAGTGAGGATCACAGTACGTGGAGGTTATAAGTGAGGATCACAGTACGTGGAGGTTATAAGTGAGGATCACAGTACGTGGAGGTTATAAGTGAGGATCACAGTACGTGGAGGTTATGGGTCTTCGCTTCGTATTTTGGGTGCACAAGTTAAATTCCAGCTCAGTGCCCAGGTACACATGATGATGATCATGATGACACTGATGATTATGATGATGACAATGATGATTATGATAATGATGACAATGATGATTATAATGATGATGAGAATGATGATGATGATGATGATGGTGGTGATGATAATTATGATTATGATGACGGTGATGGTGATGATAATGATGGTGATAATTATGATGAAGGTGATGATAATGATGATGATAATGAAAATGACAACTCTCCCTTCACTGCCTCACAGTGTGCAACCACTGGAAAAAACCCCCTTACCCTCTTTAACCCCCCCCCCTTAGTTCCCAACCAGTGGGAATTTCTTGGTCAAGCAACCACTGGAATCCCCATAACCTCCCTTTCACCTTTAACCCCCCACCTAGTTCCCACCCAGTGGGAACTAGTTGGTCAACCAAACACTAGCATTTCAGTGTCCCACAAACATCAGAATCATGCGCGTACATATATATATATATATATATATATATATATATATATATATATATATATATATATATATATATATATATATATATATATATATATATATATATATATATATATATATATATATATAATATATATATATATATATATATAAATATATATCAACACCTTCTTCATGTTATTTATAACTAAGATGTCTGATCTTGGTTCCACAGGTAAGCATCCCACAGGTGTTGATGTTGGGTCAGGGAAGGTGAAAAGTCTCCAGGGTGTGCCCTCACCCGTGGGAGTCTCCCAGGTGAAACCTTACCTAGGGGGTCGGCCAGGTGTACCCTTCACATAGGTCTCTCTCAGGTGAGTCTCTTACCCCTCGTAAGACAGCTAGGTGACAGGTGGGTGTATGTATCTATGTTCGAGTTAAGATTCCACAATGATTTTTTTCCTTAAACTTTGAGCAAATGTGGTCTTTGTAGTTTGATTAGAGGTTACTAATTCATTATGATTTGTGATATCGTGTTTTGCTTGTGTAAAAGTCTATCGTCTGGGCTGAGAAAGTCTCTCATTTGTGCTGATAAAGGTTCTCACCTGTGCTGAGAAAGTCTCTCATCTTGGCTTGGGAAACATCGTCAGCCGTGAGATTTTTTAATTACGTGCTTGCTGAGTATTTCATGATCTGGCCGTGAGACACCCCGCTACCTGCATCACTCTTGATGACCTGGCCGTGAGACACCCCGCTACCTGCATCACTCTTGATGACCTGGCCGTGAGACACCCCGCTACCTGCATCACTCTTGATGACCTGGCCGTGAGACACCCCGCTACCTGCATCACTCTTGATGACCTGGCCGTGAGACACCCAGCTACCTGCATCACTCTTGATGACCTGGCCGTGAGACACCCTGCTACTTGCATCACTCTTGATGACCTGGCCGTGAGACACCCCGCTACCTGCATCACTCTTGATGACCTGGCCGTGAGACACCCCGCTACCTGCATCACTCTTGATGACCTGGCCGTGAGACACCCCGCTACCTGCATCACTCTTGATGACCTGGCCGTGAGACACCCCGCCACCTGCACCACTCTTGATGACCTGGTCGTGAGACACCCCGCTACCTGCATCACTCTTGATGACCTGGCCGTGAGACACCCCGCTACCTACATCACTCTTGATGACCTGGCCGTGAGACACCCAGCCACCTGCATCACTCTTGATGACCTGGCCGTGAGACACCCTGCCATCTGCATCACTCCTGATGACCTGGCCGTGAGACACCCTGCCACCTGCATCACTCCTGATGACCTGGCCTTGAGACACCCTGCCACCTGCATCACTCTTGATGACCTGGCCGTGAGACACCCTGCCATCTGCATCACTCCTGATGACCTGGCCGTGAGACACCCTGCCACCTGCATCACTCCTGATGACCTGGCCGTGAGACACCCTGCCACCTGCATCACTCCTGATGACCTGGCCTTGAGACACCCTGCCACCTGCATCACTCCTGATGACCTGGCCGTGAGACACTCTGCCACCTGCATCACTCCTGATGACCTGGCCGTGAGACACCCTGCCATCTGCATCACTCCTGATGACCTGGCCTTGAGACACCCTGCCACCTGCATCACTCCTGATGACCTGGCGGTGAGACACCCTGCCACCTGCATCACTCCTGATGACCTGGCGGTGAGACACCCTGCCACCTGCATCACTCCTGATGACCTGGCGGTGAGACACCCTGCCACCTGCATCACTCCTGATGACCTGGCCGTGAGACACTCTGCCACCTGCATCACTCCTGATGACCTGGCCGTGAGACACCGAGCCACCTGCATCACTCTTGATGACCTGGCCGTGAGACACCCAGCCACCTGCATCACTCTTGATGGCCGTGAGACACCCAGCCACCTGCATCACTTCTGATGACCTGGCCGTGAGACACCCAGCCACCTGCATCACTCTTGATGGCCGTGAGACACCCAGCCACCTGCATCACTCTTGATGACCTGGCCGTGAGACACCCAGCCACCTGCATCACTCTTGATGGCCGTGAGACACCCAGCCACCTGCATCACTCTTGATGACCTGGCCGTGAGACACCCAGCCACCTGCATCACTCTTGATGACCTGGCCGTGAGACACCCAGCCACCTGCATCACTCTTGATGGCCGTGAGACACCGAGCCACCTGCATCACTCTTGATGACCTGGCCGTGAGACACCCAGCCACCTGCAACACTCTTGATTGCCGTGAGACACCCAGCCACCTGCACCACTCTTGATGACCTGGCCGTGAGACACCCAGCCACCTGCACCACTCTTGATGACCTGGCCGTGAGACACCCCGCTACCTGCACCACTCTTGATGACCTGGCCGTGAGACACCCCGCTACCTGCACCACTCTTGATGACCTGGCCGTGAGACACCCCGCTACCTGCATCACTCTTGATGACCTGGCCGTGAGACACTCCGCTACCTGCATCACTCTTGATGACCTGGCCGTGAGACACCCTGCTACCTTCACCACTCTTGATGACCTGGCCGTGAGACACCCCGCTACCTGCACACTCTGATGACCTGGCCGTGACCACTCTTGATGACCTGGCCGTGAGACACCCAGCTACCTGCACCACTCTTGATGACCTGGCCGTGAGACACCCCGCTACCTGCACCACTCTTGATGACCTGGCCGTGAGACACCCTGCTACCTGCACCACTCTTGATGACCTGGCCGTGAGACACCCCGCTACCTGCACCACTCTTGATGACCTGGCCGTGAGACACCCAGCCACCTGCATCACTCTTGATGACCTGGCCGTGAGACACCCAGCCACCTGCACCACTCTTGATGACCTGGCCGTGAGACACCCCGCTACCTGCACCACTCTTGATGACCTGGCCGTGAGACACCCAGCCACCTGCACCACTCTTGATGACCTGGCCGTGAGACACCCAGCCACCTGCACCACTCTTGATGACCTGGCCGTGAGACACCCTGCTACCTGCACCACTCTTGATGACCTGGCCGTGAGACACCCAGCCACCTGCACCACTCTTGATGACCTGGCCGTGAGACACCCCGCTACCTGCATCACTCTTGATGACCTGGCCGTGAGACACCCCGCTACCTGCACCACTCTTGATGACCTGGCCGTGAGACACCCCGCTACCTGCACCACTCTTGATGACCTGGCCGTGAGACACCCCGCTACCTGCACCACTCTTGATGACCTGGCCGTGAGACACCCCGCTACCTGCACCACTCTTGATGACCTGGCCGTGAGACACCCAGCTACCTGCACCACTCTTGATGACCTGGCCGTGAGACACTCCGCTACCTGCATCACTCTTGATGACCTGGCCGTGAGACACCCCGCTACCTGCATCACTCTTGATGACCTGGCCGTGAGACACCCCGCTACCTGCACCACTCTTGATGACCTGGCCGTGAGACACCCCGCTACCTGCACCACTCTTGATGACCTGGCCGTGAGACACCCCGCTACCTGCATCACTCTTGATGACCTGGCCCTGAGACACCCTGCTACCTGCATCACTCTTGATGACCTGGCCCTGAGACACCCCGCTACCTGCATCACTCTTGATGACCTGGCCGTGAGACACCCCGCTACCTGCATCACTCTTGATGACCTGGCCGTGAGACACCCCGCTACCTGCACCACTCTTGATGACCTGGCCGTGAGACACCCCGCTACCTGCACCACTCTTGATGACCTGGCCGTGAGACACCCCGCTACCTGCACCACTCTTGATGACCTGGCCGTGAGACACCCCGCTACCTGCACCACTCTTGATGACCTGGCCGTGAGACACCCAGCTACCTGCACCACTCTTGATGACCTGGCCGTGAGACACCCCGCTACCTGCACCACTCTTGATGACCTGGCCGTGAGACACCCCGCTACCTGCACCACTCTTGATGACCTGGCCGTGAGACACCCAGCCACCTGCACCACTCTTGATGACCTGGCCGTGAGACACCCCGCTACCTACACCACTCTTGATGACCTGGCCGTGAGACACCCCGCTACCTGCACCACTCTTGATGACCTGGCCGTGAGACACCCAGCTACCTGCACCACTCTTGATGACCTGGCCGTGAGACACCCAGCTACCTGCATCACTCTTGATGACCTGGCCGTGAGACACCCCGCTACCTGCACCACTCTTGATGACCTGGCCGTGAGACACCCCGCTACCTGCACCACTCTTGATGACCTGGCCGTGAGACACCCAGCTACCTGCACCACTCTTGATGACCTGGCCGTGAGACACCCAGCTACCTGCACCACTCTTGAGAAACTATCAGATCCAGTTACTACACTAAGACACCACAAGAACAAAAAAAAAAAACTTCGTATACTACGTACAACTGTGTGCATCACGTACACACATAACCTGCACATAGGAGAGAGGAGCTTAAGACGACGTTTCGGTCCGTCTTGGACCACTTACAAAGTCCCAATAACACGAAGAACAGAGGGCGTCAGTGTATAAAGGCCAGCAGACAGTGACGGCACCAAGAGAGGTAGAAAAAGAAATGTGATTCACATCATGTACGTTCTGCACACTACGTACACAAAGCACAGTACGTACGTTACAGTAACGTTACACATTACTGACAATATGTATTGGAGAAATGCGCAACATCTGGTTATCTATATTAGGTGTTGGGCCAACCAGTGGCTTCATCAGTACGGAACTGAGACGATATGTGAAGACAGTGGAATATTAGGTAATCAGTCCCTCAGTGGGACTGTTCCACTAGAAAGTCACTCTTGGAGGAGAGGACTGAGGAGGATATTAGTGAGTATAAAAAGAGTTTACAAGATTTTTAAATACAACTTTGATTTTAAAATTCTTAAATAGAGAAGTTAGTACTTGACCAGCCGGGCTGTGGTTCGTACGCTGGTTTACGCGCTGCCAGCAGTAACAACCTGGTTGATCAGACCCTGATCCACCATGAGGCCTGGTCGCGGACCGGACCGCGGGGGCACTGACCCCCCCGAAACCCCCTCCAGGTATACCCCAAATAAGGTATATCAAGAGGATTTTCAATTTTAAGGGAGAACCAACATATTCTTGGCTGAATATAATTGTTTGTCCTTCTCTGAATTTTAAAAAAATATTTGTAGCGATGTCAAGGAATTTAACACTTGTTGCGGGTGTTTAAATACTAAGCGGAATTGACAGGGGAAAGAAAGATTTAAGTGGGAGAATGCAGGTCAGGGGAACACAGGTTGGATCTAATTAAACACGAGCCACAGAGATGTGGCAGAAATGTGGCGCGAGTTGGAGGAGGAAATAGCGGAGTTAAATACATCACAGAGTTTTAAAACTGAGATGACTGGAGCGGGAGACGCTGACAGAAGGTGGTGATGAGCCAGCTGAAGAGACAGTAGTGGTGATTCTGAACCCAGCGAGGAGGTGGGGTCAGGAGCTGTGATTCGACCCCTTTCCCCCCACCTGCTAACATCAGATTATTATTATTATAATCAAGGGGGAAGCGCTAAACCCGGAGGATTATACAGCGCCTGGGGGGGGGATGTGGAAGGCATTCAGGCTTAATTCGGGGAACTGGAGCACAGATCCAATTCCCTAAATCAAGAGCCCCTCACTAACATCTAGGAACCTTCCTTGAGGGGTGCTAACATCAGAGAATTGTATACACCGGCAGCTCAGACGCTCCAGGGTCTGGAACGATATTGTTCCAGACCCTTTCGATAAACTCTTCTCCAGGCTGAGGGACTAATTACCTTATATCGCCTCTGTATTTGACTGAGGAAGCCAACTGTGTAGCCGAAACTTTTCATCAATAGTGATACCCAACTGTCGCACATGTGTCTTAGTCCTCATTATTATGGGGAAGCACTAAACCCGTAAGGATTATACAGCACCTGTGGGGGGGGGAGATAGGGAAGGCATTCAGGTTCAGTTCAGGGAACTGGAGCATAGATCCAATTCCCTGGATCAAGAACCCCTCATCAGCATCAAGGAACCTCCCTTGAGGGGCCTTAATCATCATCTTGTCAATATTTTATATAATTTTCACCAAGTTTAAAACCGACCGGGAGAGACATTCTCGAGGCATTACACGCAGTTCAACTGTTCGAACGCCATTAACTACGTCAGCAAATCATCAAAATTTGCATCCACACTGCAGCCAAAATCCAGAACGATATTATCCTTCTCGTAAGATTTAGCAGCCATTAAAACTGTTGATTATCCTAACCAAAAAGAAGCGCTAAACCTATAAGGGTCATAATGCCCATTAAAGCTGAGGTTTCTACAAGACGCGCACTCCAGGTTTTTTGAAAAAAAGGCCACACCATTTATAGAAAAAATTCTACGAGCACCTGAGAGTTGTAGAGGGAGTGACGGGGGGCTGAGTCTCCCTGTTATATACCATCACGCAGGATGGGGCTGAGTCTCCCTGTTATATACCATCACGCAGGATGGGGCTGAGTCTCCCTGTTATATACCATCACGCAGGATGGGGCTGAGTCTCCCTGTTATATACCATCACGCAGGATGGGGCTGAGTCTCCCTGTTATATTCCATCACTCAGGATGGGGCTGAGTCTCCCTGTTATATTCCATCACGCAGGATGGGGCTGAGTCTCCCTGTTATATTCCATCACGCAGGATGGGGCTGAGTCTCCCTGTTATATTCCATCACGCAGGATGGGGCTGAGTCTCCCTGTTATATTCCATCACGCAGGATGGGGCTGAGTCTCCCTGTTATATACCATCACGCAGGATGGGGCTGAGTCTCCCTGTTATATACCATCACGCAGGATGGGGCTGAGTCTCCCTGTTATATACCATCACGCAGGATGGGGCTGAGTCTCCCTGTTATATTCCATCACGCAGGATGGGGCTGAGTCTCCCTGTTATATACCATCACGCAGGATGGGGCTGAGTCTCCCTGTTATATTCCATCACGCAGGATGGGGCTGAGTCTCCCTGTTATATACCATCACGCAGGATGGGGCTGAGTCTCCCTGTTATATTCCATCACGCAGGATGGGGCTGAGTCTCCCTGTTATATACCATCACGCAGGATGGGGCTGAGTCTCCCTGTTATATACCATCACGCAGGATGGGGCTGAGTCTCCCTGTTATATTCCATCACGCAGGATGGGGCTGAGTCTCCCTGTTATATACCATCACTCAGGATGGGGCTGAGTCTCCCTGTTATATTCCATCACGCAGGATGGGGCTGAGTCTCCCTGTTATATTCCATCACGCAGGATGGGGCTGAGTCTCCCTGTTATATTCCATCACGCAGGATGGGGCTGAGTCTCCCTGTTATATACCATCACGCAGGATGGGGCTGAGTCTCCCTGTTATATTCCATCACGCAGGATGGGGCTGAGTCTCCCTGTTATATTCCATCACGCAGGATGGGGCTGAGTCTCCCTGTTATATTCCATCACGCAGGATGGGGCTGAGTCTCCCTGTTATATTCCATCACGCAGGATGGGGCTGAGTCTCCCTGTTATATACCATCACGCAGGATGGGGCTGAGTCTCCCTGTTATATTCCATCACGCAGGATGGGGCTGAGTCTCCCTGTTATATACCATCACGCAGGATGGGGCTGAGTCTCCCTGTTATATTCCATCACGCAGGATGGGGCTGACTCTCCCTGTTATATTCCATCACGCAGGATGGGGCTGAGTCTCCCTGTTATATTCCATCACGCAGGATGGGGCTGAGTCTCCCTGTTATATTCCATCACGCAGGATGGGGCTGAGTCTCCCTGTTATATACCATCACGCAGGATGGGGCTGAGTCTCCCTGTTATATTCCATCACGCAGGATGGGGCTGAGTCTCCCTGTTATATTCCATCACGCAGGATGGGGCTGAGTCTCCCTGTTATATTCCATCACTCAGGATGGGGCTGAGTCTCCCTGTTATATTCCATCACGCAGGATGGGGCTGAGTCTCCCTGTTATATTCCATCACGCAGGATGGGGCTGAGTCTCCCTGTTATATACCATCACGCAGGATGGGGCTGAGTCTCCCTGTTATATTCCATCACGCAGGATGGGGCTGAGTCTCCCTGTTATATACCATCACGCAGGATGGGGCTGAGTCTCCCTGTTATATTCCATCACGCAGGATGGGGCTGAGTCTCCCTGTTATATACCATCACGCAGGATGGGGCTGAGTCTCCCTGTTATATTCCATCACGCAGGATGGGGCTGAGTCTCCCTGTTATATACCATCACGCAGGATGGGGCTGAGTCTCCCTGTTATATTCCATCACGCAGGATGGGGCTGAGTCTCCCTGTTATATACCATCACGCAGGATGGGGCTGAGTCTCCCTGTTATATTCCATCACGCAGGATGGGGCTGAGTCTCCCTGTTATATATCAAGCAGGATGGGGCCATCACGCAGGATGGGGCTGAGTCTCCCTGTTATATTCCATCACGCAGGATGGGGCTGAGTCTCCCTGTTATATACCATCACGCAGGATGGGGCTGAGTCTCCCTGTTATATTCCATCACGCAGGATGGGGCTGAGTCTCCCTGTTATATACCATCACGCAGGATGGGGCTGAGTCTCCCTGTTATATTCCATCACGCAGGATGGGGCTGAGTCTCCCTGTTATGTTCCATCACGCAGAATGGGGCTGAGTCTCCCTGTTATATACCATCACGCAGGATGGGGCTGAGTCTCCCTGTTATATACCATCACGCAGGATGGGGCTGAGTCTCCCTGTTATATTCCATCACGCAGGATGGGGCTGAGTCTCCCTGTTATATTCCATCACGCAGGATGGGGCTGAGTCTCCCTGTTATATTCCATCACGCAGGATGGGGCTGAGTCTCCCTGTCATATTCCATCACGCAGGATGGGGCTGAGTCTCCCTGTTATATACCATCACGCAGGATGGGGCTGAGTCTCCCTGTTATATTCCATCACGCAGGATGGGGCTGAGTCTCCCTGTTATATACCATCACGCAGGATGGGGCTGAGTCTCCCTGTTATATTCCATCACGCAGGATGGGGCTGAGTCTCCCTGTTACATTCCATCACGCAGGATGGGGCTGAGTCTCCCTGTTATATTCCATCACGCAGGATGGGGCTGAGTCTCCCTGTTATATTCCATCACGCAGGATGGGGCTGAGTCTCCGTGTTATATTCCATCCCGCAGGATGGGGCTGAGTCTCCCTGTTATGTTCCATCACGCAGGATGGGGCTGAGTCTCCCTGTTATATACCATCACGCAGGATGGGGCTGAGTCTCCCTGTTATATACCATCACGCAGGATGGGGCTGAGTCTCCCTGTTATATACCATCACGCAGGATGGGGCTGAGTCTCCCTGTTATATTCCATCACGCAGGATGGGGCTGAGTCTCCCTGTTACATTCCATCACGCAGGATGGGGCTGAGTCTCCCTGTTATATTCCATCACGCAGGATGGGGCTGAGTCTCCCTGTTATATTCCATCACGCAGGATGGGGCTGAGTCTCCCTGTTATATACCATCACGCAGGATGGGGCTGAGTCTCCCTGTTATATTCCATCACGCAGGATGGGGCTGAGTCTCCCTGTTATATACCATCACGCAGGATGGGGCTGAGTCTCCCTGTTATATTCCATCACGCAGGATGGGGCTGAGTCTCCCTGTTATATTCCATCACGCAGGATGGGGCTGAGTCTCCCTGTTATATACCATCACGCAGGATGGGGCTGAGTCTCCCTGTTATATACCATCACGCAGGATGGGGCTGAGTCTCCCTGTTATATTCCATCACGCAGGATGGGGCTGAGTCTCCCTGTTATATTCCATCACGCAGGATGGGGCTGAGTCTCCCTGTTACATTCCATCACGCAGGATGGGGCTGAGTCTCCCTGTTATATTCCATCACGCAGGATGGGGCTGAGTCTCCCTGTTATATTCCATCACGCAGGATGGGGCTGAGTCTCCCTGTTATATACCATCACGCAGGATGGGGCTGAGTCTCCCTGTTACATTCCATCACGCAGGATGGGGCTGAGTCTCCCTGTTATATTCCATCACGCAGGATGGGGCTGAGTCTCCCTGTTATATTCCATCACGCAGGATGGGGCTGAGTCTCCCTGTTATATACCATCACGCAGGATGGGGCTGAGTCTCCCTGTTATATTCCATCACGCAGGATGGGGCTGAGTCTCCCTGTTATATTCCATCACGCAGGATGGGGCTGAGTCTCCCTGTTATATACCATCACGCAGGATGGGGCTCATACGAGGTGTTGAAATCTCTCAGTCTGAGCTGGGAGACTTGGGTAGGTAATGATGATATCGTCAGGTACTCCCAGTAAGACCTCATCAGCCCCGACACATTGATGGGTATTGTCGCAGGAGACCTGGAGTTACTATTACACCGAAACTGCCATCTCTCAGCCTATCCCATATACACGAGAAATTATCAACCATTTCCAGAGATTTTTCCCTGGAACCAGACTTCGCTTAATTGCCTGTTCCACTAAGCTGTTGCTGTTGGCTGCCCGCCGTCCCACATATCCATCACAGCGTGGTTGATGTAACACTTGACTGAGGCAGTGAGCCAGATTCCTCTTCAAGACTTCACACTGCTTCCTGCAGTGTGTCTGACATCTGCTGTCAGCAGCGGGGAGAGTCTTGTAGCACGGATGTTGACACACTGGCTGCTCTCTTATTGTGCCCTTCAGCAGTAAGGAGAGGGACCAGTATGGGAAGGGGCCAATAAGGAAGGGGTCAGTAAAGGAAGGGGTCAATAAAGAATGGGGTCAGTAAAGGAAGGGGCCAGTAAAGGAAGGGGCCAGTAAAGGAAGGGGTCAGTAAGGAAAGGGTTAGTAAGGAAGGGGTCAGTAAGGAAAGGGTTAGTAAGGTAGGGGCCAGTAAAGGAAGGGGTCAGTAAAGGAAGGGGTCAGTAAAGGAAGGGATCAGTAAAGAAGGGGTCAGTAAAGGAAGGTGTCAGTAAGGAAGGGATCAGTAAGGAAGGGACCAGTAAAGGAAGGGGTCAGTAAAGGAAGGGGTCAGAAAAGGAAGGGGTCAGTAAGGAAGGGGTCAGTAAAGGAAGGGGCAAGTAAAGGAAGGGGTCAGTGAAGGAAGGGGTCGGTAAAGGAAGGGGCCAGTAAAGGAAGGGGTCAGTAAAGGAAGGGGTCAGTAAAGGAAGGGGTCAGTAAGGGAAGGAGAAAGTAAATGAAGGGGTCAGTAAAGATAGGGGCCAGTAAAGGAAGGGGTCTTTAAAGGAAGAGGTCAGTAAAGGAAGGGGTCAGTAAAGGAAGGGGTCAGCAAAGGAAGGGGTCAGTAAAGGAAGGGGTCAGTAAAGGAAGGGGCCAGTAAAGGAAGGGTCAGTAAAGGGAGGGGTCAGTAAAGGAAGGGGTCAGTAAAGGAAGGGGTCAGTAAAGTAAGGGGTCAGTAAAGGAAGGGGTCAGTAAAGGAAGGGGTCAGTAAGTAAGGGGTCAGAAAAGGAAGGGGCCAGTAAAGGAAGGGGTCAGTAAAGGAAGGGGTCGGTAAAGGAAGGGGCCAGTAAAGGAAGGGGCCAGTACAGGAAGGGGCCAGTACAGGAAGGTGTCAGTAAAGAAAGGGGTCAGTAAAGGAAGGGGTCAGTAAAGGAAGGAGAAAGTAAATGAAGGGGTCAGTAAAGGAAGGGGTCAGTAAAGGAAGGGTCAGCAAAGGAAGGGGTCAGCAAAGGAAGGGGTCAGTAAAGGAAGGGGTCAGTAAAGGAAGGGGTCAGTAAAGGAAGGGGTCAGTAAAGGAAGAGGCCAGTAAAGGAAGGGGTCAGTAAAGGAAGGGGCCAGTAAAGGAAGGGGCCAGTAAAGGAAGGGGCCAGTAAAGGAAGGGGCCAGTAAAGGAGGGGGTCAGTAAAGGAAGGGGTCAGTAAAGGAAGGGGTCAGTAAGGGAAGGGGTCAGTCAAGGAAAGGGTCAGTAAAGGAAGGGGTCAGTAAAGGGAGGGGTCAGTAAAGGTAGGGGTCAGTAAAGGAAGGGGTCAGTAAAGGAAGGGGCCAGTAAAGGAAGGGGTCAGTAAAGGAAGGGGTCAGTAAAGGATGGGGTCAGTAAAGGAAGGGGTCAGTAAAGGAAGGGGTCAGTAAAGGAAGGTGTCAGTAAAGGAAGGGGTCAGTAAAGGAATGGGTCAGTAAAGGAAGGGGTCAGTAAAGGAAGGGGTCAGTAAAGGAAGGGGTCAGTAGAGGAATGGGTCAGTAAAGGAAGGGGTCAGTAAAGGAATGGGTCAGTAAAGGAAGGGGTCAGTAAAGGAATGGGTCAGTAAAGGAAGGGGTCAGTAAAGGAAGGGGTCAGTAGAGGAATGGGTCAGTAAAGGAAGGGGTCAGTAAAGGAATGGGTCAGTAAAGGAAGGGGTCAGTAAAGGAATGGGTCAGTAAAGAAAGGGGTCAGTAAAGGAAGGGGTCAGTAGAGGAATGGGTCAGTAAAGGAAGGGGTCAGTAAAGGAAGGGGTCAGTAGAGGAATGGGTCAGTAAAGGAAGGGGTCAGTAAAGGAAGGGGTCAGTAAAGGAAGGGGTCAGTAAAGGAAGGGGTCAGTAAAGGAAGGGGTCAGTAAAGGAAGGGGTCAGTAAAGGAAGGGGTCAGTAAAGGAAGGGGCCAGTAAAGGAAGGGGTCAGTAAAGGAAGGGGTCAGTAAAGGAAGGGGCCAGTAAAGGAAGGGGTCAGTAAAGGAAGGGGCCAGTAAAGGAAGGGGCCAGTAAAGGAAGGGGTCAGTAAAGGAAGGGGTCAGTAAAGGAAGGGGTCAGTAAAGGAAGGGGTCAGTAAAGGAAGGGGCCAGTAAAGGAAGGGGTCAGTAAAGGAAGGGGTCAGTAAAGGAAGGGGTCAGTAAAGGAAGGGGTCAGTATAGGAAGGGGTCAGTAAAGGAAGGGGCCAGTAAAGGAAGGGGTCAGTAAAGGAAGGGGTCAGTAAAGGAAGGGGTCAGTAAAGGAAGGAGTCAGTAAAGGAAGGGGTCAGTAAAGGAAGGAGTCAGTAAAGGAAGGGGCCAGTAAAGGAAGGGGTCAGTAAAGGAAGGGGTCAGTAAAGGAAGGGGTCAGTAAAGGAAGGGGTCAGTAAAGGAAGGAGTCAGTAAAGGAAGGGGTCAGTAAAGGAAGGAGTCAGTAAAGGAAGGGGTCAGTAAAGGAAGGAGTCAGTAAAGGAAGGGGTCAGTAAAGGAAGGGGTCAGTAAAGGAAGGGGTCAGTAAAGGAAGGGGTCAGTAAAGGAAGGGGTCAGTAAAGGAAGGGGTCAGTAAAGGAAGGGGTCAGTAAAGGAAGGGGTCAGTAAAGGAAGGAGTCAGTAAAGGAAGGGGTCAGTAAAGGAAGGAGTCAGTAAAGGAAGGGGTCAGTAAAGGAAGGAGTCAGTAAAGGAAGGGGTCAGTAAAGGGTGGCCAGTGGTGGCCAGTGGTAGTGGTGGCCAGTGGTGGCCAGTGGTGGCCAGTGGTGGCCAGTGGTAGTGGTGGCCAGTGGTGGCCAGTGGTGGCCAGTGGTGGCCAGTGGTAGTGGTGGCCAGTGGTGGCCAGTGGTAGTGGTGGCCAGTGGTGGCCAGTGGTGACCAGTGGTAGTGGTGACCAGTGGTGGCCAGTGGTGGCCAGTGGTGGCCAGTGGTGGCCAGTGGTGGCCAGTGGTGGCCAGTGGTAGTGGTGACCAGTGGTGGCCAGTGGTGGCCAGTGGTGGCCAGTGGTGGCCAGTGGTAGTGGTGGCCAGTGGTGGCCAGTGGTGGCCAGTGGTGGCCAGTGGTGGCCAGTGGTGGCCAGTGGTAGTGGTGACCAGTGGTGACCAGTGGTAGTGGTGACCAGTGGTAGTGGTGACCAGTGGTAGTGGTGACCAGTGGTGGCCAGTGGTGGCCAGTGGTGACCAGTGGTGACCAGTGGTGGCCAGTGGTGGCCAGTGGTGGCCAGTGGTGACCAGTGGTGGCCAGTGGTAGTGGTGACCAGTGGTAGTGGTGACCAGTGGTGGCCAGTGGTGGCCAGTGGTGGCCAGTGGTGGCCAGTGTTGACCAGTGGTGACCAGTGGTAGTGGTGACCAGTGGTAGTGGTGACCAGTGGTGACCAGTGGTGGCCAGCGGTGGCCAGCGGTGGCCAGTGGTGGCCAGTGGTAGTGGTGACCAGTGGTAGTGGTGACCAGTGGTGGCCAATGGTGGCCAGTGGTAGTGGTGACCAGTGGTAGTAATAGTAACAGTGGTGGTGGTAGTGGTGACCAGTGGTAGTGATAGTAACAGTGGTGGTGGTAGTGGTGACCAGTGGTAGTGATAGTAACAGTGGTGGTGGTAGCAGTGATGGAGTGACCAGCGGTGATAATGGTGTTGGTAGTAATAGCAGTGGTGAGGGTGTTGCTGGAAGTGATAGTGATGTTAGCAGTGATAGTGGTGATGAAGTGGGGTAATAGTAGTCGCGGTGGTTACAGTAGTGGTGGTGGTGATGGTTGTGGTATTAGTTACATTGGTGGTGGTGGTGGTGGTATTACGGTGGTGTTAATGGTTAGGTGGGTACACTGGTACCAGCTTCATTGGTAACCACTGCAGGATACACTTGTCTTGTACTGGTCACTGACTAGTCACTGTCATTTAGTCAGTCAGTATGTCACTGATCAGAAGGTCAACGTGTCACGAGCTGAAAAGGTCAACCAGTCGTAGGCAGACAGGGGTCAGAGGTCATGGTGGCAGACATGGGGTCAGAGGCCATGGTGGCAACCAGGGGTCAGAGGTCATGGTGGCAGACATGGGGTCAGACGTCATGGTGGCAGACAGGGGTCAGACGTCATGGTGGCAGACAGGGGGCCATAGGTCATGGTGGCAGACAGGGGTCAGAGGTCATGGTGGCAGACAGGGGATCACAGATCATGGTGGCAGACAGGGGGTCACAGGTCATGGTGCCAGACAGGGGGTCACAGGTCATGGTGGCAAGCAGGGGGTCACAGGTCATGGTGGCAAGCAGGGGGTCACAGGTCATGGTGGCAGACAGGGGGTCACAGGTCATGGTGCCAGACAGGGGGTCACAGGTCATGGTGGCAAGCAGGGGGTCACAGGTCATGGTGGCAGACAGGGGATCACAGATCATGGTGGCAGACAGGGGGTCACAGGTCATGGTGGCAAGCAGGGGGTCACAGGTCATGGTGGCAGACAGGGGATCACAGATCATGGTGCCAGACAGGGGGTCACAGGTCATGGTGGCAAGCAGGGGGTCACAGGTCATGGTGGCAGACAGGGGATCACAGATCATGGTGCCAGACAGGGGGTCACAGGTCATGGTGGCAAGCAGGGGGTCACAGGTCATGGTGGCAGACAGGGGGTCACAGGTCATGGTGCCAGACAGGGGGTCACAGGTCATGGTGCCAGACAGGGGGTCACAGGTCATGGTGGCAGCCAGGGGTAACAGGACATGGTGGCAGACAGGGGGTCACAGGTCATGGTGCCAGACAGGGGGTAACAGGACATGGTGGCAGACAGGTGTCAGGTCTCAATTTTTTTTTAAACGGCTCTTATACTAGTCTCATTTCTTTAATATATGGTATTATATAGTACATAGCAACACCATCGTCTCTACAACACTCACACCCTGACACCCACACAAGTGTTGCCACCATGGCCTTGGATGCACTGGAAGAAAATCAGAATGCAGATGTAATATACACAGACTTTGCAAAAGCATTTGACAAATGCGATCATGGCGTAATAGCCCATAAAATACGTGCTAAAGGAATAACTGGGAAAGTGGGGAGATGGATCTTCAACTTCCTAACAAATCGAACACAAAGAGTAGTGGTCAACAGAGTTAAATCGGAGGCTGCCATAGTGAAGAGCTCTGTTCCACAAGGCACAGTACTCGCCCCCATCTTATTCCTTATCCTCATATCAGACATAGACAGAGATATACACCACAGCACCGTATCATCCTTTGCGGATGATACTAGGATCTGCATGAGGCTGTCATCTGCTGAGGACGCGGTTAACCTCCAAGAAGATATAAACAAAGTTTTCCAGTGGGCAACGGTAAACAATATGATGTTCAATGAGGACAAATTCCAACTACTCCGTTATGGAAAACTGGAGGAGATAATAACTAGAACAGAGTATACTACTGACTCCGGCCATACAATAGAGCGGAAAAATAATGTAAGGGACCTGGGAGTAGTAATGTCTGAGGATCTCACTTTCAAGGATCACAACAGTGCCACGATCGCACGTGCAAAGAAAATGATAGGATGGATAATGAGAACTTTCAAAACGAGAGATGCCAAGCCCATGATGATCCTTTTCAAATCACTTGTTCTCTCTAGGCTGGAATACTGCTGTACATTAACATCTCCATTCAAAGCAGGTGAAATCGCAGATCTAGAGAGTGTACAGAGATCCTTTACTGCACGTATAAGTTCTGTCAAGCACCTTAACTACTGGGAACGCTTGGAAGCACTTGACTTGTACTCGTTGGAACGCAGGAGGGAGAGATATATCATAATCTACACTTGGAAAATCTTGGAAGGAATGGTCCCAAATCTGCACACAGAAATCACTCCCTACGAAAGTAAAAGACTGGGCAGGCGATGCAAAATGCCCCCAATAAAAAGTAGGGGCGCCATTGGTACACTAAGAGAAAACACCATAAGTGTCCGGGGCCCAAAACTGTTCAACAGCCTCCCATCAAGCATTAGGGGAATTGCCAATAAACCCCTGGCTGCCTTCAAGAGAGAGCTGGACAGACACCTAAAGTCAGTGCCGGATCAGCCGGGCTGTGGCTCGTACGTCGGACTGCGTGCGGCCAGCAGTAACAGCCTAGTTGATCAGGCCCTGATCCATCGGGAGGCCTGGTCATGGACCGGGCCGCGGGGGCGTTGATCCCCGGAATAACCTCCAGGTAACCAGGTAACCACTGTGTACCGCTGTAGGCCTAGTCTTGTAGCCTACGCTAAGACAAAGATCATTTTTGGTCATAAACACAGACTTCGATGGTCGCAACTGAACTGTATTCACGGTGTTCTTCAGGACAATTCGTGACGCTAATACACTTCACACAAACAGTGTCCGTGATTCGATCCCCGGCGAGGATGAAAACATTGAACGTGTTTCCTGACACCTGCTGTCCCCGTTCACCTAGCAAGCAAGCAGGTACCTGTTAGTCAGCTGTCGTAAGTCGTATTCTGGGGGATTGAAGGACCCACAGTGGCAATAAGACAGTCCTCGAAGACGCACTGACTTTCTTGGGTTATTCTAGCTAACCCTCCAGGGTAAAAAATCCGAAGAAAATCTTATATTTCATTTTAAGAACAACGAGAACAAGAAAACACAGTATCAAAGTCCAGTACTCAGAGCTCTTAAAATCAGTGTTCCAGAGCTTCCATAACCAAGATTCCACAGCTCTCAGAATCCAAATCTCGTAGCTTTAAGAATGAATATCCAAGAGATGTCAGAATCAAGAACCCAGCACTCTTAGAATCAAGATCCCAGAGCTCTCAGAATCAAGATCCCAGAGCTCTCAGAAACAAGGCCACGGAGTTCTCAGAGTCAACTCCTCAGAGTTCTCTGGCTCAAGGAAAACGGAAAATACCTGTTGTTCTAATTATAGAAAATTGACTCCCATCCCCCCCAGTGTCGAGAGGAAACTTAAATAATAAACAATTATAACGGAGAGAAAAAATGTATAAAATACCGACAGGTTGGAAAAACAATAAACACAAACGTAGTAGTCAATAAAGAATAACATTATACTGCATCCGTTTTCATTTTTCCGAACAGTTGTAATGGCACTTATGCGGCCTGAGAATCTCATTCAGCTTGCCCGCCAAAACCACGTATTATTAGCCACGTTTCCCGCCAAAACCATATTTTATTAGCCATGTTTCCCGCCAAAACCATATTTTATTAGCCATGTTTCCCGCCAAAACCATATTTTATTAGCCATGTTTCCCGCCAAAATCATATTTTATTAGCCATGTTTCCCGCCAATACCATATTTTATTAGCCACGTTTCCCGCCAAAAACATATTTTTTAGCCATGTTTCCCGCCAAAACCATATTTTATTAGCCATGTTTCCCGCCAAAACCATATTTTATTAGCCATGTTTCCCGCCAAAACTATATTTTATTAGCCATGTTTCCCGCCAAAACCATATTTTATTAGCCATGTTTCCCGCCAAAACCATATTTTATTAGCCATGTTTCCCGCCAAAACCATATTTTATTAACCATGTTTCCCGCCAAAACCATATTTTATTATCCATGTTTCCCGCCAAAACCACGTATTATTAGCCACGTTTCCCGCCAAAACCATATTTTATTAGCCATGTTTCCCGCCAAAACTATATTTTATTAGCCATGTTTCCCGCCAAAATCATATTTTATTAGCCATGTTTCCCGCCAATGCCATATTTTATTAGCCACGTTTCCCGCCAAAACTATATTTTATTAGCCACGTTTCCCGCCAAAACCATATTTTATTAGCCATGTTTCCCGCCAAAACCATATTTTATTAGCCATGTTTCCCGCCAAAACCATATTTTATTAGCCATGTTTCCCGCCAAAACTATATTTTATTAGCCATGTTTCCCGCCAAAACCATATTTTATTAACCATGTTTCCCGCCAAAACCATATTTTATTAGCCATGTTTCCCGCCAAAACAATATTTTAATAGCCATGGTTCCCTCCAAATCTATATTAGCCATGTTTCCCGCCAAAACCATATTTTATTAACCACGTTTCCCGCCAAAACCATATTTTATTAGCCATGTTTCCCGCCAAAACCATATTTTATTAGCCATGTTTCCCGCCAAAACCACGTATTATTAGCCACGTTTCCCGCCAAAACCATATTTTATTAACCATGTTTCCCGCCAAAACCATATTTTATTAGCCACGTTTCCCGCCAAAACCATATTTTATTAAGACACTTATGCAGCATATGGGAATCTTTATTCAGGAAACGTTTCGCCACACAGTGGCTTCATCAGTCCAATACAAAGAGGAAGGCGTAAGGAGAGGAGGAGAATGAGGTAATCAGTCCCTCAACCTGGAGTCGATGTGTTCAGTCCATCAATCTTGATGGACTGAACACATCGACTCCAGGTTGAGGGACTGATTACCTCATTCTCCTCCTCTCCTTACGCCTTCCTCTTTGTATATGACTGATGAAGCCACTGTGTGGCGAAACGTTTCCTGAATAAAGATTCCCATATGCTGCATAAGTGTCTCAATCTTCAACTTGTCGGTTTTTCAAACCATTCATCACACACACATATTTTATTAGCCATGTTTCCCGCCAAAACCATATTTTATTAGCCATGTTTCCCGCCAAAACCATATTTTATTAGCCACGTTTCCCGCCAAAACCATATTTTATTAGCCATGTTTCCCGCCAAAACCATATTTTATTAGCCATGTTTCCCGCCAAAACCATATTTTATTAGCCATGTTTCCCGCCAAAACCATATTTTATTAACCATGTTTCCCGCCAAAACCATATTTTATTAGCCATGTTTCCCGCCAAAACCATATTTTATTAGCCATGTTTCCCGCCAAAACCATATTTTATTAGCCATGTTTCCCGCCAAAACCATATTTTATTAGCCATGTTTCCCGCCAAAACCATATTTTATTAGCCATGTTTCCCGCCAAAACCATATTTTATTAGCCATGTTTCCCGCCAAAACCACGTATTATTAGCCATGTTTCCCGCCAAAACAATACACTGTTGACCATATTTCCGCCAAGTTTTGGAAGAAATATTAAATCTTACTACAAGATGTCTCCATATAACCTCTGAGGCAACTATGTGCAGTGTAATCAAGTGAAGAATTATACACATGTGCAGCACCTGGGTATCTGTAGTTGTAGATGTTTCGCCCACTAGCGGCTTTATCAGTACAAATTCAAGAATATAATGTGAAGACTGCACAACTATATACAGAAGATGAAGTAATCAGTCCCTCAGCCTTGGCATAAGGGACTGATTACCCCATCTTTTGCATGTAGTTCCACAGTCTTCACATTATATCTTCGAATTTGTATTGATAAAACCACTGGAGGGCGAAACATCTACAACTTAAGATACCCAGATTTTGCCCATGTGTAATTGTACATCGTACCTGTACTGTGCACCGTACATGT
Organism: Cherax quadricarinatus; assembly: GCF_038502225.1. NCBI lineage: Eukaryota > Metazoa > Arthropoda > Malacostraca > Decapoda > Parastacidae > Cherax > Cherax quadricarinatus. The sequence continues at coordinate 2,606,527 of NC_091300.1, read as the reverse complement.
ACAACAGTTTAGTAAATCAAAAGATAAGCAATCCTGACTAAGTCTTCCTGTCGTAACAAGACCTTGAGGATCCAACAGCAGGATCAGGAACTATGGATCTCTCCCCGCTGTCTACCTGCTCTCACCTGCATTACTACACATGCATGGTAGAAACTCATGCACAGTCTTGCCAGCTTGTCTCATGGACGCACAAGCTGGTGTGGAAGCTTCACTAAGAACACTTAACACTCCTGCCCAGTAAGCTTGAGCAAATCTTAGCTCCTTGTACAAGCAATATATATATATATATATATATATATATATATATATATATATATATATATATATATATATATATATATATATATATATATATATATATATTTATATTTGTGCCGTATAGGTAAAATTTGCTATTTTGGCATAAATATCAACGCTTTTCTTGCCGAATAGGGCAAGTGAAAATTTGTGTATGCAGTAATTTCGAAAAAATTATTCTGAACCTACGAAAAAATATATATTTCATTGTGTTTATTATTAAATTATCGTAAACTTGTCTAAAATATATATAGTTGGATTAGGCTAAATTAAATTACGTTTGTTATAATAAGGTTAGGTAAGTTTTCTAAGGTTCTTTTGGTACAAAATTATTAATTTTTACATTAATATAAATGAAAAAAATTATGTTTAAAGGTATAAGAGAAAATTTTATAAAGGACTTAAATTTAAATGAGTTCTTGCTAACTGACCAGTTTTACCTATTAGACACGACATATATACACACATATACACATTATACAATACATATAACTGTAGCAGAGCTGGCAGTGTTGGAGAGTGTGTTGGTGTTGGAGAGAGTGTTGGTGTTGGAGAGAGTGTTGTGGTACATCCAGCAGCTGGCGGTGTTGGAGAGAGTGCTGGTGTTGGAGAGAGTGTTGGTGTTGGAGAGAGTGTTGGTGATGGAGAGAGTGTTGGTGATGGAGAGAGTGTTGTGGTACATCCAGCAGCTGGCGGTGTTGGAGAGAGTGTTGTGGTACATCCAGCAGCTGGCGGTGTTGGAGAGAGTGTTGGTGTTGGAGAGAGTGTTGGTGATGGAGAGAGTGCTGGTGTAGGAGAGAGTGTTGTGGTACATCCAGCAGCTGGCGGTGTTGGAGAGAGTGTTGTGGTACATCCAGCAGCTGGCGGTGTTGGAGAGAGTGTTGGTGATGGAGAGAGTGCTGGTGATGGAGAGAGTGCTGGTGTTGGAGAGAGTGTTGTGGTACATCCAGCAGCTGGCAGTGTTGGAGAGAGTGTTGTGGTACATCCAGCAGCTGGCGGTGTTGGAGAGAGTGCTGGTGTTGGAGAGAGTGCTGGTGTTGGAGAGTGTTGTGGTACATCCAGCAGCTGGCAGTGTTGGAGAGAGTGTTGGTGATGGAGAGAGTGTTGGTGTTGGAGAGAGTGTTGGTGTTGGAGAGAGTGTTGTGGTACATCCAGCAGCTGGCGGTGTTGGAGAGAGTGTTGTGGTACATCCAGCAGCTGGCGGTGTTGGAGAGAGTGTTGGTGATGGAGAGAGTGTTGTGGTACATCCAGCAGCTGGCAGTGTTGGAGAGAGTGCTGGTGATGGAGAGAGTGCTGGTGTTGGAGAGAGTGCTGGTGTTGGAGAGAGTGTTGTGGTACATCCAGCAGCTGGCAGTGTTGGAGAGAGTGCTGGTGATGGAGAGAGTGCTGGTGTTGGAGAGAGTGCTGGTGTTGGAGAGAGTGTTGTGGTACATCCAGCAGCTGGCAGTGTTGGAGAGAGTGCTGGTGATGGAGAGAGTGCTGGTGTTGGAGAGAGTGTTGTGGTACATCCAGCAGCTGGCGGTGTTGGGGAGAGTGTTGGTGTTGGAGAGTGTTGTGGTACATCCAGCAGCTGGCAGTGTTGGGGAGAGTGTTGGTGTTGGAGAGAGTGTTGTGGTACATCCAGCAGCTGGCGGTGTTGGGGAGAGTGTTGGTGTTGGAGAGTGTTGGTGATGGAGAGAGTGTTGTGGTACATCCAGCAGCTGGCGGTGTTGGAGAGAGTGTTGGTGTTGGAGAGAGTGTTGGTGTTGGAGAGTGTTGGTGTTGGAGAGAGTGTTGTGGTACATCCAGCAGCTGGCGGTGTTGGAGAGAGTGTTGGTGTTGGAGAGAGTGTTGGTGTTGGAGAGTGTTGGTGTTGGAGAGAGTGTTGTGGTACATCCAGCAGCTGGCAGTGTTGGGGAGAGTGGTGTTGGAGAGAGTGTTGGTGTTGGAGAGAGTGTTGGTGATGGAGAGTGTTGGTGTTGGAGAGAGTGTTGTGGTACATCCAGCAGCTGGCAGTGTTGGAGAGAGTGTTGGTGATGGAGAGAGTGTTGGTGATGGAGAGAGTGTTGGTGATGGAGAGAGTGCTGGTGTTGGAGAGAGTGTTGTGGTACATCCAGCAGCTGGCAGTGTTGGAGAGAGTGTTGGTGATGGAGAGAGTGTTGGTGATGGAGAGAGTGTTGGTGATGGAGAGAGTGTTGGTGATGGAGAGAGTGCTGGTGTTGGAGAGTGTTGTGGTACATCCAGCAGCTGGCAGTGTTGGAGAGAGTGTTGGTGTTGGAGAGAGTGTTGGTGTTGGAGAGAGTGTTGTGGTACATCCAGCAGCTGGCAGTGTTGGAGAGAGTGTTGGTGATGGAGAGAGTGCTGGTGTTGGAGAGAGTGTTGGTGTTGGAGAGAGTGTTGTGGTACATCCAGCAGCTGGCGGTGTTGGAGAGAGTGTTGGTGTTGGAGAGAGTGTTGTGGTACATCCAGCAGCTGGCGGTGTTGGAGAGAGTGCTGGTGTTGGAGAGAGTGTTGGTGTTGGAGAGAGTGCTGGTGTTGGAGAGTGTTGTGGTACATCCAGCAGCTGGCGGTGTTGGAGAGAGTGTTGGTGTTGGAGAGAGTGTTGGTGTTGGAGAGAGTGTTGGTGTTGGAGAGAGTGTTGGTGTTGGAGAGAGTGCTGGTGTTGGAGAGTGTTGTGGTACATCCAGCAGCTGGCGGTGTTGGAGAGAGTGTTGGTGTTGGAGAGAGTGTTGGTGTTGGAGAGAGTGCTGGTGTTGGAGAGTGTTGTGGTACGTCCAGCAGCTGTCACCAACACTCACACATGTTGTTGCTTCACTTACAACATAACTTTCATTTTTCTTGAGATTATCACCTGAGTAACTGCAGAGACTCTCCTGCCTCCCCCTGACTCTCCATAATAACCCCAGCCTGCCCCTGACTCTCCATAATAACCCCAGCCTCCCCCTGACTCTCCATAATAACCCCAGCCTCCCCCTGACTCTCCATAATAACCCCAGCCTCCCCCTGACTCTCCATAATAACCCCAGCCTCCCCCTGACTCTCCATAATCCCCCTGACTCTCCATAATAACCCCAGCCTCCCCCTCTCCATAATAACCCCAGACTCTCCATAATAACCCCAGCCTCCCCCTGACTCTCCATAATAACCCCAGCCTCCCCCTGACTCTCCATAATAACCCCAGCCTCCCCCTGACTCTCCATAATAACCCCAGCCTCCCCCTGACTCTCCATAATAACCCCAGCCTCCCCCTGACTCTCCATAATAACCCCAGCCTCCCCCTGACTCTCCATAATAACCCCAGCCTCCCCCTGACTCTCCATAATAACCCCAGCCTCCCCCTGACTCTCCATAATAACCCCAGCCTCCCCCTGACTCTCCATAATAACCCCAGCCTCGTCCTGACTGACTCTCCATAACAACCCCAGCCTACTCTCCATAATAACCCCAGCCTCCCCCTGACTCTCCATAATAACCCCAGCCTCCCCCTGACTCTCCATAATAACCCCAGCCTCCCCCTGACTCACCCTAGTAACCCCAGCCTCCCCCTGACTCTCCATAATAACCCCAGCCTCCCCCTGACTCTCCATAATAACCCCAGCCTCCCCCTGACTCTCCATAATAACCCCAGCCTCCCCCTGACTCTCCATAATAACCCCAGCCTCGCCCTGACTCTCCATAATAACCCCAGCCTCGCCCTGACTCTCCATAATAACCCCAGCCTCCCCCTGACTCTCCATAATAACCCCAGCCTCGCCCTGACTCTCCATAATAACCCCAGCCTCCCCCTGACTCTCCATAATAACCCCAGCCTCCCCCTGACTCACCATAATAACCCCAGCCTCCCCCTGACTCTCCATAATAACCCCAGCCTCCCCCTGACTCTCCGTAGTAACCCCAGCCTCGCCCTGACTCTCCATAATAACCCCAGCCTCGCCCTGACGCTCCATAATAACCCCAGCCTCCCCCTGACTCTCCATAATAACCCCAGCCTCCCCCTGACTCTCCATAATAACCCCAGCCTCCCCCTGACCCCGTAGTAACTCCCCCTGACTCTCCATAATAACCTCAGCCTCCCCCTGACTCTCCATAATAACCCCAGCCTCGCCCTGACGCTCCATAATAACCCCAGCCTCCCCCTGACTCTCTCCATAATAACCCCAGCCTCCCCCTGACTCTCCATAATAACCCCAGCCTCGCCCTGACTCTCCATAATAACCCCAGCCTCGCCCTGACTCTCCATAATAACCCCAGCCTCCCCCTGACTCTCCATAATAACCCCAGCCTCGCCCTGACTGACTCTCCATAATAACCCCAGCCTCGCCCTGACTCTCCATAATAACCCCAGCCTCCCCCTGACTCTCCATAATAACCCCAGCCTCCCCCTGACTCACCATAATAACCCCAGCCTCACTCTGACTCTCCATAATAACCCCAGCCTCCCCCTGACTCTCCATAATAACCCCAGCCTCCCCCTGACTCTCCATAATAACCCCAGCCTCGCCCTGACTCTCCATAATAACCCCAGCCTCCCCCTGACTCTCCATAATAACCCCAGCCTCGCCCTGACTCTCCATAATAACCCCAGCCTCGCCCTGACTCTCCATAATAACCCCAGCCTCCCCCTGACTCTCCATAATAACCCCAGCCTCGCCCTGACTCTCCATAATAACCCCAGCCTCCCCCTGACTCTCCATAATAACCCCAGCCTCCCCCTGACTCACCATAATAACCCCAGCCTCCCCCTGACTCTCCATAATAACCCCAGCCTCCCCCTGACTCTCCATAATAACCCCAGCCTCCCCCTGACTCTCCGTAGTAACCCCAGCCTCGCCCTGACTCTCCGTAATAACCCCAGCCTCGCCCTGACGCTCCATAATAACCCCAGCCTCCCCCTGACTCTCCATAATAACCCCAGCCTCCCCCTGACTCTCCCTAATAACCCCAGCCTCCCAATGACTCTCCGTAGTAACCCCATCCTCCCCCTGACTCTCCATAATAACCCCAGCCTCCCCCTGACTCTCCATAATAACCCCAGCCTCCCCCTGACTTTCCATTATCACCCCAGCCTCGCCCTGACTCTCCATAATAACCGCAGCCTCGCCCTGACGCTCCATAATAACCCCAGCCTCCCCCTGACTCTCCATAATAACCCCAGCCTCCCCCTGACTCTCCATAATAACCCCAGCCTCCCCCTGACTCTCCGTAGTAACCCCAGCCTCGTCCTGACTCTCCGTAGTAACCTCAGCCTCCCCCTGACTCTCCATAGTGACCCCAGCCTCGCCCTGACTCTCCGTAGTAACCTCAGCCTCGCCCTGACTCCGTAGTAACCTCAGCTTCCTCCTGACTCTCCATAGTAACCTCCGCCTCGCCCTGACTCTCCATAATAACCCCAGCCTCGTCCTGACTCTCCGTAGTAACCCCAGCCTCGTCCTGACTCTCCGTAGTAACCCCAGCCTCATCCTGACTCTCCGTAGTAACTTCAGCCTCCCCCTGACTCTCCATAGTAACCCCAGCCTCGCCCTGACTCTCCGTAGTAACCCCAGCCTCGCCCTGACTCTCCGTAGTAACCCCAGCCTCGTCGTGACTCGACGTAGTAACCTCAGCCTCCCCCTGACTCTCCATAGTAACCCCAGCCTCGCCCTGACTCTCCGCAGTAACCTCAGCCTATCCCTGACTCTCCATAGTAACCCCAGCCTCTCCCTGGCTCTCTATAGTAACCTCAGCCTCGGCCTAACTCTCCGTAGAAACCTAAGCCTCGCCCTGACTCTCCATAGCAACCTCAGCCTCGTCCTGACTCTCCATAGTAACCTCAGCCTCACCCTGACTCTCCATAATAACCTCAGCCTCGCACTAACTCTCCGAAGTAACCTTCGCCTCGCCCTGACTCTCCATAGTAACCTCAGCCTCGTCCTAACTCTCCATAGTAACCTCAGCCTCGCCCTGACTCTCCGTATTAACCTCAGCCTCGTCCTGACTCTCCATAGTAACCTCAGCCTCGCCCTGACTCTCCATAATAACCTCAGCCTCGCCCTAACTCTCCGTTCTCCCTAGTAACCCCAGCCTCACCCTAACTCTCCGTAGTAACCTCAGCCTCGCCCTGACTCTCATTAGTAACCTCAGCCTCGCCCTAACTCTCAGTAGTAACCTCAGCCCCTCCCTAACTCTCCATAGTAACCTCAGCCTCGCCCTAACTCTCATTAGTAACCTCAGCCTCGCCCTAACTCTCCGTAGTAACCTCAGCCTCGCCCTAACTCTCATTAGTAACTTCAGCCTCGCCCTAACTCTCTGTAGTAACCTCAGCCTCACCCTAACTCTCCGTAGTAATCTCAGCCTCACCCTAACTCTCCATAGTAACTTCAGCCTCACCCTGACTCTCCATAATAACCTCAGCCTCGCACTAACTCTCCATAGTAACCTCAGCCTCACCCTAACTCTCCATAGTAACCTCAGCCTCACCCTAACTCTCCATAGTAACCTCAGCCTCACCCTAACTCTCCATAGTAACCTCAGCCTCGCCCTAACTCTCCGTAGTAACCTCGGCCTCGCCCCAACTCTCCATAGTAACCTCGGCCTCGCCCTAACTCTCCATAGTAAACTCAGCCTCGCCCTAACTCTCCGTAGTAAACTCAGCCTCGTCCTAACTCTCCATAGTAACCTCACCCTCACCCTAACTCTCCATAGTAACCTCAGCCTCACCCTAACTCTCCATAGTAGCCTCAGCCTAACCCTGACTCTCCATAATAACCTCAGCCTCGTCCTAACTCTCCGTAGTAACCTCAGCCTCGCCCTGACTCTCCATAGTAACCTCAGCCTCGCCCTAACTCTCCGTAGTAACCTCAGCCTTGCCCTAACTCTCCGTAGTAACCTCAGCCTCGCCCTGACTCTCCATAGTAACCTCAGCCTCGCCCTAACTCTCCGTAGTAACCTCAGCCTTGCCCTAACTCTCCGTAGTAACCTCGGCCTCGCCCTAACTCTCCATAGTAACCCCAGCCTCGTCCTAACTCTTCGTAGTAACCTCATCCTCGTCCTAACTCTCCGTAGTAACCTCAGCCTCGCCCTAACTCTCCGTAGTAAACTCAGCCTCGTCCTAACTTTCCTTAGTAACCTCAGCCTCACCCTGACTTCCCCCACCAACATAGTGATGGTGGGGAAAGAAGTTGGTAGGTAAGACACATAGGCAACAATTAGGCAACTTTATTCCGAAACGTTTCGCCTACACAGTAGGCTTCTTCAGTCGAGTACAGGAAGTAGGCAGGAACAGTAGAGATATGAAGACGATGTAATCATTCCATCACCCTTGAAGTCGTAGAATTTGAGGTTGTCAGTCCCTCAGCCTGGAGAAGTTCAGTTCCATTGTCAGGAACTATCTGAAGATCAAGCGACAGTGCGGAGACTTAATACTGTCGGAAGGAGAGGTGCAGAGTAGTAGTAGTAGTAGTAGTGAGAATGTAGCCACTGAGAGGCCAGGTCCTTCTCAGATCCAACAATTCTCACTTGAAAAGTTTGTCCAAGGTGTTTTCTGTACCAAGATGCCATGTGTTGCAGTGTTCCTGCCTACTTTCTGTATTCGACTGAAGAAGCCTACTGTGTAGGCGAAACGTTTCGGATTAAAGTTGCCTAACTGTTGCCTATGTGTCTTACCTACCAACCTGTCGGTATTGTATACCATTTTGATGGGGGGAGAAGTGATGGTGGGGGGAGAGGGGATGGAAGGGGAACGAAACAGAGCACTGGACAGAGGGGTGAGGGACGGGGTGTGTGGGTGGGCAATGGACGGATCCGGACGGGGGGATGTAAGGAGAGACAAAGAGGAGGGGAACTGAGAGGGAGGAGAGGGGAGCAGATGAGAGAGAGGGAGGGAGAGGGCATGAGGGGAGGGGTGTTAACTTTCCACCTGGCTACTCAGTATGTTACTTGTTAAAATATACATATGATCAACGTAACGTAACGTAACCCAGTTCTATGGAAAGCAGTAGGGTACAACTGTGTTACAAAAAGCGATGTACACTAGCATAGATATCTCTAGAGAATACTAGGAGGTCAATTTATAGATCCCCCGCTAGCACCTAGCCTGGTACTGGTTTAGTAACTTAAGTTATAATTCGAGTTTAGTTATTCTGTGTGATGTGTGAGTTTCTTAGTAACGCTTTGGGATTACAACTGAATCTACCTGGAGGATATTCCGGGAATCAACGCCCCCGCGGCCCGATCCATGATCAGGCCTTCCGATGGATCAGGGCTTCATCAACTAGGCTGTTACTGTTAGCCGCACAATGAACACAAACTAAGTAAAAGTCGAGAACTTTAATAAGAAACAGTTGTCTAGGTGGAATACTATTTACAATAAACAAAGGCCATATATATATATATATATATATATATATATATATATATATATATATATATATACATATACATATATATATACATATATATATATATATATATATATACACACACAACAGCCCCTATTTTGCATATTGTGATATTGTGATAGCACCTGTTTACTGATGCGATCTTAATATACTAGTAGTTAAGGTAGCTGTGGTACTAACAGTGGCAGGTTGTGGACCAGCCCTTCCAAACATTTTTACATTAAATGCTATTTTTTCAGTATAATATATATCATCCCCCCCCTCCATCCACGATGATTCCACTGGTGGTCAGAGGGGGTGGAGGATGGGGAGGGAGACTTCTGCTTTACTATCATCATCTCAAACGTCTGGATAATACAGGATAGCCCTTAATATTGATAGAAATGGATGGTCATCAGTACGTAGCCTCGGTGCGGATCTGAAAGTTCTCAGTCTTGAGAAAACACACACGGACGACCCAGTAAGAATTTAGGAAAAAAACACAAGTTAATCTACTGAGTTGACGGTGTCTGACCTGGAAACCCTCGCCCACCTGCCCACCATCTAACCCACCCTTCCCCTCCTGCCCACCAGCCCTCCCCTGCCCCTTCACCATCTTCCAACCCACTATTATGATCACAGGTACTCTTAAAAGGTCTGTTGCACCTGACTGTATAGAAGAAACACCAGCGTAGGAGCAATCAATACAGCAGTCGAGAAAATGTGAAATAAGTTATATAGATGTTAGTTCTGGTGTACTAATACATTCCCACCCTTAAACTTATTTACAAATATGTGAAGTATATACCCTAACAACAATAAGTTTAACCACAGAGAGAGAAAGAGAAAGAGAGAGAGTATGAGAACCCTCACGAGCTACGGCATTTAGACACTCATACAGAGGACAGACCCCATGGTGTTAACCTTGTGAGGAGCTGAAACTCTAGTATGACCCCTAGGTGAAAGGTAGACTACCCTGGGGCCTCCCTCCACACCTTGATTGACAGACCTTCAGCACAACTCAGGTACCCCGTGTGCAAATGGTGCATACATTCTATCAAGCAATAAGCTACTGTGCCTTAAACCTGGTTATAATTATTGGTCGTCTGTAGGACTGTGGTTACAGGGGATGCACGTCCAGTATAAGAATCTACTTGAAGTACGTCACAGCCACCAAGCTACCGTCACGATTCGTACATCAGGCGAGAGGGAGACATAAACTACCTGAGACGCCAACCCTCATAATTGTTATATAACTCCTAGGGAAAGCACTTAACCCACTGGGGTCATACAGGGCCTGGGGAAAATGTGAAGAGTCACCATCCTTTCCTTAAGTTTCAGGAAAATGGGGAATCTAAAGACTCTCATTAACTGGGAAATCTGAAGCCTTTCACACAGTGGGAAATATTAAGCCATCCACGAAGATATATTTTCCCTTGTCGTCAGGAAATTCTCTAATAATTCCTCTTTTCTCTGTGTGCTGGCTGTCTGACGTATATTTTTCAAAAAAATTTTCCTGATACCCGCGGGAAGTTCCCTGGTATCCACGATAATTGCTTCTGCCAGTACACTTTGGACCGCTCTTCGACGCATCAGCCAGTGACTAGAAAACACTTTCACTAGGCTAGTTTTTCCTGGTGTCACGGGCGAGGGTATTGTTTTTTGTATTACTGTTCAGAGATAGTTATGGGAGAGAGGATTAGTTCTCTCTCTCTCTCTCTCTCTCTCTCTCTCTCTCTCTCTCTCTCTCTCTCTCTCTCTCTCTCTCTCTCTCTCTCTCTCTCTCTCTGCTTTTCTATAGTTGGCTCGCATACCTAGATTATACACGATAATCTTTAATCTAGGTAGAAGCAGAGAGTTCTCAAACAACATCCTCAGTGCAGACTTTCAAGTCCACTGCTTCTTCTTCTTCTTCTTCTTCTTCTTCTTCTTCTTCTTCTTCTTCTTCTTCTTCTTCTTCTTCTTCTTCTTCTTCTTCTTCTTCTTCTTCTTCTTCTTCTTCTTCCTCGTCTTCCACTTCCAGTCTTGTATAGCATAAACACGCCATGTTATTATGTTATTAACAATATACAAATATTATCAACGATCAGATTCATGCAGTAACCTGGTCAACGAGTGACGTCAAAGATGGGGCAACGTGACTTCGTCCTCAGTGAACTGATGGACTCACCTAAAACAGGAGGAAACGAAGTACATGTCTGGTATACAATGCCGACAAAACGAACAATAAGACACACGTGCAACATCGAAACGTCAACAGAAAAAGATTCCCAGATGTTGTACATGTGTCTAATTTTTCAAGAGAATATGACATCACTGACGCAGTTATGATGGTATATCCTCACCCCCCCTAAGTGTACTAACTCTTCCTCCTTCTAGACGTAACTCATTATAGATCCTACGTGTCTCGTGCACCTGTACACGTCACAGTACCTGTACACGTCAAGGTGCCAGGTGGGGCGTGGGAGAGCGAAGGTGGGGAATGAGGGAGGGATAGAAGTACTACAGAGAGAAAGGTAAGATAGTGTAGGGAGTTGTAGGGAAGGTAGTGTAGAAGGTTATAGGGAAGGTAGTGTAGGTAGTTGTTAGATAAGGTAGTGTAAAGAGGGAGAACACGGGAGGATGGCTGCACCATTATGGCGTCTCCAGTCAAAACATTTGCCTCTCAACGCCGCCATGAACAACTGTGTCACCCGAAAGCATCATAATGATGCATCTGAAGGTACTAGCACCAGCGACTCACCTGAAGGTACTAGCACCAGCGACTCACCTGAAGGTACTAGCACCAGCGACTCACCTGAAGGTACTAGCACCAGCGACTCACCTGAAGGTACTAGCACCAGCGACTCACCTGAAAGTGCTAGCAGGAGCGACTCACCTGACGGGGCTGACAACCAAGAACTGATAACCAGAACATATAAGGCTCTCTGACTCAGTGATAACCGGAGTGTCACATGTGAGGGCTGATACCTAGCTGATGGTGTTGGTAACGAGGGACTGACACTGATATACTGAATAGTCAGAACAAGACATGACTGACAGCCAGGTATGCTGAAGCAGACACGCTCAAGCTTTTGTTTGAAGGTGAAAGGGCCTTCATTCCCTCCCTGGGTGAAGGAAGGGGCCTCCATTCCCTCCCTGGGTGAAGGAAGGGGTCTCCATTCCCTCCCTGGGTGACGGTGGGGCCTCCATTCCCTCCCTGGGTGACGGTGGGGCCTCCATTCCCTCCCTGGGTGACGGTGGGGCCTCCATTCCCTCCCTGGGTGACGGGGTCTCCATTCCCTCCCTGAGTGACGGTGGGGCCTCCACCCCCTCTCTAAAATTCAATCCCTCACTATCTTTCCCTCCAGTCCCTCCCTCCCTCCCTTCCTCCCTCTACCCTACTCTAGCACTATCCTTCTATCCACCATCTCCCTCCAATTATATCCTACCATACCACCATCCCTTGACTCACGAAATCGTAATGACACGATTGCAAACGAACCATACCACGGGTGGGATTTGAACCCGCGGTCAGAGAATCTCAAAACTCCATCCCAACTCTCTCTCTCTCTCTCTCTCTCTCTCTCTCTCTCTCTCTCTCTCTCTCTCTCTCTCTCTCTCTCTCTCTCTCTCTCTATATATATATATATATATATATATATATATATATATATATATATATATATATATATATATATATGTCGTGCCGAATAGGCAGAACTTGCGATCTTGGCTTAAATAGCAACGCTCAACTTGCCATATAGGACAAGCGAAAATTTGTGTATGCAATAATTTCGCCAAAATCATTCTGAACCTAACGAAAAAAACATATTTCACTGTATTTGTTTAGTATTAAATTATTGTAAACAAATCTAAAATATATTTAGTTGGGTTAGGCTAAAATAAATTGTTCTTGTTATAATAAGGTTAGGTAAGTTTTCTAAGATTCTTTTGGTGCAAAATTAAAATTTTTTACATTAACATTAATGAAAAAAATATATCTTTAAACGTATAAGAGAAAATTTTAGAAAGGACTTAATTTTAAATGAGTTCTTGCTAATTGACCAGTTTTACATATTCGGCACGACATATATATATATATATATATATATATATATATATATATATATATATATATATATATATATATATATATATATATATATATCAACATGGCTGCCCACCTTGACACAAGGTTTGAGTGAAGCCGGACATACTTACACTCTGACTAGAGACAGTAAGTGTGTCGCCAGCCACTTGCTTCTTTACATCAATCTTCTATAAGAGATCCATTAATGAAAAGTAAATGATTCAAGCTTCACGGAATTACACACACACACACACACACACACACACACACACACACACACACACACACACACACACACACTGGAGTGCCCAGATCACTCTGTTACTACACACTTATGGGAGAGTAAAACAAGTGGAGTAGCGCAATGCACTGTAGTGTAAAGTAGAGACTTGGATGCTGCTGCTGTAGAGAGTAAGAAAGATCACATCCTGGAGGAGGAGGAGGAGGAGGAGGCTGCAATCATGCTGCTGAAGAGATCTTGTTCCAAGGATCCGACCATAATCTTACCTTTCTTTTATTAAATCTAAGTGTCTTAATTCCCCATGGTCTGTAAGACCCCTGAGTGTTTACCTCTTCACTCTGAATATATTAATGATATTATTATTATTATTATTATTATTATTATTATTATTATTATTATTATTATTATTATCATTATCATCATCATGGGGAAGCGTTTAACCCGTAAGGATCATACAGGGTATGAGGAATGGGAAAGTAATCAGGTTTGAGCGTAGGAAGGGGAGGATAGCACAAATTCCCTGGATCAAGAGCTCTTCACCAGAATCAAGGCACCGCCTGTACTCTCCTTGACGGATGTTAAACCTGACCTTCTGCCAGGCCATGATAACTGTTGCTGGAGGATGAACAAGACACCCGTGTTTGTGGACGTTTGATGTGTTAAGGAATACTTGCAGCACCTCCTCCCGACCCCTCCCCACTACCACTCCCCACGACCCCTCCCCACGACCCCTCCCGACCCCTTCCCACGAACCACTTCCCCACGACCCCTCCCCTGGACCCCTCCCGATCTCTCCCCACGATCCCTCCCCACGACCCCTCCCCACGACCCCTCCCCACGACCCCTCCCCACGACCCCTCCCCACGACCCCTCCCCACGACTCCTCCCGACCCCTCCCCACGAACCACTCCCCCATGACCCCTACCCACGACCCCTCCCCACGACCCCTACCCCCAAAACAAGTCCTATTTTTTTAGACAACAAGTCTGGCATTTCCTCAAGGTTCAGGTGACCCCAAAAGAGGAAAACTTCTCCAACAATATTATCCAGTCAGGGATCCCCGTGTCCTACAAGCCCAGCCTCGTCTACCTCAGCGCACGACCAAGAAACAGCACAACGCGGCATAAATTTCTCATGGAGTTGACTCTCTTAACATCTAAGTGTGACACACACACACACACACACACACACACCATCATTTGAGGTTTGAAGCCGATCAGAAGAGGCATTCTCCAGTTATTGCACGGAAACCAATTTACATAATAAAAATTGACAATTTAAAACTTACGGAGCCCAAAATCAGCGTAAAGTTTAATTTGAGAGAATCATAACAGCGTAAACAAGTTTGAAGTGGAGAGGAAAATGCATTTTTTGAGTTATAACACTTCGAGGGTTATTAACAATATTGTTCGGTTATGAGCTGCATCGTGACTGATGCCTTGAAGAACACATATATTAAGTTAACAAATAACAAGACATAACACCGTGACTGACAATACACAAATAATGTGTACATAAGAAAGAAAAGAACTCACCACGACGTTTCGGTCCAACTTGGACCATTTACGAAGTCACACTAAGACAAAAGAGTGAGGGAGCCAGTATATCTATGATAGGGTGACAGGGACGGGACCAAGTCCCGTCCCTGTCACCCTGCCTGTCACCCTACATATACTGGCTCCCTCACTCTTTTGTCTCAGTGTGACTGTAAATGGTCCAAATCGGACCGAAACGTCGTCGTGAGCTCCTCTCTCTCTCATATATACACATTATTTCTGTATATATTATTTTACAAGAAAAACATTCCATCCAGTTTCGAAATAAAACCAGCGAATTACTGCCAAAATACTTGACCGGGACATACCAGCGGTCAGCCAGGCTGACTCACCTTCTCAAGTTATCACATGGAAACCAAACTCGCGGATGGTCAATATAAAATTGCGGATGGTCAATATAAACTCACGGATGGTCAATATAAAATTGCGGATGGTCAATATAAAATTGCGGATGGTCAATATAAAATTGCGGATGGTCAATATAAAATTGCGGATGGTCAATATAAAATTGCGGATGGTCAATATAAAATTGCGGATGGTCAATATAAAATTGCGGATGGTCAATATAAAATTGCGGATGGTCAATATAAAATTGCGGATGGTCAATATAAAATTAAGTAAAGAGCAAATGCATATACCATATAGCTCCAGGGAAATTTGAAGGCGATCGAATGAGGAGTTCTCGAGTTATAAACGAAAAGCTTGAAGATACGTGTCTACTCTGGAAGAAAGCAGAACACAAATGTGATGTTTAAGGGCTCACTAAACTAATTAAACTAATTTTCAATATATCTCAACTTTTTTCAACTCTATCATCCTGTAAGATGAGTATTTCACTGTTTTTTTTTCTCTTAAGAAACTGGAAAGTTCATACTTCCTATGAACCATGAGATAAAGACAGCTGAAAGGTTGATAAGGACCTGCCTTGTATGGGCCAGTAGGTCTTCTGCAGTGTTCCTCCATTCTTATGTTCTTATGTAAGATGTTCACGATTAAGACACATGTGCGACACTTAGGTACCTTTATTGTTGAAACGTTTCGCCTACACAGTAGACTTCTTCAGTCATGGAGTAATAGTATTTGAGGTGGTCAGTCCCTCAGCCTGGAGAAGAGTTCAGCTCCATGGTGGTAGTACCATGATACTTGAGTACTGAAGCTGGTGGTAGTACCATGATACTTGAGTACTGAAGCTGGTGGTAGTACCATGATACTTGAGTACTGAAGCTGGTAGCAGTACCATGATACTTGAGTACTGAAGCTGGTGGTAGTACCATGATACTTGAGTACTGAAGCTGGTGGTAGTACCATGATACTTGAGTACTGAAGCTGGTGGTAGTACCATGATACTTGAGTACTGAAGCTGGTGGTAGTACCATGATACTTGAGTACTGAAGCTGGTGGTAGTACCATAATACTTGAGTACTGAAGCTGGTGGTAGTACCATGATACTTGAGTACTGAAGCTGGTGGTAGTACCATGATACTTGAGTACTGAAGCTGGTAGTAGTACCATGATACTTGAGTACTGAAGCTGGTAGTAGTACCATGATACTTGAGTACTGAAGCTGGTAGTAGTACCATGATACTTGAGTACTGAAGCTGGTGGTAGTACCATGATACTTGAGTACTGAAGCTGGTGGTAGTACCATGATACTTGAGTACTGAAGCTGGTGGTAGTACCATGATACTTGAGTACTGAAGCTGGTGGTAGTACCATGATACTTGAGTACTGAAGCTGGTAGTAGTACCATGATACTTGAGTACTGAAGCTGGTAGTAGTACCATGATACTTGAGTACTGAAGCTGGTGGTAGTACCATGATACTTGAGTACTGAAGCTGGTAGTAGTACCATGATACTTGAGTACTGAAGCTGGTGGTAGTACCATGATACTTGAGTACTGAAGCTAGTACCATGATACTTGAGTACTGAAGCTGGTGGTAGTACCATGATACTTGAGTACTGAAGCTGGTGGTAGTACCATGATACTTGAGTACTGAAGCTGGTGGTAGTACCATGATACTTGAGTACTGAAGCTGGTAGTAGTACCATGATACTTGAGTACTGAAGCTGGTGGTAGTACCATGATACTTGAGTAATGAAGCTGGTGGTAGTACCATGATACTTGAGTACTGAAGCTGGTGGTAGTACCATGATACTTGAGTACTGAAGCTGGTGGTAGTACCATAATACTTGAGTACTGAAGCTGGTAGTAGTACCATGATACTTGAGTACTGAAGCTGGTAGTAGTACCATGATACTTGAGTACTGAAGCTGGTGGTAGTACCATGATACTTGAGTACTGAAGCTGGTGGTAGTACCATGATACTTGAGTACTGAAGCTGGTAGTAGTACCATGATACTTGAGTACTGAAGCTGGTGGTAGTACCATGATACTTGAGTACTGAAGCTGGTGGTAGTACCATGATACTTGAGTACTGAAGCTGGTGGTAGTACCATGATACTTGAGTACTGAAGCTGGTGGTAGTACCATGATACTTGAGTACTGAAGCTGGTGGTAGTACCATGATACTTGAGTACTGAAGCTGGTGGTAGTACCATGATACTTGAGTACTGAAGCTGGTGGTAGTACCATGATACTTGAGTACTGAAGCTGGTGGTAGTACCATAATACTTGAGTACTGAAGCTGGTAGTAGTACCATAATACTTGAGTACTGAAGCTGGTAGTAGTACCATGATACTTGAGTACTGAAGCTGGTGGTAGTACCATAATACTTGAGTACTGAAGCTGGTAGTAGTACCATGATACTTGAGTACTGAAGCTGGTGGTAGTACCATAATACTTGAGTACTGAAGCTGGTGGTAGTACCATAATACTTGAGTACTGAAGCTGGTAGTAGTACCATAATACTTGAGTACTGAAGCTGGTGGTAGTACCATAATACTTGAGTACTGAAGCTGGTAGTAGTACCATAATACTTGAGTACTGAAGCTGGTGGTAGTACCATGATACTTGAGTACTGAAGCTGGTAGTAGTACCCTGATACTTGAGTACTGAAGCTGGTAGTAGTACCATGGTGGTCCACACCAGCAATACTGATTAACTCTACTAATTTCGCGTTGGGGCGACCACCAACAGCCTTACAGATGAGGGACAAGGCCACGATTAGCAGACGGAGGGTCGAGCCTCCACCACTGCTTGAGCTGCATCACCCACACACAGCTTTAAAGCTTCTTAAAATATAAAAACAGTCCAATAAATTCGACACCTTGAGTATATGTACACACAGAAGTTTATATAGATTAATACGTTAAATACATTAACTTGATTACCTGGAGTTTACCTGGAGAGAGTTCCGGGGGTCAACGCCCCCGCGGCCCGGTCATGAACCTGGCATGGGGGGTTGTTAATAGTTTAGGACCATATAATGGGTCCAGGAACTAGGGTCCAACTGAATACGTGAAGTAACTTGAAGATCAGCTGGATACTTCAGCTCTGAGAGAAGCAATCCTGGGATTTACTTGGAGATTTTAATGATTTAGTAAATAATGATCCAGAGAGTGTTTATGATGGCCAAACAGAGGGGCGTCTAGGACGTGTGTCTGCCTCTCAGCGGACGGAGGATCGAGCCTCCACCACATCTTGCGCTCAGTGACCCACATGGGTTTAGCGCTTAACGTGAATTATTAAAACAATATTAATAATCCACGGACGGTATTGTACTGTAGTTCATCCTGCTGTATTGTATTGTAGTTCATCCTGCTGTATTGTATTGTAGTTCATCCTGCTGTATTGTATTGTAGTTCATCCTGCTGTATTGTATTGTAGTTCATCCTGCTGTATTGTATTGTAGTTCATCCTTCTGTATTGTATTGTAGTTCATCCTGCTGTATTGTATTGTAGTTCATCCTGCTGTATTGTATTGTAGTTCATCCTGCTGTATTGTATTGTAGTTCATCCTGCTGTATTGTATTGTAGTTCATCCTGCTGTATTGTATTGTAGTTCATCCTGCTGTATTGTACTGTAGTTCATCCTGCTGTATTGTATTGTAGTTCATCCTGCTGTATTGTATTGTAGTTCATCCTGCTGTATTGTATTGTAGTTCATCCTGCTGTATTGTATTGTAGTTCATCCTGCTGTATTGTATTGTAGTTCATCCTGCTGTATTGTACTGTAGTTCATCCTGCTGTATTGTATTGTAGTTCATCCTGCTGTATTGTACTGTAGTTCATCCTGCTGTATTGTATTGTAGTTCATCCTGCTGTATTGTATTGTAGTTCATCCTGCTGTATTGTATGGTAGTTCATCCTGCTGTTTTAACAGTATAAGTGAAGTTATGTAGATGAGTGGTTCAGAGAACCGACATGTTGATAAATTAGACACACGTGCAACTCTTGGGTATCTTTATTGAGGAAACGTTTCGCCACATTGTGACTTCATCAGTCCATACAAAGGAGAAACGTGAAGAACAGGAGGAGAATGAGGTAATCAGTCCCTCAACCTTGAGTCGATGTGGTCAGTCCATCAATCTTGAATAGAATACGGCATATGAGCGGATAAGTGGCTTATATATCGTAGTCAGGAGAGATGCAGCAGTCGAAGGTGGTGTCACATTTGCACATGTGTCTAATTTATCAACGTGTCGGTTCTGTGAACCATTCATCTACAATCCTGTCAGACACTGCAACTTCTTGGGATCTTAATACTTGGGAATTCTTCACTTGCCTAACCCTTGGGCACGACCTACTTCCACATTGGACAAATGTGACACCACCTACGACTGCTGCACCTCTCCTGACTACGATATATAAGCCACTTCTCCGCTCATATACTGTATTCTATTCAAAATTGATGGACTGACCACATCGACTCAAGGTTGAGGGACTGATTACCTCATTCTCCTCCGGTTCTTCAAGATTCTCCTTTGTATGGACTGATGAATCCACTGTGTGGCGAAACGTTTCCTCAATAAAGATACCCAAGAGTTGCTCATGTGTCTAATTTATAAATAAGGGAAGTTAGTTTTATATATATCATATATAAAGTTCTGGCAGCGTGTAGTTAATCATTGCTTTAAACAAATCCCATTTCTAACATTATCCAAATTATCCATCATTATCAACAAACTGCCGTCGTGGCCAGGTCACCCTCATGTTACAGAAATGGCAATCACACAGCACTGAAAACTATCCAGTGCCGACAAATTTGGACGAAACTGGAAATATCCCCATAATTTATTGCCTTAAGACATGCTGGGATCTTTGTGAGGCAGGACACCGTGTGGAAAAAGTGGCAGCGAGTGTGGGGATACCAACACTTCTGGCTAAGGAGCTAGGATGTGTTCCGCTAGGGGGGATTCTAGGATCCCTTTTTTGTGAAGTCCCTTGATACCGGTGAAGTAACCTTGATTCAAGGAACTATACCTAGCAACCCTTTCCTCGAGTCAAACTTGGATTACCTCTCCAAGCACTGTATGACACGGTGTTAAAGCTTAAAACTACGATAACAACAACAACAACAACAACAACAACAACAACAACAACAACAATAATAATCTCCGTTGAATTTTCTGATTGTTTCTACCTCCATGGAGAGTGTTCCAGGGGTCAGCGCCTCCGTGGCCCGGTCCCAAACCAGATCTATAATATATACATTTCCCTATCTATCTTCTACAATATTATTAGTGGTATTTATGGTTTGGTCGAGCTGACACTGAGGTCGCATCTGAGGTGATTCCTGTTTTCTTTACGTCAGGGGACACAAAAACACGTTGACAACGGGAAACCAACAAAATATTTAAGGTGGATTGAGGGAGAGGATGAAGCTTCAAGCAGTAGGTTCTGAAGGCGATATCTCTGGAGTGGTTGAAGAAGGGTGGGCTGGCTGGAGGGAAGGGTGGAGAGACAGAGGGTTCTCCAGAGACAGGAGACCAACCTGACCAGTAAGCAGTGTGTGTCAGCGGTCTGGAAAACCCAGGAAGATCCCCGGGTCGGTCCAGAAAACGAAAAAGAACATCGTGAGCCGATCCAGTTGTGTGTAACCACCCTCCCTCCACCATCTTCCCCTCCACATTCTTCAGCACTCCACTCACCCTCCACCCCCAACACTCACCTTCCACCCTCAATACTCACCCTCCACCCCCCACACCCACACTCTCAAGACACATCTCGACTAACTGTTTACCTTCCTCTTATTCAGCATCTTCTCCACTTCCTCTAACCTGGATTCGATTTACCTCAAGTAACTTTGCTGAACACACACACACACACACACACACACACACACACACACACACACACACACACACACACACACACACACACATATATATATATATATATATATATATATATATATATATATATATATATATATATATATATATATATATATATATATATATATATATCCATGTATATATATATATATATATATATATATCCATGTATATATATATATATATATATATATATATATATATATATATATATATATATATATATATATATATATATATATATATATATATATATACATATATATATATATATATATATATATATATATATATATATATATATATATATATATCCATGTATATATATATATATATATATATATATCCATGTATATATATATATATATACGTATATATATATATATATATATATATATATATATATATTTATATATATACATGTATATATATATATATATATATATATATATATATATATATATATATATATATATATATATATAACAATCACAAAAAGGCGATCGTAATAATGCAGAACAAGCCACATGGCAATGGAAATCTTTAGCTCAAGATCTTTCGCTATCTCGTGCGTCGTCAGGAGCTATGCAATGTTGCAAAGCTAGCAACAGGTAGTAGGGGCAAAATTCTTTCTGGGGCAAGGCAGAGGGTGTCAAACCAAAGTGCTGAGAGTAGCAAGCCTTACACTCTACCATGTAGCCACAGTAATTTTGAGAAGGCTAGTGTTACAAGTATAACATGAGGGAGATGCTGCACCAGCCTCCACTGCTGCTCCATCCCACAACCACAACTTCTAATTCATCTAATTCATCTTTGAAAGCCATATGGTTAATAAATCCAGTTCAAGCAGCAGTGAAGGACTAAGAATAAAGAGACAGAGAGGGGCTCGACCTGAGGTCTCCTGAGCTACAGAGACAGAGACTGGACCTGAGGTCTCCTGAGCTACAGAGATAGAGACTGGACCTGAGGTCTCCTGAGCTACAGAGACAGAGACTGGACCTGAGGTCTCCTGAGCTACAGAGATAGAGACTGGACCTGAGGTCTCCTGAGCTACAGAGACAGAGACTGGACCTGAGGTCTCCTGAGCTACAGAGACAGAGACTGGACCTGAGGTCTCCTGAGCTACAGAGACAGAGACTGGACCTGAGGTCTCCTGAGCTACAGAGACAGAGACTGGACCTGAGGTCTCCTGAGCTACAGAGACAGAGACTGGACCTGAGGTCTCCTGAGCTACAGAGACAGAGACTGGACCTGAGGTCTCCTGAGCTACAGAGACAGAGACTGGACCTGAGGTCTCCTGAGCTACAGAGACAGAGACTGGACCTGAGGTCTCCTGAGCTACAGAGACAGAGACTGGACCTGAGGTCTCCTGAGCTACAGAGACAGAGACTGGACCTGAGGTCTCTTGAGCTACAGAGACAGAGACTGGACCTGAGGTCTCCTGAGCTACAGAGACAGAGACTGGACCTGAGGTCTCCTGAGCTACAGAGACAGAGACTGGACCTGAGGTCTCCTGAGCTACAGAGACAGAGACTGGACCCGAGGTCTCCTGAGCTACAGAGACAGAGACTGGACCTGAGGTCTCCTGAGCTACAGAGACAGAGACTGGACCTGAGGTCTCCTGAGCTACAGAGACAGAGACTGGACCTGAGGTCTCCTGAGCTACAGAGACAGAGACTGGACCTGAGGTCTCCTGAGCTACAGAGACAGAGACTGGACCTGAGGTCTCCTGAGCTACAGAGACAGAGACTGGACCCGAGGTCTCCTGAGCTACAGAGACAGAGACTGGACCTGAGGTCTCCTGAGCTACAGAGACAGAGACTGGACCTGAGGTCTCCTGAGCTACAGAGACAGAGACTGGACCTGAGGTCTCCTGAGCTACAGAGACAGAGACTGGACCTGAGGTCTCCTGAGCTACAGAGACAGAGACTGGACCTGAGGTCTCCTGAGCTACAGAGACAGAGACTGGACCTGAGGTCTCCTGAGCTACAGAGACAGAGACTGGACCTGAGGTCTCCTGAGCTACAGAGACAGAGACTGGACCCGAGGTCTCCTGAGCTACAGAGACAGAGACTGGACCCGAGGTCTCCTGAGCTACAGAGACAGAGACTGGACCCGAGGTCTCCTGAGCTACAGAGACAGAGACTGGACCCGAGGTCTCCTGAGCTACAGAGACAGAGACTGGACCCGAGGTCTCCTGAGCTACAGAGACAGAGACTGGACCCGAGGTCTCCTGAGCTACAGAGACAGAGACTGGACCCGAGGTCTCCTGAGCTACAGAGACAGAGACTGGACCCGAGGTCTCCTGAGCTACAGAGACAGAGACTGGACCCGAGGTCTCCTGAGCTACAGAGACAGAGACTGGACCCGAGGTCTCCTGAGCTACAGAGACAGAGACTGGACCCGAGGTCTCCTGAGCTACAGAGACAGAGACTGGACCCGAGGTCTCCTGAGCTACAGAGACAGAGACTGGACCCGAGGTCTCCTGAGCTACAGAGACAGAGACTGGACCTGAGGTCTCCTGAGCTACAGAGACAGAGACTGGACCTGAGGTCTCCTGAGCTACAGAGACAGAGACTGGACCTGAGGTCTCCTGAGCTACAGAGACAGAGACTGGACCTGAGGTCTCCTGCGCTACAGAGACAGAGACTGGACCCGAGGTCTCCTGAGCTACAGAGACAGAGACTGGACCTGAGGTCTCCTGAGCTACAGAGACAGAGACTGGACCTGAGGTCTCCTGAGCTACAGAGACAGAGACTGGACCTGAGGTCTCCTGAGCTACAGAGACAGAGACTGGACCTGAGGTCTCCTGAGCTACAGAGACAGAGACTGGACCTGAGGTCTCCTGAGCTACAGAGACAGAGACTGGACCTGAGGTCTCCTGAGCTACAGAGACAGAGACTGGACCTGAGGTCCTCTGAAACACAGACGGTTGTTATGGTGATGTATTTCCTGCACATTACTGGCACCTGTTTCCTGCACCTAACATTTTATCATTAGTGCCGTTGTTTCTCAACGTTTTCTACAACGGTGGAGAATGAGTTTAAAACGCGTTGTGTTTTTGATTACTGTGTCTATTGCTATAGTGACCATTATTCTTTGTTGTTATTACCCCCGCAGTGTGTCGTCACCCCCTCCCCCCTCCCCCCTCCCCCAAACCCCCCTACCAACACACCTACAGCTTCCCCTTCAATTCTCCCCATTTACTTCACAACTTTTTTCTGTTGATCGATGTTGATCGACTTCCCCTCCCCTCCCTCCCCACCTTCCCCTCCCTCCCCTCCCTCCCCACCGTCCCCTCCCTCCCCTTCGTCCCCTCCCTCCCCTCCCTCCCCACCCTCCCCTCCCTCCCCTCCCTCCCCACCTTCCCCTCCCTCCCCTCCCTCCCCTTCGTCCCCTCCCTCCCCTTCGTCCCCTCCCTCCCCACCCCCCCCTCCCTCCCCTCCCTCCCCACCGTCCCCTCCCTCCCCTCCCTCTCCACCGTCCCCTCCCTCCCCGCCTGCAGGTGGTCCTCTCTATCTTACTCACCTAATGCTCCTCCCCACCTGACACCTCGCTCCCTCTCCTCCCAACCTGACTCCCCGCCCTTCTACTCCCCACCTAACTCCCCTCCCCCTATCCTCCCCACCTGACTCCCTCTCCTTCTCCTTCCCACCATGGAGCGGGAGTGACAACAGCAGTAGTAGCAACAGTGACAACAGTAGTAGCAGCAACAGTGACAACAGTAGTAGTAGCAACAGTGACAGCAGTAGTAGTAGCAACAGTGACAGCAGTAGTAGTAGCAACAGTGACAACAGTAGTAGTAGCAACAGTGACAACAGTAGTAGCAGCAACAGTGACAACAGTAGTAGTAGCAACAGTGACAGCAGTAGTAGTAGCAACAGTGACAGCAGTAGTAGTAGCAACAGTGACAACAGTAGTAGCAGCAACAGTGACAGTAGTAGTAGCAGCAACAGTGACAGCAGTAGTAGCAGCAACAGTGGCAACAGTAGTAGCAGCAACAGTGACAACAGTAGTAGTAGCAACAGTGGTAGCAGTAGTAGTAGCAATAGTGACAGCAGTATTAGTAGCAACAGTGACAACAGTAGTAGTAGCAACAGTGACAACAGCTGCTGCAACTAACCCATCTCTTTGGGAAGGACCTACTTCCACTGGGGAATCCCGCCTACCAGTGACTTTGCCCTCGTCTGCTGCCCTTCCCTATCCACTGACGCCTATTAACCGCCAGTCTTCTTGTCTTTGCTCCAGATTCTCCTACACCACGATGCTGTGAACACTAAGGCCAAAGGACTGATTACCTCATCTTTTGTATATAGTTCTACTGTCTTCCTATTATGTCCTAGAATCTGTATTCATAAAGCCACTGGATGGCGAAACGTCTACAATAAAGATATCCAGATGTTGCACATGTGTCTTAACTTTCAACAGTAGTAGCAGCAACTGTGCCAGCAGTAGTAGTAGCAACAGTGACAGCAGTAGTAGTAGCAACAGTGACAGCAGTAGTAGTAGCAACAGTGACAACAGCAGTAGCAGCAACAGTGACAGCAGTAGTAGCAGCAACAGTGATAGGAGTAGTAGTAGCAACAGTGACAGCAGTAGTAGTAGCAACAGTGACAGCAGTAGTAGTAGCAACAGTGACAACAGCATTAGCAGCAACAGTGACAGCAGTAGTAGCAGCAACAGTGATAGCAGTAGTAGTAGCAACAGTGACAACAGTAGTAGTAGCAACAGTGACAACAGTAGTAGTAGCAACAGTGACAACAGTAGTAGTAGCAACAGTGACAACAGTAGTAGTAGCAACAGTGACAACAGTAGTAGTAGCAACAGTGATAGCAGTAGTAGTAGCAACAGTGACAGCAGTAGTAGTAGCAACAGTGACAACAGTAGTAGTAGCAACAGTGACAGCAGTAGTAGTAGCAACAGTGACAACAGTAGTAGTAGCAACAGTGACAACAGTAGTAGCAGCAACAGTGACAACAGTAATACCAGCAACAGTGACAGCAGTAGTAGTAGCAACAGTGACAGCAGTAGTAGCAACAGTGACAACAGTAGTAGCAGCAACAGTGACAACAGTAGTAGTAGCAACAGTGATAGCAGTAGTAGTAGCAACAGTGACAGCAGTAGTAGTAGCAACAGTGACAACAGCAGTAGTAGCAACAGTGATAACAGTAGTAGTAGCAACAGTGACAACAGTAGTAGCAGCAACTGTGGCAGCAGTAGTAGTAGCAACAGTGACAGCAGTAGTAGTAGCAACAGTGACAACAGTAGTAGTAGCAACAGTGACAGCAACAGTGACAGCAGTAGTAGCAGCAACAGTGATAGCAGTAGTAGTAGCAACAGTGACAACAGTAGTAGTAGCAACAGTGATAGCAGTAGTAGTAGCAACAGTGACAGCAGTAGTAGTAGCAACAGTGACAGCAGTAGTAGCAACAGTGACAACAGTAGTAGCAGCAACAGTGACAACAGTAGTAGTAGCAACAGTGATAGCAGTAGTAGTAGCAACAGTGACAGCAGTAGTTGTAGCAACAGTGACAACAGTAGTAGTAGCAACAGTGACAACAGTAGTAGTAGCAACAGTGACAACAGTAGTAGCAGCAACTGTGGCAGCAGTAGTAGTAGCAACAGTGACAGCAGTAGTTGTAGCAACAGTAACAACAGTAGTAGTAGCAACAGTGACAACAGCAGTAGCAGCAACAGTGACAGCAGTAGTAGCAGCAACAGTGATAGCAGTAGTAGTAGCAACAGTGACAACAGTAGTAGTAGCAACAGTGATAGCAGTAGTAGTAGCAACAGTGACAACAGTAGTAGCAGCAACAGTGACAGCAGTAGTAGCAGCAACAGTGACAGCAGTAGTAGCAGCAACAGTGACAACAGTAGTAGCAGCAACAGTGACAGCAGTAGTAGCAGCAACAGTGACAGCAGTAGTAGTAGCAACAGTGACAACAGTAGTAGCAGCAACAGTGACAGCAGTAGTAGCAGCAACAGTGACAGCAGTAGTAGTAGCAACAGTGACAACAGTAGTAGCAACAACAGTGACAGCAGTAGTAGCAGCAACAGTGACAGCAGTAGTAGCAGCAACAGTGACAGCAGTAGTAGTAGCAACAGTGACAACAGTAGTAGTAGCAACAGTGACAACAGTAGTAGTAGCAACAGTGACAACAGTAGTAGTAGCAACAGTGACAACAGTAGTAGTAGCAACAGTGACAACAGTAGTAGTAGCAACAGTGACAACAGTAGTAGTAGCAACAGTGACAACAGTAGTAGTAGCAACAGTGACAACAGTAGTAGCAGCAACAGTGACAGCAGTAGTAGTAGCAACAGTGACAACAGTAGTAGCAGCAACAGTGACAACAGTAGTAGCAGCAACAGTGACAACAGTAGTAGCAGCAACAGTGACAGCAGTAGTAGTAGCAACAGTGACAACAGTAGTAGCAGCAACAGTGACAACAGTAGTAGTAGCAACAGTGACAACAGTAGTAGCAGCAACAGTGACAACAGTAGTAGCAGCAACAGTGACAACAGTAGTAGCAGCAACAGTGACAGCAGTAGTAGTAGCAACAGTGACAACAGTAGTAGCAGCAACAGTGACAACAGTAGTAGCAGCAACAGTGACAACAGTAGTAGTAGCAACAGTGACAGCAGTAGTAGTAACAACAGTGACAACAGTAGTAGCAGCAACAGTGACAACAGTAGTAGTAGCAACAGTGACAACAGTAGTAGCAGCAACAGTGACAACAGTAGTAGCAGCAACAGTGACAACAGTAGTAGCAGCAACAGTGACAGCAGTAGTAGTAGCAACAGTGACAACAGTAGTAGCAGCAACAGTGACAACAGTAGTAGCAGCAACAGTGACAACAGTAGTAGCAGCAACAGTGACAGCAGTAGTAGTAGCAACAGTGACAACAGTAGTTGCAGCAACAGTGACAACAGTAGTAGCAGCAACAGTGACAACAGTAGTAGCAGCAACAGTGACAACAGTAGTAGCAGCAACAGTGACAGCAGTAGTAGCAGCAACAGTGACAACAGTAGTAGCAGCAACAGTGACAGCAGTAGTAGCAGCAACAGTGACAGCAGTAGTAGCAGCAACAGTGACAGCAGTAGTAGTAGCAACAGTGACAACAGTAGTAGCAGCAACAGTGACAACAGTAGTAGCAGCAACAGTGACAACAGTAGTAGCAGCAACAGTTACAACAGTAGTAGCAGCAACAGTGACAACAGTAGTAGCAGCAACAGTGACAACAGTAGTAGCAGCAACAGTGACAACAGTAGTAGCAGCAACAGTGACAACAGTAGTAGTAGCAACAGTGACAACAGTAGTAGCAGCAACAGTGACAACAGTGGTAGTAGCAACAGTGACAACAGTGGTAGTAGCAACAGTGACAACAGTAGTAGTAGCAACAGTGACAACAGTGGTAGTAGCAACAGTGACAACAGTAGTAGTAGCAACAGTGACAACAGTGGTAGTAGCAACAGTGACAACAGTAGTAGTAGCAACAGTGACAACAGTAGTAGTAGCAACAGTGACAACAGTGGTAGTAGCAACAGTGACAACAGTGGTAGTAGCAACAGTGACAACAGTAGCAACAGTGACAACAGTAGCAACAGTGACAACAGTAGCAACAGTACATTATGTAACATAACATACATCATGCACCCCAAATTTATTATTATTATTATTATTATTATTATTATTATTATTATTATTATTATTATTATTATTATTATCATCACGGTCAGTCTGGAAGGGTCACACGGCGCCTCAAGGAGGATATAACGAACTGAATTTATACAGATGACCGAATTTCTGACGAAAAGGCTGTGAAAACATGAGAAAGGGGAGTGCTCACCTACTAGTCAGGTTCAGCAGGCACCTACTAGTCAGGTCCAGCAGGCACCTACTAGTCAGGTCCAGCAGGCACCTACTAGTCAGGTCCAGCAGGCACCTACTAGTCAGGTCCAGCAGGCACCTACTAGTCAGGTCCAGCAGGCACCTACTAGTCAGGTCCAGCAGGCACCTACTAGTCAGGTCCAGCAGGCACCTACTAGTCAGGTCCAGCAGGCACCTACTAGTCAGGTCCAGCAGGCACCTACTAGTCAGGTCCAGCAGGCACCTACTAGTCAGGTCCAGCAGGCACCTACTAGTCAGGTTCAGCAGGCACCTACTAGTCAGGTTCAGCAGGCACCTACTAGTCAGGTTCAGCAGGCACCTACTAGTCAGGTCCAGCAGGCACCTACTAGTCAGGTCCAGCAGGCACCTACTAGTCAGGTTCAGCAGGCACCTACTAGTCAGGTTCAGCAGGCACCTACTAGTCAGGTCCAGCAGGCACCTACTAGTCAGGTCCAGCAGGCACCTACTAGTCAGGTCCAGCAGGCACCTACTAGTCAGGTCCAGCAGGCACCTACTAGTCAGGTCCAGCAGGCCCCTACTAGTCAGGTCCAGCAGGCCCCTACTAGTCAGGTTCAGCAGGCACCTACTAGTCAGGTCCAGCAGGCACCTACTAGTCAGGTTCAGCAGGCCCCTACTAGTCAGGTTCAGCAGGCCCCTACTAGTCAGGTTCAGCAGGCACCTACTAGTCAGGTTCAGCAGGCCCCTACTAGTCAGGTTCAGCAGGCACCTACTAGTCAGGTTCAGCAGGCACCTACTAGTCAGGTTCAGCAGGCACCTACTAGTCAGGTCCAGCAGGCACCTACTAGTCAGGTCCAGCAGGCACCTACTAGTCAGGTTCAGCAGGCACCTACTAGTCAGGTTCAGCAGGCACCTACTAGTCAGGTCCAGCAGGCACCTACTAGTCAGGTCCAGCAGGCACCTACTAGTCAGGTTCAGCAGGCCCCTACTAGTCAGGTCCAGCGGGCACCTACTAGTCAGGTTCAGCAGGCCCCTACTAGTCAGGTCCAGCAGGCACCTACTAGTCAGGTTCAGCAGGCACCTACTAGTCAGGTCCAGCAGGCACCTACTAGTCAGGTCCAGCAGGCACCTACTAGTCAGGTCCAGCAGGCACCTACTAGTCAGGTCCAGCGGGCACCTACTAGTCAGGTCCAGCAGGCACCTACTAGTCAGGTCCAGCGGGCACCTACTAGTCAGGTTCAGCAGGCCCCTACTAGTCAGGTCCAGCAGGCCCCTACTAGTCAGGTTCAGCAGGCACCTACTAGTCAGGTCCAGCAGGCACCTACTAGTCAGGTCCAGCAGGCACCTACTAGTCAGGTCCAGCGGGCACCTACTAGTCAGGTTCAGCAGGCACCTACTAGTCAGGTCCAGCAGGCACCTGCTAGTCAGGTCCAGCAGGCACCTACTAGTCAGGTTCAGCAGGCACCTACTAGTCAGGTCCAGCAGGCACTTACTAGTCAGGTCCAGCGGGCACCTACTAGTCAGGTTCAGCAGGCCCCTACTAGTCAGGTCCAGCAGGCCCCTACTAGTCAGGTCCAGCCGGCACCTACTAGTCAGGTCCAGCAGGCACCTACTAGTCAGGTTCAGCAGGCACCTACTAGTCAGGCCCAGCAGGCACCTACTAGTCAGGTCCAGCAGGCACCTACTAGTCAGGTCCAGCAGGCACCTACTAGTCAGGTTCAGCAGGCACCTACTAGTCAGGTTCAGCAGGCACCTACTAGTCAGGTTCAGCAGGCACCTACTAGTCAGGTTCAGCAGGCACCTACTAGTCAGGTCCAGCAGGCACCTACTAGTCAGGTCCAGCAGGCACCTACTAGTCAGGTCCAGCAGGCACCTACTAGTCAGGTTCAGCAGGCACCTACTAGTCAGGTTCAGCAGGCACCTACTAGTCAGGTCCAGCAGGCCCCTACTAGTCAGTTCCAGCAAGCACCTACTAGTCAGGTCCAGCAGGCACCTACTAGTCAGGTTCAACAGGCACCTACTAGTCAGGTCCAGCAGGCACCTACTAGTCAGGTTCAGCAGGCACCTACTAGTCAGGTTCAGCAGGCACCTACTAGTCAGGTTCAGCAGGCGCCTACTAGTCAGGTCCAGCAGGCACCTACTAGTCAGGTCCAGCAGGCACCTACTAGTCAGGTTCAGCAGGCACCTACTAGTCAGGTCCAGCAGGCACCTACTAGTCAGGTTCAGCAGGCACCTACTATTCAGGTCCAGCAGGCACCTACTAGTCAGGTCCAACAGGCACCTACTCGTAAAGCAATCTCTTAAAGTTTCCCGATTTGCGTCAATTATCTGAAAAAACAGTGTTGGCATACTGGTTAAGGAGATGGATACGAGTAAGCGTGTTGCCCCTGCTCTACTGGGTGCTGAGGTCCAGACCAGCGTCACTACGGCAAGTTACGTCATTCCCACGTCACACCGAGGCGGCGTCACTGCTGCGTCACCAGGGCGGGGGAGGGCACAAGAAACAGCTCGCCAGACACAGTACCGGGACTTCCCAGCTCTGCCGAGGCGGGATTGACCTCGGTAACTTGCGCCTGAGTGGGGACAGTCTTGTGCCTCACCTCCCACCGCTAACATCTCCTAAGTGCACCTTCTCCAGCACTGCTCTGAGTGCTGTCGCCATTCCACCTGAAGAGCACTAACAGAAGCCAGGAGACAAATTCAGTGAAAGAAAATCTTATAAAAGGGAGGGATAACTACGTCAAGTGAATCGTGTATTCTCGAGGATATCTCACATCACTCTAAAGATACTGCATATGATCTCGTTGCACAGAATCGTTTTCTAGTCACAGGAAAAGCCAGTCACGGAGGATATACACTAGTCAAAGGACACTGAGCCAGTCGCTGTGGACAGGAAGTCCTGCATATCTCTACCTCAGCAAGTAAAAAACCTTGGGACCAGAGCTTCCTCAGCGCACACCTGAGCATTACCACAACCTGACGCTGGAAGACCTACGTGAAGGTAAACACAGAATTCTTGTGTCTCACACCTGTCATGAGTGTATTCCCTTCTGGAGACTCGGACTTCTGCACGACACAGAGTTCCATTACAAAAGAACAAATCAACCATTGACTAGTCACACCAGTAGTAACACCAACAAACACTGGAGTATATTTACTGCCGAAACGTTTCGCCAGCACAATAAGCTTCTTTAGTTGATGATAGGAAAATATACACTAAACATAAGTGCAACTAATGTGACATTTTATTGTGGCAACGTTTCGCCGGTAACGGCTTGGCAAAGCTCCTGGAGAGCGAAACGTTGCTACAATAAAATGTCACATTAGTTGCACTTGTGTCATTTTACTTTTCATATTGTCGGTAATTCTACCAACTTTATTACAATATATACACTGTTATATTCTTCTAGTATTCGACTGAAGAAACCTGTTGCGCAGGCGAAACGTTTCGGCAGTAAATGCATCCAAGTGTTGAAATTAAGACACACGTGCAACATCTGGGTATCTTTATTGTAGACGTTTCGCCATCCAGTGGCTTTATCAATACAAATTCTAGGACATAACTTGAAGACAGTAGAACTATGTACAGAAGATGAGGTAATCAGTCCCTCAACCTAGGAGTAGGTGCGAACAGCACCATAGTCGTGGAGAATCTGAAGCAGAAGCAAGGAGCCTGGCGCTATATAAGCGCCGGGATCCTTGCTTCTGCTTCAGAATCTCCACGACTACGGTGCTCTTCGCACCTACTCCTAGGTTGAGGGACTGATTACATAAGAACATAAGAACGAAGGAACACTGCAGAAGGCCCACTGGCCCATGCGAGGCAGGTCCAAGTCTCCTACCGGCTTAAGCCAATGCACCCAACCTAGTCAGGTCAGGTCACATTGACTTAAGGGAGGAACACGGCAACCGACCTGTTAGCACAAGCTATCAGGTCTAACTCACACCCACCCACATCTACTCATGTATTTATCCAACCTATTTTTAAAGCTACACAACGTTCTGGCCTCTATAACGGTACTTGGGAGTCTGTTCCACTCATCCACAACTCTATTACCAAACCAGTACTTTCCTATATCCTTCCTGAATCTGAATTTTTCCAACTTAAAACCATTGCTGCGAGTCCTGTCTAGGCTAGATATTTTCAGCACACTATTTACATCCCCTTTATTTATTCCTGTCTT
This sequence comes from Cherax quadricarinatus, assembly GCF_038502225.1. Taxonomy (NCBI): domain Eukaryota; kingdom Metazoa; phylum Arthropoda; class Malacostraca; order Decapoda; family Parastacidae; genus Cherax; species Cherax quadricarinatus. The sequence continues at coordinate 2,573,759 of NC_091300.1, read as the reverse complement.
CCATTTATACACCTCAATCATATCCCCCCTAATTCTACGTCTTTCTAGAGAGTGCAGTTTCAGGGCCCTTAGTCTATCCTCATAGGGAAGGTTTCTGATACATGGGATCATCTTTGTCATCCTCCTTTGTACATTTTCCAGAGAATTTATATCCATTCTGTAATACGGTGACCAAAACTGTGCAGCATAATCTAAATGAGGCCTAACCAAGGATGTATAGAGTTGAAGAACAACCTGAGGACTCCTATTATTTATGCTTCTTGATATGAAGCCAAGGATTCTATTAAGAACATAAGAACATAAGAACGAAGGAACACTGCAGAAGGCCTACTGGCCCATGCGAGGCAGGTCCAAGTCCCTACCGGCTTAAGCCAATGCACCCAACCTAGTCAGGTCAGGTCACATTGACTTAAGGGAGGAACACGGCAACCGACCTGTTAGCACAAGCTATCAGGTCCAACTCACACCCACCCACATCTACTCATGTATTTATCCAACCTATTTTTAAAGCTACACAACGTTCTGGCCTCTATAACGGTACTTGGGAGTTTGTTCCACTCATCCACAACTCTATTACCAAACCAGTACTTTCCTATATCCCTCCTGAATCTGAATTTTTCCAACTTAAAACCATTGCTGCGAGTCCTGTCTAGGCTAGATATTTTCAGCACACTATTTACATCCCCTTTATTTATTCCTGTCTTCCACTTATAAACCTCAATCATATCCCCCCTAATTCTACGTCTTTCTAGAGAGTGCAGTTTCAGGGCCCTTAGTCTATCCTCATAGGGAAGGTTTCTGATACATGGGATCATCTTTGTCATCCTCCTTTGTACATTTTCCAGAGAATTTATATCCATTCTGTAATACGGTGACCAAAACTGTGCAGCATAATCTAAATGAGGCCTAACCAAGGATGTATAGAGTTGAAGAACAACCTGAGGACTCCTATTATTTATGCTTCTTGATATGAAGCCAAGGATTCTATTAGCTTTATTGCGAACACTTATGCACTGTTGTCTTGGTTTCAGATTACTGCTAACCAGAACTCCTAAATCTTTTTCGCAATCCGTAATATTAAGATCTACATTATTTAGTTTATATGTGGCATGGTTATTGTCCTGTCCAACATTTAGAACTTTGCATTTGTCTATATTAAACTGCATCTGCCACTTCTCCGACCACTGCATCAGTCTATTCAAATCTTCCTGGAGTGCTCGAATGTCCTCGTCAGAATGAATTCGACGGCCTATTTTGGTGTCATCGGCAAACTTGCCGATGTCGCTCTTTATGCCCTCATCTATGTCGTTTATGTAGATTGTGAACAGCAGGGGGCCCAACACTGACCCCTGTGGAACACCGCTCGTGACGCTTCCCCACTCTGATTTCTCCCCATTTATGCAAACTCTCTGCTGCCTATTTGTCAACCATGCCTCTATCCAGGAAAAAATTTCTCCTCCTATTCCATGTGCTTTAATTTTCCTCAATAGTCTCTGATGTGGGACCCTGTCAAAAGCCTTACTGAAGTCCATATACACAATATCATATTCATTACCATGATCTACCTCCTCAAATACCTTAGTGAAAAAAGTTAATAAATTCGTAAGGCAGGAACGCCCCTTTGTAAAACCATGCTGAGATTCGTTGATTAATTTATGCTTTTCAAGGTGGCTACGAACTGCCTCGGCAATTATTGATTCCATAAATTTTCCCACTATGGAGGTTAGGCTTATTGGTCTATAGTTCGAAGCTAAGGACCTGTCACCTGTTTTGAAAATAGGTATCACATTTGCCATTTTCCACTTATCTGGCACCATGCCAGTTTGTAGTGATATGTTGAAAAGATTAGCCAAAGGTGTGCTAAGCTCCTCTTTACATTCCTTTAGAACCCTTGCATACAGTTCATCAGGGCCTGGGGATTTGTTAGGTTTTAATTTATCTATTTGCCTAAGGACCATGTCACTTGTGACCCTAATAGTGCACAGTTTATTATCGTCCTGTTCTACATAATTTATCATTACTGGAATATCGCTGGTATCCTCCTGTGTAAAAACTGAGAGGAAGTATGTGTTAAAAATTCTACACATTTCCTTATCACTGTCAGTGAGCTGACCCGAGGAACTTTTGAGTGGGCCTATCTTGTCCCTGATCTTACTTCTGTATACCTGAAAGAATCCTTTTGGGTTAGTCTTCGATTCTCTTGCAACTTTAACCTCATAATCTCTATTTGCTTTTCTAATTCCCTTTTTTATTTCTCTCTTTAACTGAATATATCGATTTCTTAATTGCCCCTCTCCTCTTTTGATTTGCCTATATATGCCTCTCTTTTGACCAATCAGATATTTTAATCTATTGTTCATCCATTTAGGATCATTTTTGTTTGATCTGATTTCCCTATTTGGAACATAATTTGACTGAGCAGCTAGAACTATGCCCTGGAAAGCATCATATCGGCAACCATCACCACCTACCTGACCCCTAGTCAGGTCATTCCAGTTCAGCCCACCTAAGTAATTTTTCAGTCCTATGAAATCAGCCAAGCGAAAGTCAGGGACGGAGACTTGATTGCCATTATTAGGGGAATTCCATGATATGTTAAAACTGAGTGATTTGTGATCACTCTCCCCAAGCTCATCATTAACCTCAAGATTATTAATTAGTGTTTCCCTACTGGCAAGAACCAAGTCAAGGAGGTTATTTCCCCTAGTTGGCTCTGTCACAAACTGTTTTAAAAAACAATCCTGGATCGTATCAAGAAAGTCACCCGACTCTAAATTTCCTGTCAAATTGCTCCAGTCAATCTGTCTATAGTTGAAATCTCCCATTAGCACAACATTTTCGTATGTAGATGCCTTACGAATTTCGTCCCATAGAAGTTTACTGCACTCCCTATCAAGATTTGGGGCCCTGTAAATCACACCCAAAATTAGTTTTTCTCGGCCCTCGAGAAGCTGTAACCAAACAGATTCAGTGGCTGACGCTTCTAATTTAATATCTTGTCTAACACAACAATTTAAATTGTCTCTGACATACATCGCTACTCCACCACCTTTCCTGTTGACCCTGTCAGTGTGGAATAATTTATAGCCTTGTATGTGACATTCAGAGGGCATCTCTCTATCTTTCAGATTGAGCCAGGTCTCTGTTATAGCAATAATATCTATGTTTCCTGCACTTGCAATTAATCTTAGCTCATCTATCTTATTTCTAACACTCCTGCTATTAGTATAGTAAACCTTAAGGGAGCTAGTCCCTTGCTGCCCTCTGCTGTCCCCCTTTGTTTGCTGACCTGTTCTATTGTCTTTATTTATAACTTCATGCTGAATGCCTTTTATACATTTACTGTTTCCAACCCTAGTGTTGCAACCTGCTTGTTTCCCACACACACCCATACCTCTATCTTCCATCAGTTTAAAATCATAGGCATTTCACCAATGGCCTTCTCAATCGAGTCTGCAAGTGCTACCACCCCTGCCCCAGAGAGATGAACCCCATCCCTTGCATACATATCATGTTTGCCATAAAAGTTGTTCCAGTTGTCAATGAATGGGATTGCAAGTTCCTTGCAGTATCTGTCTAGCCAGCAATTTACACCAATTGCCCTAGACAACCATTCATTTCCTACTCCCCTTCTAGGCAAGATGCTACATATGATTGGGATCCCTCCCTTAGACTTAATGAAATCTATAGCTGACCTGTACTTATCTAGCAGCTCTTCTCTCCTACCCTTCCCAATATCATTTCCACCAGCACTGAGACAGATAATGGGCTTGTTCCCATTACCTGACATGATATTATCCAGTCTGTTGACAATGTCCCCAACACCAGCTCCAGGGAAGCACACTCTATCTCTCATCTTCTTATTCCTATTACAAAAAGCACGATCAACATATCTTACCTGAGAGTCACCAACCACAAGAATGCGCTTACCTTCATTAGCAGGGGCAGTAGTACCCTTACCTTCACTGGCCACTGAAGTACATTCATCCTGGAGAACAGAGAAGCGATTTCCTACCTTCAGATCTGCACTCTTAACTTTCCTTACTCTGATGCGCCTCCCATTACTGTGAACAACTCGCCACTTGTAGCAGGTGCTGGGCTGCACCTCACTGCTGGTAGCCGTTGCTACCACCCCACCTACAGCCTCCTCACAGTGAGAGACAGACTGCACCTCACTGCTAGAAGCCTCATTCCCCACATCTCCAACCACCTCACACTCTCTCCCAGGCCCATTGAGGTGGACCTTCAGCCTCCTAATCTCCTCCTGGAGAAGCAAGACCTCCTCCTTCAACTCTCCAACCTCAGCTTTTAAAACACTGTAGAAGCAAGCCATGCTTTGTAACCGTCCACGCTAATCCCCAAGCAGCTCAGGGTCTGTGACCTCACGTGACGACTGACCACTGAACACTTGGTTTCAGATTACTGCTAACCAGAACTCCTAAATCTTTTTCGCAATCCGTAATATTAAGATCTACATTATTTAGTTTATATGTGGCATGGTTATTGTCCTGTCCAACATTTAGAACTTTGCATTTGTCTATATTAAACTGCATCTGCCACTTCTCCGACCACTGCATCAGTCTATTCAAATCTTCCTGGAGTGCTCGAATGTCCTCGTCAGAATGAATTCGACGGCCTATTTTGGTGTCATCGGCAAACTTGCCGATGTCGCTCTTTATGCCCTCATCTATGTCGTTTATGTAGATTGTGAACAGCAGGGGGCCCAACACTGACCCCTGTGGAACACCGCTCGTGACGCTTCCCCACTCTGATTTCTCCCCATTTATGCAAACTCTCTGCTGCCTATTTGTCAACCATGCCTCTATCCAGGAAAAAATTTCTCCTCCTATTCCATGTGCTTTAATTTTCCTCAATAGTCTCTGATGTGGGACCCTGTCAAAAGCCTTACTGAAGTCCATATACACAATATCATATTCATTACCATGATCTACCTCCTCAAATACCTTAGTGAAAAAAGTTAATAAATTCGTAAGGCAGGAACGCCCCTTTGTAAAACCATGCTGAGATTCGTTGATTAATTTATGCTTTTCAAGGTGGCTACGAACTGCCTCGGCAATTATTGATTCCATAAATTTTCCCACTATGGAGGTTAGGCTTATTGGTCTATAGTTCGAAGCTAAGGACCTGTCACCTGTTTTGAAAATAGGTATCACATTTGCCATTTTCCACTTATCTGGCACCATGCCAGTTTGTAGTGATATGTTGAAAAGATTAGCCAAAGGTGTGCTAAGCTCCTCTTTACATTCCTTTAGAACCCTTGCATACAGTTCATCAGGGCCTGGGGATTTGTTAGGTTTCAATTTATCTATTTGCCTAAGGACCATGTCACTTGTGACCCTAATAGTGCACAGTTTATTATCGTCCTGTACATAGTTCTACTGTCTTCAAGTTATGTCCTAGAATTTGTATTGATAAAGCCACTGGATGGCGAAACGTCTACAATAAAGATACCCAGATGTTGCACATGTGTCTTAATTTCATCTTGTCGGTATTATATACCATTCTTACGCATCCAAGTGTTGAACGTATGGGTCCCAGCCGGACCGAAACGTCGTCATAAATTCCATTCTCCTATGTGCGGGTTATTTGTGTATTGTTCCAGTCACGGTATTGTAACTTTGTATTGTTGTTGGTATTGTATGCTGTCCATAAAACCAGAGAGGTAGTAGTAGTAGTAGTAGTAGTAGTAGTAGTAGTAATAGTAATAGCGGTGGTGGTGGTATCTTTATCGATGAAACTCTTCGCCTACACAGCAGACTTGTTCAGTCGAATACAGACACTGCAGAGGACATTTTCCATTCTTCGTCGCGTATCTACTAGTTATGATTATGAAATTGAGACACATGTGCAACATCTGGGTATCTTTATTGTAGACGTTTCGCCATCCAGTGGCTTTATCAATACAAATTCCAGGACATAACTTGAAGACAGGAGGACTATGAGTAAGAAGGGTTGGATTCCAGAGGGACCTGTCTTCTTACTTCCACTAGTGAACCCCGTTTCCAGCAACGACTTCGAGATCTCCCACGTCACCTTCGACAGTATTTAAGACTCCGTTCTCATGCTTCAAACCATACCCCGGCCGGGATTGAACCCGCGGTCATAGAGTCTCACAACTCCAGCCCGTCGCGTTAGCCACTAGACCAGCTAGCCACAATAAGATTCGTCCAACTAGGTATATTTCTACACCATAGGAAGGTAAGCACAGGCACCACTGTGACCACAAATGCAAGTTTTTACAGACGATATCGTCCCAGACCAAGTTGTTGAGCTCTGCTCTTGAAGAATTGAGACACTTATGCAACATATGGGAATCTTTATTGAAGAAACGTTTCGCCACACAGTGGACGTAGATGGACTGAACACATCGATTCCAGGTTGAGGGACTGATTACCTCAAACTCCTCCTCTCCTTACCCATTTCTACTTTGTATTGGACTGATGAAGTCACTGTGTGGCGAAACGTTTCTTCAATAAAGATTCCCATATGTTGCATAAGTGTCTCAATTCTTCAAGAGTAGAGCTCAACAACTTGTCGGTTTTCAAAACCATTCATCACAGCTCTACTCTTCTCCAGGCTGAGGGACTGACCACCTCAGACACATTTTCTCCAACGTTGATGGACTGATCACGTCATCTTTATTTCATTATTACTACTGCTACCTCTGTATTTGACTGAAGAAGCCTACTGTGTAGGCGAAAAGTTTCGTTAAAGTAGTAGTAGTAGTAGTAGTAGTAGTAGTAGTAGTAGTAGTAGTAGTAGTAGTAGTCAGGTCTGACATGCGATGTTAGGTAAAAGGACACAAGTGCAACTAATGTGACATTTTATTGTGGCAACGTTTCGCTCTCCAGGAGCCACAGTAAATTAGTTACCCACCTGTCCATTTTCTTAACATAGAGCATCATTATAGGCAGTAATTAATCACCCTCTGGGACACCGCAACTAAATGGACATTGCAAACACACGCTTTTTGGACACCCTACTCTGCACTCACACCTTTTTCTTATCCAAGACAATCTGGGGAGAGTCAGGCACAGATTTGTTAAGAAAAAAAATCAGTTGCCGTTCGACTGAAACCTTTTGCGAAATATTTTTTTCCGTTGGCACTGGCTCACGTGTCGCAATTGTGTTGTGCCATTGTTTCGGAGGGTGAAAAACAAGAACTTGAAGGGTTGACGCAAGGCTGGTCAGGTGTCAGGGCCTGCCCTCGCCTCATGTAAACACTGACTTCGGGCAAGCCATTGTTAGTTAGTGTGTTAGGGTTATGGTCCGGCGACTGCACGTGGCTCATTAAGGCTGTAATTCATCTGTATACGAACATCAACAATACTCAAGGTGTGATGAATGGTTTGAAAAACCGTGTCTCAATCTTCAATACTCAAGGTATATATATATATATATATATATATACACAGAGAAATGGGTGGTTGGTGTATTAGGTGTAAAGTCTGTGGACGACATGAGGAATGTTATGACTGCGAGTCTCATGTACATCAACCATTAAAAATTATTTACATGGCTTAACTCTCAGCGTACATATACTGAAAATATACACCAGAGAGATTCTCAAGTTTACAGGTATACACACTGAGTTTCTCGTCATGTTTGGAAATACCACATACTTTTCTTCGCCCGATCGAGACGCCTTTAAATGTGGGATAATCCATTGTGAGAGATCGTAGTTCCTACGGACCAATAACTTTCTGGCTGTTGTAGCTAATATTTGACGCTCCCGTAGCTACTGATCCCATAGTTCAGTGTTTGAGGATACTCATCGCCCTACTAAAGTCTCCCAGGTCAGGTTAGCAGCCTTCATTACCTCGTGTGTGAATTATGTCACATATGTGAGACTAGTCTAGTGTGATGGAACATGTCAGGGAAAACTGCTAGGGTTTTGTTTACACGTTAAATTATCATACAGAATGTGGAAGTCGCACACTGTAGTTGTACTCAGTTTAATAAAACAAAGTTGGACTGCTGCTTAATTAAACATCTCGACTCCAAACGTGAAGTCTCAGCACTTCCATTGTTCCTGTTTCAGTCGCCTGTACTAGTCTGACATGTTGAAAGACCACTAAGTCAGTCAGAATTTAATTTCCCGAGTAATAGAAACAAAAGTTAAAAAGAAAAAGATTTCCTTTAAACTTTCATACTCATATTAACCCCTAACAACAATATCAAAATGTTTCTCAATTTTTTAAGAACGATATATATATATATATATATATATATATATATATATATATATATATATATATATATATATATATATATATATATATATATATATATATATATGGTATAAACCTTGGTAATAAATACCGACAAGTTGGTTTACAAAGACACGTAAGCAAACACTATAACATATTTATTAGAAAACGTTTCGGTCCTGGGACCTTGATCACTTCTGATCAAGGTCCCAGGACCGAAACGTTTTCTAATAAATATGTTATAGTGTTTGCTTACGTGTCTTTCTAAACCACACACATATAATATATATATATATATATATATATATATATATATATATATATATATATATATATATATATATATATATATATATATATAAAACAATGGTGAAGTTCCTCGACCTGGACTCGACTCCTAGGAATTCAGGCGAGAAAGATATATGATAATATACACTTGGAAAATCTTAAGAGGGACTAATACCCAAATCTTCACACAGCACAGCACTCAATACGAAAACAAAAGACTCGGCAGGAGTGCCATGAGTACACTGAGAGAAAATAAGTGCCAGGGGCCAAGACTGTTCAACTGCCTCCCAGCATACATAAAGGGGATTACCAATAGACCCCTGGTTGTCTTCAAGAGGGAGCAGGACAGGCACCTAAAGTCAATTCCCGATCAACCGGGCTGTGGTTCATACGTCAATTTACATGTAGCCAGCAGTAAGAGCCTGATTGATCAAGCCCTGATCCACCACAAGGCCTGGTCATGGACCGGGCCGCGGGGGCGTTGACCCCCGAAACATCCTCCCAGTATCAATCACATTCCCTACAAACACAGTGATGGATCATAGAAAATTATGAGAATTTGGCTGCTCCATCAAGACTGTGTCAGGAATGTCTAGCGAGATGTTGACAGTAACAATCAAGGTGATCTGTGTCAGTCCCACCACCCGGCCACTTACCCATATGTATTACACGCATGACAGCCATCATAAGGTGGGAGAGTGGAGGTGAGGGTTCGTGGGAGAGCCTCGACCTGAGTCATGCACCACAGTGCCAAAAGAAAATTCTCCATGGCAGTATGATGTGGGAGTGCGTGTCATTACGGTGCATACGTGCATGATGTGTAATAGACGTCATGCATGCTACATGAATGTACGAGTATGCATACTGATATATATATATATATATATATATATATATATATATATATATATATATATATATATATATATATATATATATATATATATATATATATATATATATACGAGTAATATCGTTCTACAGGTGCCAAACCATTTTTTGTAGGTTAAATCGAGTCACAGGTCAGGTCACACGGGATGCCTAGTCAGGGAGGTCATAGCTAAACCCACCTGGGCCCACAAAACACTGTGAAGTAGCAGGACGACCTATAGGGGAGGGGGTGTTTATGAGACACCAGGGTTATACTAGCAGTGTGTGTGTTGGGGGAGGTGGAGGAGGGGGCTGTCAGACCTTCACCCACTACTGCCCATAGAGGCCAGACAGTTGTTCACTCCTTGCAGACTGTATCATAACACCTTCCAACACATCTTACGCTGGTATATGAGACTAGAGAGAATGGTAACCACACGGAGAGTAAAGAAGGCATCATCAACGTGAGACTTGGTGGAAGAAATGAGCTGTGCCCCGTGGCCTGGTGGCTATAGCTCTCGCTTCACACGGCGAGTGTCCGGGTTCGATTCCCGGCGAGGGTAGAAACATTGGGAGTGTTTCCTTACGCCGGTTGCCTATGTTCACCCATCAGTAAAATGGGTACCTGGGTGTTAGTCGCATCCTGAGACAAAATTGACCTAATTTGCCCGAAATGCTCTACATAACAAACGGCTTTTACTTAGTAGTATGTCACTGATGTCAGCTATGGTCTGTATACCTTGTACATGTACTGGTAGTAAATAAAAATATTATATTATTGAAGCAAGAGGTGGCACTACCTTCCCTTGCTTCAGTACCTCGTTCTCTCAACCCAGATGGAGCAACCGAAATAACATTACGTCATCAATGATACGCTCTATATTGAGGAGTCACTCTTTTTTTTTTTGTTTATCCTGGGTAACTTATACAGTGTGGGAAAGTGGTACTTACGTGTACCTGTATCTGAATAAACTTACTGATGAGTACCCCAGTGACCCATGTGGGGTCGTTGGTGATACTCACCACTCATGTGGGGTCGTTGGCGATACTCACTACTCATGTGGGGTCGTTGGTGATACTCACCACTCATGTAGGTTCCTGGATGACACTCACCACTCATGCAGGTTCCTGGATGACACCACTCATGTAGGTTCCTGGATGACACTCACCACTCATGCAGGTTCCTGGATGACACTCACCACTCATGTAGGTTCCTGGATGACACTCACCACTCATGCAGGTTCCTGGATGACACCACTCATGTAGGTTCCTGGATGACACTCACCACTCATGCAGGTTCTTGGATGACACTCGCCACTCATGCAGGTTCCTGGATGACACTCACCACTCATGTAGGTTCCTGGATGACACTCACCACTCATGTAGGTTCTTGGATGACACTCACCACTCATGTAGGTTCCTGGATGACACTCACCACTCATGTAGGTTCCTGGACGACACTCACCACTCATGCAGGTTCCTGGATGACACTCACCACTCATGCAGGTTCCTGGATGACACTCACCACTCATGCAGGTTCCTGGATGACACTCACCACTCATACAGGTTCCTGGATGGCACTCACCACTCATGTAAGTTCCTGGACGACACTCACCACTCATGTAGGTTCCTGGATGACACTCACCACTCATGTAGGTTTCTGGATGACAATCACCACTCATGTAGGTTCCTGGACGACACTCACCACTCATGTAGGTTCCTGGACGACACTCACCACTCATGTAGGTTCCTGGATGTCACTCACCACTCATACAGGTTCCTGGATGACACTCACCACTCATGTAGGTTCCTGGACGACACTCACCACTCATGTAGGTTCCTGGACGACACTCACCACTCATGTAGGTTCCTGGATGACACTCACCACTCATGCAGGTTCCTGGATGACACTCACTACTCATGATGGACACAAAAGTTTAAATATTTTAATCAATACTGGTCAAATTTGGTCACTTAACGTGAAACAGTCAAATTTAACCCACTTCCTGTTTAATTTTCAAAATTATAACGTTAAAAAAACGAGTGTTAAACGCTTAAAAAAAAAGTGAGTGTTAGACGCGTATGGAACGTAGAACGTCACGCGTAATTTTCAAAATATAAACAATATTACTTCGAGTCTCGATAGACAAATACAAAAGACTTTATTTTGAATGTGATCTCCGTCAGTCGTCAGTCCAGAAAACACTGGTGTTAAGAGGCACGTAAGTTCCCTCCGTCTTCTGATAACATGTTCATTTTTCCACTATAATCTACCTTGTCCATAATTATTATCACATTTACTTTGTCTGTTTCGTAAGGTGAAGTCCAGGAGCTTTACTTAATTCATTGTATAGCTTAACAAGTCTTTGATGACAGTTGTGTTGTAGAGTTCCGAGCGCAGCTTACATGTCTTCAGATACCCCTATGGGCCAGTGTCTACCATGTGGCAGCACCGATTGTTGTGTTGGCATCGGTGTTTTTAATGGCACTAGAGTCCTCCTTGACACCGTGGCCCTCCAGGCGAGAACTCCTCCTCCATGACATTTGCAGAGCCTAGATCGGCATTCACTTTCCGCACCGGGAGGGGAAGGAGCGCACGTCCCCATGACCACCTTCCCTTATAACCTTGACCAACACGGCCATAGTGAGTGAGAGAGAGTGAGAGAGAGAGAGAGAGAGAGAGAGTGAGAGAGTCCCGCGTGCACATTAAGACGCACATACACACACACACACACACACACACACACACACACACACACACACACACACACACACACACACACACACACACACACACACACAATAATAAACTACCAGTCAGGTTCAGCTTACAAGGACAGGTTGTAAACAATACCTGCTCTCTGGAGAGTGTTTACGTCAGTGTAAACACAAGCACAGATTACTGTTTATACTTCTTGAGTGACTGAATGTCGACCTAAATACTTCAATCTAATATTAACATTGTAATGACCAAGAAACACGCTTAAACTGTTCAGTAATTAACATTTGCTTTCAAAGATTATTTATCTCCACACCCAGTGTATATATACACATTATACTTACTTATATACATATTAAACTTAATCTACATACGAAGCTTATTTATACGCACATCACGCTCATTTACATACATATCATACATATTACATACACAGTAAAAAGTTGAGTGCCCAAGGTACGGTCCTGGCGCCAGCACCACCAGCCTGGCTGAACTGGCACTCAAGAGAAAAGTCTGGCTCCAGGTCGGGCTCTGAGGGTAGGATAACTCTTAAAACAAGTCACAGGTATATCACTTATATACTGATAATACACAAACACACATCCAGCTTTTCTTGTATGTATATATCAAGCTTACATTGTATGTACGTACGAAGCTTAGTAACTTTATTACTGCGATGCATGTACTTGTTTGTTTGTTTGTTTGTGTGTGAATAACAAAAAAGGCACAATACCGTGACTGGAACGATACACAAATAACCCGCACATAGAAGAGAGAAGCTTACGACGACGTTTCGGTCAGACTTGGACCATTTACACAGTCGGACCGAAACGTTAGGTTAGGTTAGGTAAGGTTCGTCAGGAAACAGGACAAATGTTTCCTGACGCGGGTCTTAGTCAGATGATGACCCGCCTTTGGAGCTTTTGGTCATCTGGCCGAGGCCTTCCGCTGGCTTACCGGTCCACCCCTTTAAAAATTATGGTCATTTATAACCTTATTACTACCGAAACGTCGTCGTAAGCTCCTCTCTTCTAATTGCGGGTTATTTGTGTGTGTGTGTGTGTGTGTGTGTGTGTGTGTGTGTGTGTGTGTGTGTGTGTGTGTGTGTGTGTGTGTGTGTGTGTGTGTGTGTGTGTGTGTGTGTGTGTGTGTGTGTGTGTGTGTGTGTGTGTGTACTCGCCAGAGTGTGCTTGGTGCGGTTGATCAGCATTACTCACTTGTGGCGCCTTGGACCTTATTATTCCTGAAGTTGTGAATGTTTTGTGGTTTGTCTCAACTAATTCCTCAACCAGTTTGTTGTACTGCTCAACCATCCTGAAACTAGAAGTGTTGTTGTTACTTTCCACCATCACCACTACACACTTCTTTCCCTCCCTCCCCTCTCACCACCACTACTACACTCGACTATCACCACCACTACTACACTCTACTATCACCACCACTACTACACTCTACTATCACCACCACTACTACACTCTACTATCACCACCACTACTACACTCTTACTACTATCACCACCACTACTACACTCTACTATCACCACCACTACTACACTCTTACTACTATCACCACCACTACTACACTCTACTATCACCACCACTACTACACTCTACTATCACCACCACTACTACACTCTACTATCACCACCACTACTACACTCTACTATCACCGCCACTACTACACTCTTACTACTATCACCACCACTACTACACTCTACTATCACCACCACTACTACACTCTACTATCACCACCACTACTACACTCTACTATCACCACCACTACTACACTCTTACTACTATCACCACCACTTGTGCTGCATATGAGGGGGCGAGATTGGCTTGCTGGTTCTGTACTCTATGGGGACAATACACTCCCTGGGTTGGTACTTCACCATCAATCAGATGATGACCCTCGTCAGCTCTACTTCAGCTACTGTAGCAGTGACAACAACGTCACACTTCAGTATCGATCAGCGTACAAAGATGCAGCCTCCACTGTTCCTAACGCTCAATGACCCTCACGAGTTTATTATCATGAGGAGCGCTAAGCCCGTAGGCACCATCAGCGTCTGGGGAATGGGAGGCAATCAGGTTTTATTTAATGAAAGGGAGGAAGGGAGAGAAGGGGAATTAGTTAATAAAAACACACAAGCAACAGCTGCAAGCAGGAATCAACCTTAGCAGTGTACCAGTCTTTACAGACGGTACTAAAACTAGCATGAGAGAAGCATCCATGGAAGACACGGAGAATCTCCAGGTTATTATAAACCAAGTCTTCCAGTGGGCCACTGACAATAATGCGATGTTCAGTGAGGACAAATTTCAATCACTACGTTACGGTAAAACTGAGGAAACAAAAGCGGGCTCGGTGCACATGACAAACTCAGGTCACTCAATAGAGCAAAAGTTTAATGTGAATGACTTGGGAGTAATAATGTCAGAGGATCTCGCAAAGAGTACAAAAAAGTCTCACGAAACTGTAATAACATGATTGCTGGTCCAGTGGTTATCACACTGACCTGAGAGTCTTAGGACTCGACTGCTACTGGTTCAAGTCCCACCCGTTCTGTGATTTGTACAACAATTGTATCGCATCTGCAAGGAAAATAAGTTGGATATCTAGAACTTTCGGAAAAAGACATGCCAAGCCAGTTATGACACTCTCCAGATCACTGGTCCTTTCTCTTCTGGAATTTTGGCGTACACTAACAGCCCCCTTTAAGGCAGGCGACATTGTAAAATTGGAAAATGTACAGAGAACCATCACAGCTTGCATAACCTCAGTCAAGTACCTAAATTACTGGGAGCTCTTGATGTTATGCGAACTCTCCTTAGAGCGTAGGCGAGAAAGATACATTATAATCTACACCTGGAACGTTCTCCAGGGATTAGTACCTCAGAGTGTAAGGGGACCATGACTCTTCAACGTCTTCCCGTTATTGATAAGGAGAATTAACAGCACACCCTCTTGTCTTCGAGAGAGATCTATAAGTTCTTAAGTTAGTCCCTGATGAGCCAGGTTGCGGTGCACACGATGGGCTGCGGGCGGCGGATACCAATAGCCTGGTCGATCAGGCCAACAACCAAGGGGCCTGACCTAGGACCGAGCCACGGAGGCAGTGACACCCGGAAGCGACTATAAGTAACCTACGGGTAGGAGAATGTTTCTCGTGCACAGCGGGTGTTACCAAGACTTGTCTGCCATGCTGCAGAAGTTTGCAGCTGATCCTTGTGTTTTTTTTATCACTACAACTTGACGGTATTCCCATACCATCTACCATCTTCTTGATCAAATTTCTATGATCAAGAAACTTCCACAGACATCAAGGTGCATCCCCCTTGAAATGCGTGGGGAGTATGGAAGTGTTTTTCTGTGACGAACACACGTCTTGGGAAGACTTGGTTCCTGTGAGACTGTGGTCAAGAAGCCTAGCCTGCCTCAGGAGGTAGTACCTTCCCAAGTGGTGGTGGAGGGGTATGGGGTGACCGCTAGTTTTCAAGGTCACACCTCCAACTGGCCGGGATATTAGAGGCTAGGTACAGAGGAAGACGAGTCAGGTCATCAAGTCAGCAGAATGACTGACTTCTATGACAAGCACAACCTTCGTACGGAATTCAGTGTTGTCAATTTTTAGTACATACACACGTATATATACTGTATGTATATGTATATATGCATATGTATGTATATGTGAGAACATAAGAAAGAAGGAGCACTGCAACGAGCCTACTGGCCCATGCGAGGCAGGTCCAACTCACTCACCCTCACCCACTCATGTATTTATCTAACCTATTTTAAAAACTACACAAGGTGTTAGCTTCAATGACGTACTCAGGGGTGTATGTCTCTGTCTGTATATATATCTATATATATATATATATATATATATATATATATATATATATATATATATATATATATATATATATATATATATATATATAGAATGATGTAAGCAGGTAGGAGGGTGATGCCAGCGGTCACACGTAAGACAAAGCACAACCTAGCTTTCTCTCCTCCAAAATTAAAAGCGTAATTGCACACAAGACACACACAGATTTAAGCTGCTATGGCTGCCAATCGCACTGTAGGCTAGTGGAGCAGAGTGTCGAGAAACACCGCTGAAGTGATCACCTTGGCTGGTTTTAATAAGAGTACGTTAATACCGGGGGCGGGCTCTTGATTAAGGAACTGGAGACAGAATTCCTTTTCTTGGATCAAGCCTGACTGTCTCCCATTCCGCAGGTGCTGCGTTACCCCCATGATTAATAATGTCACCAAACTTTTTTTTAACTGTCCACACTAGTCTGGCTGGTGTGGTCGTTCCAAAACACACCTTCCTTATCACTTTCTCTCCTCCCCCATCCTCCTATAGGCAAGGGAGAGATGGGGTGAGGGGGGCGGATGAGAAGACTGAGGTAGGCTACCTGTCTGGTCTCCATTAGTGAGACCTGAACAACGAGGCTCGTCACACCATGTTTAGTGAGTGCGTGTGGACCAGTGGATTACCAAGTGCCAGTTACTCACATTAATAATTAACCATCTTACAAGTACTTGCTTTGAAACATATTCTATTATCAATCGAATTAATATGGTAAGTAAATTTTTAGTTTGATACCATAGCTGACTTAACTAACCTTGGCTAATACTTACATGTGTTTATATACTACATCGGATCAGCAAATACTTTGTTAACACCATTTGCCGTATACAAAATGTACTAATTTCACGATACTCGGACTGCATTTTGAGGCGTTATATCAAAAATTTATATATCCTCGGGATATCTGGCAAAACTCTGTTTGCCGAATAAGGTATTACCAGGGAGGTTCTGCTTCTGCCCTGTCCAGGTCACACCCAACCTCCGAGGACCTGCATAAACCTTTTGAAATGTAAATATTTGTGTATCCTACAAACGAACCCATGGAGATGAAAATACTACTTTATTGTATCCATGAGATTAAAAATTAGACATATGTGCAACATCTGGGTATCTTTATTGTAGACGTTTCGCTTTCCAGTGGCTTTATCAATACATATTCAAGGACATAACTGGAAGACAGTAGAACTATATACAAAAGATGAGGTAATCAGTCCCTCAGCCTTGGAATTGGTATAAAATACCGACAACTTGATGAGTAAGACATATGTACAACAGAGACTGACCACCTCAAACTATTTCTCCAAGGTTGATGGACTGATTACATCACCTATACCTCGTCACTTCTACCTACAGTTCATTCTCTGTATTTGAATGAAGGAGCCTACTGCGTAGGCGACACGTTTCAACAATAAAGATACCAAACTGTTGCACGTGTTTTAATAATTAAACGGAAAACATATTTGTGTGTCTTGAATCGTTGGTCCGTGAGTCTGCTCGTTTTCCCTATGTAGACACTGCATCCTCCACAAGGGATCCAATACACCTCGGCACTGGTTTTAACAGTGCTGGGGATAACCATGGAACTGGTTGCTACACTTATACGCTTGCTTATAGGGAGGACTACGTTCACGGTGGAAATTCTCTCAAGCGTGTCGTTGCTGTTGCTGATATATATTAAGTGAATGACGTGCCTTCTACACTCAGAGATGAAGTATTGTGAGAGCCATAGCTTATTTAAGAGGCGAATATACTTGCACTCCTCACCAAAAACTGTGGGCTGGAGATCCTAAAGGCTTATCTAAGAAAGAAGCCGATGATGATGCTTCGTTTGGTTTGACGTCCTGGTGTAATTGGAAGTGTACAAGCTCATTCTTTTTTATGAGTTTTCTATATAAGTTAAACGCCAACCTGTTGCTAATTGTATATAGTGAAACGTCCAAGAATGGTTGTCGGTTGTCATTCTCATCTAACATAAATTTAATGGTGGGATCGATGTTGTTGATGGTTTTGTATACGGAGTCTTGTGAAAGATGACCAGTACGTCGTCGACACAATGTATCCACATTATGGTATGGCAAAAAAAGAAATGTGGAAAAGACTCAAGGTGCTTTATATAGAGGTTGACCAATACAACACTTGTGGGTGAGTCCATGGCCATCCCTAAGCACCGTCTGAATTGTGTTCCTTATGGGTGAAGCTGTTGTAATTAACACAGCTTCACCGGGTCGACATCTTGTGTGGCAGATATTATTATTATAAGTTAAGCGCTAAACCCATAAGGGTCACATAGCACTGCTTGTTGCAGAAGACATATGGCTTGTGTGGTTGGCACATTATTAAACAGCGCTGTGATGTCAAAATTGGCTAAACGTTTATTCTTGACGTTGATGTCCCTGACCGTCGATCAGTCATAATTTCAATCCTGGAGTGCTCTAGTAACACTTCCGTGGAACTCGTGCGGAAAACACATAGAAAACAATGCAAATGTGCCTCTGATAGGCGTTGAAAATGAACCTTTGAGAAAGATACGACGTCTTTAGTATGATGCCTATCATCATGTGGTGGTGGATTGCTGAAGCGAGTAATAAGTGGAAGGAGTGTGTGTGCCCCGTGGGTTGAACGAGTGGGTTAGTACACAACACTGGCAAGACAACACAGAAAGAGTAGATAGATACTCTACCAACCGCAACAGCTATAACAGCACAGCAACAGCAGCAGCAGCTGCTGCTGCCAAGGACGACCAGGTTACTCGAGCCCCCGCACTGCTTGATGACACTAGGTGCAGGGTTGTATGTTGCCAAGACGTGGTGCATCACCCCTTCACCCCGACCCCTGCCACCCATTCACACCCGAACCCTTCCACCCAAATATTTCTGCTGCCACCACTACTACTACTACGAGAGGTAGTAGCAAAAATAGTAATGGTATTAGGGCGGCTGCACTTCGAATTTTCTTACAGGGCGTTAAATGACTTCACAGATACTCGTAACTGTGATTACCCACAACACCAACGTTACGAAACAGACAAGTAAAGATGTCTACAAATACCACGTCTGTCAGAATCTAGAAACTGTATTGTGTGCATATAATGATGATACATTTTTCAATGTTGTGTGTGCATACAGTGAGGAGATATCTCATAATGGTGTTCCCATGTTGTGTGATCACATTACCCAGGAAGCAAGTCATCAACGAGGCGACAGTGCCTGTATGTAGCTCCAAATGGTGCACTGTCGACAACTATGGATTATTATCATTATAATCAAAAGGAAGCGCTAGAAGATAACAGCGAAGAAAAGATACCATCGCAGAAGCTTGTACTCTGGGCCTATGGGGGGAGGGGAGTGTTCAGCCGGTACATTGGTTAGGGACCCGGATGTCAGTCTCTGAAGGGGTCAGGGGCCCTACAGTCATTCTCTGAAGGGGCCCCATAACCATAAACGTTTTATTTTTATTTTTTCATTTTTTTTGGTAATTTCAACTATTTTTAGGGGTGGGATAGAACCCGCGGTCAGAGAGTCTAATTTCAACTATTTTTAGTTATTTACAAAAATAATTATGTAAAATTCCATAAACCATACCACGGGTGGGATAGAACCCGCGGTCAGAGAGTCTCAAAACTCCAGACCGGTCTGGAGTTTTGAGACTGATCGCGGGTTCTATCCCCACCCGTGGTATGGTTTGTTTGCAATCGTGTCATTACGATTTCGTGACACAGTCATCAGTCCAATACAAAGAGGAAGGCGTAAGGAGAGGAGGAGAATGAGGTAATCAGTCCCTCAACCTGGAGTCGATGTGTTCAGTCCATCAATCTTGTAGAATGTACAGCATAGGGCCGTAGACGTGGCTTATATACTGTAGTGAGGTGACGTGAAGCAGATGGAGGCGGGGTCATAGTGGTACCATCCACTAGTCGAAGTAGGTCTTCGTCCAAAGGTTGAACAAGTGTTGAAGAATTCTTTGTAACAAGACCCCATGATGCTGCCGTGTCTGACAGTTGTGATGAATGGTTTGAAAAACCGACAAGTTGAAGATTGAGACACTTATGCAGCATATGGGAATCTTTATTCAGGAAACGTTTCGCCACACAGTGGCTTCATCAGTCCAATACAAAGAGGAAGGCGTAAGGAGAGGAGGAGAATGAGGTAATCAGTCCCTCAACCTGGAGTCGATGTGTTCAGTCCATCAATCTTGTAGAATGTACAGCATAGGGCCGTAGACGTGGCTTATATACTGTAGTGAGGTGACGTGAAGCAGATGGAGGCGGGGTCATAGTGGTACCATCCACTAGTCGAAGTAGGTCTTCGTCCAAAGGTTGAACAAGTTTTGAGACTGATCGCGGGTTCTATCCCCACCCGTGGTATGGTTTGTTTGCAATCGTGTCATTACGATTTCGTGAGTCATGTAAACTTCACTTAGACTGGGGTCCTCAGCCTGCCCCCAGGGGCCCCAAAACAGTCTTGTTCCGCCTTGCAAAATTTCTCTTGGAGGCCTTGGGGTTTACTGACACTACACAGAAGACAAAACCTGGTCCCAATAAAAGCTTGTTCTGGAGGCATGTTTTTACCTCTGTTGCATGAGAATGGAACCAGATAGCCTATCATTTTTTTACGTTCATTTTCTTAGGAGATTCCTGGCGTCAATATCTTACGCTTCTTGCAACTCTGCAAGTTTTATTTTCCTTGTTTAATAATGTGTTAGGTTAAGTTACTTTGCAGAAGCCTATGAAAACTTATATTTAACCACAAATAAGCTTATTAAAAAAAGCGGTATCGACACGTCTGGCAAGGAGGTGGATAAGCGTAACTAGTAAACGTTCAAATTTGAACGATTATGACTGATGGTGTCAATGTGGTCGTCTCCAGGACTGGTGGACCAGCGTAAGTGCCACACTGGTGGACCAGCGTAAGTGCCACACTGGTGGACCAGAGTAAGTGCCACACTGGTGGACCAGAGTAAGTGCCACACTGGTGGACCAGAGTAAGTGCCACACTGGTGGACCAGAGTAAGTGCCACACTGTAAGAGTAAGTGCCACACTGGTGGACCAGCGTAAGTGCCACACTGGTGGACCAGAGTAAGTGCCACACTGGTGGACCAGAGTAAGTGCCACACTGGTGGACCAGCGTAAGTGCCACACTGGTGGACCAGCGTAAGTGCCACACTGGTGGACCAGAGTAAGTGCCACACTGGTGGACCAGAGTAAGTGCCACACTGGGCAAATATCCATACGATGACATATGACAGAGAAACATTGCTACCTTGAATTCCCACATTGTAATTAATGTAAAGAATAGAGTACCGCCCGCTGGGGAAGTATGTACCTAAATTATTTTTAATAAAAAATGAGTTTATTATCATGCGGTCACTTCACACCTCAATAATGCAATAAAATGAAAAGAAAGGTGTTCGTCACTGCTTCCGGGTTTTCTCCCATCAGTTCGGGGAGGGGAGAAGATCACAGTGGTAATGGTATCGCTGGTGGCGTCTCTGCCAGAACCGGTCTGGGAAGTGCTGTGAGCAACAGCCACAGTTTTTCTCTGTAATATACTGCTGGAGTGCAGGAGCCTCCAGATCCCTGCCTCAAGGACAAAAACTTGACTTGACGTCTTCACAACAACGTGACCTTGTGATATATTTTCCTCCGATGCCACTGGCTGCCATTACTCCCAGTCATCACTGGCTGACATCAACCCCCCCGGCCATCATTTGCTGTCAACTGCCTTATTGCTGTAAGTCGTCTCAGTTTCTTTTTCTTCTTCCAGTGCCATCGCCATCACCTCCTCCTATTTCTCCAAGAGGTTAATATAACATCTGCAGGTCAACGTACTCATGATCCTGCAGTCACTATCACAAAATTAAGAAGGTATATCTAACACATATGCATGAACATTTTGTACACACACACACACACACACACACACACACACACACACACACACACACACACACACACACACACACACACACACACTATAATTTCAACATTCTGCAAGCATTCTCATGCATAAATTTACTTTCATGTAATATTTTTATACATAAAAACACAGCTGTACCTACAACTGCGTCACTTGTCAATTCTCCTGTCTTTGTTACTTGCTTCGTGGTATTACGAGATTCGTCGTGTTGCATGTGTTTTACCTAACACCAGTAACAGTAAACATGCATATCCATGAGAAGTTATTTATTTATTTATTTATTTATTTATTAATCTGAATATGATACAGAGAAGTACAAAAGAATACAGTTAAATGCAGCATGCCAAAGCCACTTGAATGCTTAGCATTATGGGCAGCTTAAAATTAACTTAAGATTAACTAAGCAATGAAGTATTCAGTGGTAAAACATTATTGTAAACAGATAACAATTAAGCACAAATAAGTATTACAAAAACAGGTCGTATGGTTGCTTGCATTGCTGTACAATCAGTATTTATTTATTTATTTATGGGCAGGCTTAAAATTAACTTAAGATTAACTAAGCAATGATATATTCAGTGGTACAAAAATTATTGTAAAACAGATAACAATTTAGTACAGGAGAGTATTACAAAGACAGGTCATATGGTCATTACTGTGTTGCTGTGTAATCAGTAGAATGGAGTATTATGTTAGGTAATGAAGTTAAATATTAACAAAGTTTGATTGGGTCACAGGTTGACATTTATGTTATAATTATGATAAACTAATTCCGCTCGTGTGTATCTGAGCGTTGTGTAACAGAGTGGAGCTGAGGAGTTCACAAGTGTACAGGGTCAGCACAAGCTGGAATCGAAAGCAATTTCGTGACTGATTGGTTTAAAGCCTTGATTATCAAGTACACGAGGGTCATTAAGGCTGCTTGTCACCTCTACACCACCAGTCAAGAATACTTTAGTCGATAAAACGGGGATAAAGGTAAACTCCCAGTGTACATAAACAGGGATGTACATCTCACGGTGTATGGAATACTGTTGTACATGAATGGTATACAATATCAACAAGTTGATAATTAGACACGTGCAACATCTGGGTATCTTTATTGTAGACTTTTCGCCATCCAGTGGCTTTATCAATACAAATTCGAGGACAAGATGGCAGACAGTTGTATATACTTCTTCTGTCTTCTATTCATGTCCTTGAATTTGTATTGATAAAGCCACTGGATGGCGAAACGTCTACAATAAAGATACCCAGATATGGCACATGTGTCTAATTTTCATCACGGAATACTGTAAACCGGAAGGATAACCTTCTGATACATGTAAAATTCTTATGAAACTGTTTCCAACAGACGTTAAACCACGAGTAGACTAAACAGCAGTAGCGTAGCACCGCTCCTAGGAAAAGAAAATCGGGATGAAATAGCAGAATACGAAGATATGTTTACTAGTCTATTATTTATGTAGCGTGCACTGTGCCTGGGGCAGTACACTGTCCTACCTCAAGGTAACTCTGCTGATTTACCTCCTTCGAATCGTATGTCAAAGATATAACACACAGAACCGCAAGCCACGGGTTGCTATGCACAAGATATTGGAACTGGTCACGGGTATGAGGTTGTAGTGTGGGTATACAAGCCTTGTTCATACCGATACACAAGGTATCGCTACGACCAAGGTAACGCAAGTCAAGGTCGCTACGAACACAGTAACGCAAACCGAAGTCCCTTCGAGCAATAATCGCAAGACAAGGTCGCTACAATGCATCGCAAACCACGGTGTTTTTAAACACGGTATCGCAAGCCAAGGTGGCTAAGAACAAGGTATCGCAAGCCAAGGGGAGCCTAGTACCGAGATAATTGGTGTCATAACACTGGCTATCATTGACTGGAGATGCAGCACCAGGACTAAGTCTCTCACATTTACATAAATACATTATTCATTTGGGTATTTTTACGTATGCGTCAATGTGGCTGTTGCTTCCCAGGTTGGTTTAACTTTACTACCCACTCAGGTTCCAGTAGTGGGATAACAGTAAGTGGATGAGTGACTGAGGGAGGGGAAGGTGGGGGATGGCTTGGTGTGTAGGTTGGGGTTGAAAGGACATTTGTCCTCGTGTCCATTATTTTTTCCCCCATTTCATCGTGTTTTCATTTTTATTTTTTCATTATCTTGAATTTAGTTTATAACAAAAGCAACATTAACCTCAGTACTACTACTACCAAAAATAACAGATTCTCATCCTAGCATCTTTGCTAATGCTGTTTGGTTATGTTCTTATTTGGGTGGGATGTGCAGCATGAGTTGTCGAAGTTTATTCTTTCGGTAGCATTGAAAATGGGTTGGGACATATTTTTGTTAGTTTGTGTTTGAGAAGGATTTGCCTAGTATGGGCTAGTAGGCCTGTTGCTGTGCTCCTACTTTCTTACGTTCTAATGGAGAGTGAAGGTAGAGCGTGTGAGGGAGGTGCTAGGGCGCTGGAATGTTCATTCTGAAACTACAGTTAATAGGTGTATTTATCACCCCTCCCACCCTCTTGATAAGATGGCTAGTGGAGAGTTCAACTTGTCGGTTCAGAGAACCGACAAGTTGATACAATAGACAAATGTGCAACACTTGGATATCTTTAATGAGGAAACGTTTCGCCACACAGTGGCTTCATCAGTCCATACAAAGGAGAATGGTGGAGAGTTGTATGTACATGGTCCCTCTCACGTTCTCCACTACAGGGGGAAGGTGCCACTAGATTACCTCCATATCCTCCGTAAGACGGGATTCCAGCGATATCTTCCCTCTCTCTCCCCCTACCCACAAGTCCCCGTGTTTTCCTAAGCGAAGTTTGAGGGTAAGGTGTGGCAGGTAGTAAGGTCACTGGAGGGCAGGACAAGTGACGGCGCCCTGACTTAAGGCCTTATAAATTAATTTTTGTTTTCATTAAGCATTCACGTACTTTAATTTTTAAACGATCTTAGCCAGTTACATAATAATAATAATAATAATAATAATAATAATAATAATAATAATAATAATAATAATAATAATAATAATAATAATAATAATAATAATGGTAATTTGATATTTCAAGCTAGATTAAATTACAATGAATTCTCCTATATGGTATTTAACCACCAATAACGAAATTACATCAACAGGGGACACGGCATCTGGAAAACAGGAGACAGTTCACTCTGGCAAGATATTTGCTAGAAAACTGCAGTGAGACGGAACGTTTGGAGGCGGAAGACAGTTACAATGTGAGGAGATACTTGAGTGGTAGTTACAGTGTGGGGAAGATACTTGAGTGGTAGTTACAGTGTGAGGAAGATAAGTGAGTGGTAGTTACAGTGTGAGGAAGATAAGTGAGTGGTAGTTACAGTGTGAGGAAGATACGTGAGTGGTAGTTACAGTGTGAGGAAGATAAGTGAGTTGTAGTTACAGTGTGAGGAAGATAAGTGAGTGGTAGTTACAGTGTGAGGAAGATAAGTGAGTTGTAGTTACAGTGTGAGGAAGATAAGTGAGTGGTAGTTACAGTGTGAGGAAGATACGTGAGTGGTAGTTACAGTGTGAGGAAGATACGTGAGTGGTAGTTACAGTGTGAGGAAGATAAGTGAGTGGTAGTTACAGTGTGAGGAAGATAAGTGAGTGGTAGTTACAGTGTGAGGAAGATAAGTGAGTGGTAGTTACAGTGTGAGGAAGATACGTGAGTGGTAGTTACAGTGTGAGGAAGATAAGTGAGTTGTAGTTACAGTGTGAGGAAGATAAGTGAGTTGTAGTTACAGTGTGAGGAAGATAAGTGAGTGGTAGTTAGTGTGAGGAAGATACGTGAGTGGTAGTTACAGTGTGAGGAAGAGTGGTTGTCACCACCATGGACCCCTGAGCCACGGGGAGGGCAGCGCCACCATTGTTGTCTTCAATGACCAACGTTTTCAGCGGAAATTCCGTTTTGCTTTACCTTGGTTCTTAGTTTGACTCAACTAAGATAAGATTTGTGCACCTCCACTACACAAGATTTACACTATTAAACTTATACAACGGTTGGAATAGTGGTAATTTATGTAGATTAAACCTACGATAGCCTAAAAAAGATTAGTGTAAATTGTTTCCATTGGTGTCCTACAGTATACGAGGATAATTATGTACAGTGTAAGAAATATGTATTTATAAATGGCATGTAGTCATTATAGATACGCAAATGTGGCTTTTATAATAACTTATCCTTGGATAACCGGAGTGGAAACGAGTGACTTTTGGGATTAGACGTGCTGTTGGAGTGAGAACCAAGTATTTTTTTTTATTTCCCAGGAAGTGGAAAAACAAAACTGAATGGTTGTGGTCACTTAAATAATATTGTTGGAGATTCACCTCCTGAAGTTTTGATTTATATCGATCTTAGCATTGTAGACAGCCTGTACTGTCTGCACAGACAGCCTATGCTGTCTGCCAGCTTAGTTCATATTTTGCGCCACTAAGGTGCTGCCCTCTGGGCCTGCTCCAGGCCTGTGGGAAGCTGGTCCCACACACGCTCACTCACACAGCGGCCTGGCATCAACACACAAGTACTCCCAGCTCTCTCTCGTGGGCATGGCCCTCCCGGGCCATGGGCACAACACACAAGCCTGTGTAACCCAACACTACTTATCAATAAAGTAAGAAGCCTCCGAAGACGTATATCATTTAACCACCCGCTACCAGAATACCAAACAAACCCGTTATAGCATCGGAGACCCACAAATTATTTAAATAAAAACGAAAAGTGACCAGACACTGGGATATAAAACACATTGGTCCTGGGACCTAAATGTCGAAGGTCCCAAGACCGAAATGTTTTGTAATATGCCCTAGTATTTTACTCAGTTTTTTTTTTCGTACTGCTAAGCACTTTTAACTTTAGGTAATTTTGAAAAAAAAATCACGTGACTGGAAGAAAAATGTGCCAAATTCTCCGGCTAATATATATTTTTCTCAGAAATACATATACACCCGACTCACTATCATTATTTTTATTATTATTATGTAGACTAACACTGCCAAAGTAATATAATGATAATAGCATAAATGATTATAATAATAATCATGACATGATTACATATAAGCAGAAAATTCATATTAGTGAGCATCAAGTGTTAAACCAGTGAATGGTCGTTAACCACCGGAACTCGGGTAAAACGAACACAACAAGTGCCTACAATAAATAATAATCGCCCCTGTGATTACTGAACATAAGGTTCAGTATTCTTGGCAGGGTCTCACTCAATGGATAACTCTGCTAAATACATTCCGTTACCGTCAGAACACCAAGACAAACACTAGGATCGCGTCACTGTGAGCACAGAGTCATATCTCCACTCAGCAGACAGAGACAACAACAGCATCAGAACATTGATTACCACAAGAACAAGGGATTTTATCAGTAAATGAACAATAGACACTTAACAATATCATCGCTTGTTTAGTCACTGGGAGGAGTGACTCTCAGCGAACTGAGAGGATGCTGAAAATCGTGTAAAATACCAACTGGTTCATAGGTAAGTCACATGTGTAATAGTTTGGATGTTGCTGGAACGGTTCGCATACACAGTAAGCTTCCTCAGTCAGATACAGAGGTAGTAGCGAAGTAAACATGATGTAATAGGTACATCAACCTTGGAGATATAGTATTTGAGGTGGTCAGTCCCTCAACTTGGAGAAGAGTTCAGCTCCATGGGAGGGGGGGGGGTGCTAAACCCATCGGGGGTCACATAGCGCTTGCGTAGCGGAAGGCATTTAGGCTCGATCCAAGGGGAGGGGATAAGTTTAGCTGGATAGACAATGACAATAGGGAATTAATATACTGGTAACAGAGAATCCCTTTTAACACGTTTCGCCCAAAGCTGGTTTAGAGTTTTACGACTTTTGCCGCGAGTTGAGGCCCCCACCCGTACCGTGTTTTTTTTCTTAAACCTAACAAAATAAACCTCTAGGTTTATTTTGTTAGGTTTAAACCTTGTCTGTAATTCATCTGTGCACTAACACCAAGAATACTTTAACCCCAATACTAGAGAATAAACGTAGCATATACACACTTCTCCGAGGCTGTGGGTCCCACAATTTACACCAGAGGTGGATCCCATCACTGATATATATATATATATATATATATATATATATATATATATATATATATATATATATATATATATATATATATATATATATATATATATATATATATTTTCAATATATAGGGAAGTACCACCTCTATAGCTGGAATGGGGACCCTCATCCTCAGAGAAGACAATAAACGTACCTCAGGGAAAACTCAAGGTTCTCCCCGGAGCTGTTTGAATATTTTCTTCTCCTACCACCCCCTATATATTTTTTATTCTATTCTGATGAGTATATATATATATATATATATATATATATATATATATATATATATATATATATATATATATATATATATATATATATACTCATCAGGCTGACAGCTTTCACTAATGTATACAGCTCATCCTCTGTGATGGAATATGAAAAAGAAATAATTATTGTCTGTCCCAACTATGTAACTCATATCGGCGAATGCAGTTTTAGTTTAATATGTTTATTATGCACCCCATACCCATCCTGTGGGCGGTAGTCACCCCATACCCATCCTGTGGGCGGTAGTCACCCCATACCCATCCTGTGGGCGGTAGTCACCCCATACCCATCCTGTGGGCGGTAGTCAAAAGATTACAGAGGTACATAATGGGTCCAGGGACTGGACCCCAAAGTTATGATAGCTGAACAAGTTACAAAGGTAATGAATCATCTACACATATATACATAGTTACAATCATGAACAAATTACAAAGTAATGAACCATTCACAAGTCCACACCCGGTCACAACTGTAATGTGAATGCAGGCAACGTTGAATTCAGCAGGTTGTTCCCGTGGCCGAGATAGTGAAGGTGTTGTGGCCTCTGGTATTCACCTGCTCCCTGGTACTGTTATGTTACGCTCTCTGGTCTCCCATGTGTTGCCAAGTTGGCTGAAGGACTCGCCACTTTATCACCTCATGCGCATGGATCAAATGTTGTCTTGTCATCTCCCTGTTATGGTTACATTGTTTGTCTTGCCGGTTTAGCGTTCTGTTGGAAATTACAAAAAACTGGAGTGGGTCTTAAAGTCAAGATAATTTGATAATAACGTGAAAATGACAGAGAAACAGTTTTTATTATTATTAGCGGTGCTTTTGCTATTAGACGTTCAGAAAAGCAAATAATCCATATAAAAAAGCGTTTTTTTTAATATGAGTTAGTGTTCGTAATGGCCTAACATTTTATAATTGCCCTTGTTAAACGTAGCTAACAAGGCAGAATAATTGCAACACACTTTTTAACGAGACAAAGAGCTACACGCTTCACCTCCCTTCTCCCACTTCATAAAAATACCTTGGTGCCTTAATTTCGTCATCTTATTTAAGTCGAGAGTGAATGTGACACAAGCGAGTCGAGTCGCACAGTTCGACACTAACCCCCCCCCCTTTCCCTAAATATCCATTTGCACTGATTAAAACAATACAGAACACATTTATGCCGTCTCTGTGTTATCATATGTCTCTCTCCTTATTTTTAATAATAACTATAATATCTTTATTTTTACAAGTATATATACAAGGTAAACAGGCCTAGCTGACATCAATGACAACCTACTACACATAAAGCCTCTTGCTAAGTGTCTTTTTTGTGTTTTTGCATCTAAAGAATAAA
The DNA here is from genome assembly GCF_038502225.1 of Cherax quadricarinatus. Lineage (NCBI taxonomy): Eukaryota > Metazoa > Arthropoda > Malacostraca > Decapoda > Parastacidae > Cherax > Cherax quadricarinatus. The sequence goes on along the minus strand of NC_091300.1, from coordinate 2,544,115 downwards.
CCGCAGGAATATGAAAACATTAAGTGGCATCTGGGGCAATATTTGTATAAATGGTGAGAGTCATGAATGAATAAGAGGGAGTGTGGGAGCATTGGAATGTGAGGCAGCATCTGCGAGTGTTGGTGACCGTGTGGGAGGTGCTCATGACATCACGAAGCAGTATAAGGAAGGAGGGAGATAAGAGAAAGGAAGCGAGTTAGGAAGGAAGATGTGAGAAACAAGGATGCATAAGAAAGGAAGATAGGGAGGGGGAATATGAGAAAGGAAGCAAGATAGGATGGGAGGAGTACGTGAGAAAGAGAATAGGCGTAAAGGCAGCAAGATAGAGAGGATGGGAGAAAGCAAAAAAATCCTAGGAAAGGAAGCAAGATAATTGGTTGTAAGGAGCACATGGTTGCCACTTGTTACTGTTACTGCTGCTTAAACCTTAATGAACCAGGAACAATGACTGGCACTTCCTTGCAACACCTTCCAACACCACCACCAGTCATACAACTAACCAATGTCTGGTATTTAGATAGAACAGACACTGTACGGAAAATCTGTAAGATATTTGTGTAATATTCTGCAGTTGGCCATCACACAGGTGACTGTCAAACATGTTTACTCAAATGATCCTCTCAAGGAAGGTTTCCCAGACGCTGATCAGAGGCTCTTGATCCAAGGAATTGGCCCTGAGCATCCCTTTCCTGGCTCGAATCTAAATATTATTAGGTAAAGGGAACTCTAAATATTTCCCATTAACCCACGCACTGTATGACTCCTACAGGTTTAGCGATCCTTCATGAACATAATAAAAATACGATATTCACGTTAAATGTATAAATTCTCAATATATAATTATTTTCGTAAAGTCACTGTCGACCTTCCACGGCCCTGTTCCCCCCTCCCCACCAATCTTCCCCGCCAGTTCACCCTGCCACTGCCCTCCCTACCAATTCACCCTGCTACTACTCTCCTCCTGCCCACGCCAGGTGTGTGTGTTATCCGTGCACTGGATGATCAGTAGGCAGGGATGTCGGTGGCAGGTATACTGCCTTTAATAGTGATGTTCTACTTGATTACATTGCCTTCAGCCAGTTAGCCAATATGGTGGTACGTTGGCAGTGTGTGTCATGTTGTAGACTGTGTAGTACGTTGTTGACACTGGCATGCTATTGAGACTGGTACGTTGTTGACATTGTGTGTCATGTAGACTGTGGTACGTTGTTGGCACTGTGTGGTACGTTGTTGACACTGGTACGTTGTTAACTGTGTCATGTTGTAGACTGTGTAGTACGTTGTTGACACTGGTACGTTATTGAGACTGGTACGTTGTTGACATTGTGTGTCATGTTGTAGAGACTGCGGTGTGTTGCAGAGACTGGTATGTTGTAGGCATGACACAGCACATCCCTGAGTCGTGTTGACGACGTCTGGTCTTTCGCGATCTTCCACTGTGTTATTCTTTCATATGAAACCTAAAACTTCAGTTCGTTCATCGTGTTGATGGTTCAAGTGGACATCGGAGCACTAAGACTGATCCTCCATGCCAGGATTGTAGAGCACTTCAAGCTTGTTAAACATCACTGTAGCCAGTGAGAGATCTAAATAACATTAATGTGTGAACAATCTCGCATATTTACGTTGAGGTGAAAGGTAAGGGAGGACGGAGAGAAAGGGAACACACATACACTCAGTTCCATTATTTCACAAGGTTGTTATTAAACATATAGCGGCAGCTAGTGGAGTAACAAGTGCCACACTCGCCTTATGCAACAGTACTCAGACAGAGGACGTGCACGCATACACACGCACATGCACGCATTTTAGTAATTACAAACGGGTAATCGCACATACGTTAGAGGGGAAAAGTGGAATGTGAAGCTTCAGCTTGGCGGCGTCCGCATGTGAAAAACATGTCAACTCGAGAAGTTATTAACAAAAAAAAAAAGTGTCCTCCAGTGGTAAGAATGAAGTTGATGAAGACAAACATATTTTATACTTTATTGTGATTTATGTTAGTCTTTGTGTGTAGTGTGTTATTATCTGTATGTTTCTCTCTCTCTCTCTCTCTCTCTCTCTCTCTCTCTCTCTCTCTCTCTCTCTCTCTCTCTCTCTCTCTCTCTCTCTCTCTCCTTCCATCTTCCCCCTACCAAAATAACCAAACGTCAGTGACGGGCACCAGACCTAACCACACCCTCCCTCTCTCTTGCACGTCTCGCGCGGCCCAGCAGAAACGTCTCCGAGTACCTGAGAAAGGCTGAGAACAGGATGAAAGGCTGGTTCGACGCCTTCCGCTCTGAGGGAGGTCCTACGCTCTACGCTTACAGTAACCGCACCAGCGTCACCGCTGATGTTCCCACCATCACCATCTGCCTCCTCTTCCTTACAGTCTTCATAGCCTTCATCATCATCTTCCCAGGAGTCAGAAAAGAGGTGAGACCACACACACACACACACACACACACACACACACACACACACACACACACACACACACACACACACACACACACACACACACACACACACACACACACAGGAATCTTTCAAGACACTGTACACCGTGTACGTCAGGCCCATACTGGAGTATGTAGCACCAGTTTGGAACCCATACCTGGTAAAGCACGTCAAGAAATTAGAGAAAGTGCAAAGGTTTGCAACAAGGCTAGTTCCAGAGCTAGGGGTAATGTCTTACGAAGAAAGGCTAAGGGAAATAGGCCTGATGACATTGGAGGACAGGAGGGTTAGGGGAGACATGATAACGACATACAAAATATTGCGAGCCATAGATAAGGTGGACAGAGACAGGATGTTCTAGAGATGGGACACAGAAACAAGGGGTCACAATTGGAAGTTGAAGACTCAGATGAGTCAAAGGGATGTTAGGAAGTACTTCTTCAGCCACAGAGTTGTCAGGAAGTGGAATAGCCTGGAAAGTGAGGTAGTGGAGGCAGGAGCCATACATAGCTTTAAGATAAGGTATGATAAAGCTCATGGAGCAGGGAGAGAGAGGACCTAGTAGCGATCAGCGAAGAGGCTGGGCCAGGAGCTGTGAATCGACCCCTGCAACCACAAACAGGTAAGAACACAGAGTTACCTCACACAATGGGTGGAGTTTGTACTCTTTTAAATGGAGTTGAAAGAACATAAAGGAGCACTGCAACAGGCCTACTGGTTCATGCCAGACAGGTTCAAGTCACCTACTGGGTTAAGCTAGTCAGGTCCAAGTTACATCTCCTTAAGAAGGAAGGAGCACTGCATCAGACCCACTGGTTCAAGCTTGTCAGGTCCAACTCACACCCACTCATGTATTTGTCTAACCTACTTTTAAAACTACACATTAGCAAATTTGATTAAAATTTACGATACTTCCTATATTTTAAAATAATATAATATCAATTCTTTGCTACGTTTATTATAGTTAAGAAAAATCAAATGTCAGAAAACGCCTCAAATTGCTCTTGCCATAGGTATGGCCCCATGGTAAGCCAGTTCTGAAACTGGCAAGCCAGTGCGCTATCCACTGTACCGGCTTGCTGGTACAGTGGATAACGATGGGTTATTGTCTACAATGGTTTAGAAAGACACGTAAGCAAACACTATAACATTTATTAGAAAACGTTTCGGTCCTGGGACCTTGATCACTTCTAACATGTAAAGTAAAAGGACACAAGTGCAACTAATGTAACATTTATTGTGGCAACGTTTCGCTCTCCAGGAGCTTTATCAAGCCATTACAAACAATACATGGACACAGAGGGTATATAAAGGCTCTGAGTGAGGTGCACCTCACTCAGAGCCTTTATATACCCTCTGTGTCCATGTATTGTTTGTAATGGCTTGATAAAGCTCCTGGAGAGCGAAACGTTGCCACAATAAATGTCACATTAGTTGCACTTGTGTCCTTTTACTTTACATATTGTCGGTAATTCTACCAACTTTATTACACTTCTAACATACAGAGGTAGAAAGACATTATATATATAGGCGGAGAGTGAGATGTGACGCACGTGACCTGAGGAATGTATTTATTACCAAGGTTTATACCATTGTCTACAATCATGCCAGGACGATGTCACGGGTTGTTATCAGAGTTTAGGTAATATTTGTTATTCATCATAATTGGCTACATCTGTAGTGTGCCGTCACAAGCTTTATTTAAGGAATTTAAGAACATGAGAATGGAGGAACACTGCAGAAAGCCTACTGGCTCATACAAGGCAGGTCCTTATCAAAACGACCTCTACCTAAAGCTACCCAAGAAATAAATCCCGTACCCACTGACACCAATCATGCTTTTAAACATGATTTTACTGTCAAAAATATACACAATAGTGGTGAGGGCACATTGATGTCGTAAGTAATGGTTTATTAGATGTTTTCCCTGTTATATTTTTTCACGCATGAATTATTTATATCAGGTGATGACACCTGATGATAGGTGAGGGAGGGGAATGAGGGAGAATGTCAACAGATTACAAGCTTGATAAATTAGACACATGTGCAACTCTTGGGTATCTTTATTGAGGAAACGTTTCGCCATACAGTGGCTTCATCAGTCCATACGTAGGAGAAACTTGAAGAACAGGATGGACTGATGAAGCCACTGTGTGGCGAAACGTTTCCTCAATAAAGATACCCAAGAGTTGCACATGTGTCTAATTTATCAACATGTCGGTTCTCTGAACCATTCATCTACAGATTACAAGCTTATTGGTTAGAGCACTCGGTTTATAGCCGAGAGGTACCAGGTTGGATTCCCGGGTAGAGTGATTCGTAAGATCAAGTCTCCTCACACTTGGAAATAAATGGTATAAAATACCGACACAATGAAAATATAAACACAAATGCAGTATAATGTGATCCTTTATTGACAACGTTTCACCCACACAGTGGGCTTTTTCAAGTCACACACGGATCTACCTGGGGTTGGAAGGTACGGGAGTATTTATAGTCATGTTCAGAATGTTGAGGTCAGGTGGAGAATGCTGCATCTGATCTACACTTACTACCCGTGATCACTTAGTGGTTAAAATAGGTATTTAGAAGGTAGTCAACGGCTATAGGTTACAGTCTAAGGTAGCAGTACACTATAGCTAGGGTTTTGTGTTAATTTTTTTTTTTATATTTTTATTTAAAACAACACAATACATTAAATAAATAAAAGAACACAGTATCAGTTCTTACTCAAAATTATAAATCTCATTGTCTAAATGAACACAGACGATTAACGTTGTGTTGTCACACCTGTCCCTCATCCCATATACATTACATCCAATGTAACTATGTTAAGTAAGATTACATCATTATTATTATAACCAAGGAAAACCCAAACCTACAATCTGCATTATTTTTTCCACTTTGTTATTTATATATTATTAATCCACATAATCTTCAAACTCCTTTACAATACTCATTATTGCCAGTGCCGACACAGCTGACACTTCTACCCCCCCCCACTCATTATTGTCAGTGCCGACACAGCTGACACTTCTACCCCCCCCCCCGTATGTACAGTCCCCATTCTAAATAACATACATTAATTTCCTAATGAATGGTCATTGAAAACAATATCTACTAAAATAACAGGGTCATTATAAGACATGTAGGAACGAGTCCTGCAATCATATATGTATACATATACGCATGCATATACACATACGTGTATGTGCACTTATTCATAAGAACAAACTAAATCATACATAGAAATAAATCGCTAAATGACTTGTCTGCAAATAAACTAAATATTACAATCTATGATAGAACTATACAAAGACATTGGTTCCCCCAAACACACCTACATACACAAAGTTAATGTTACTGATTAACACTCAATATATAATAGGACCTTCCATACAAAATAAGGGGATATATAAACCCCATCAAATACTTATATATTTTCGTACATAGTGCATAATGTACATATTCAATACAATAATAAAAAAAAGAGGTGTATGACAAGGCTAAATCTATCTTCAGATTAAAGATATATAAGACATAACCTCACATTATACATATAAATATAAACCTTCCTATATAAAATGATTCTTATAACAATAAGGGAAAACCGAAAATCACATACAACTTTTGACTCTGTGATTTTACAAAAATTCATAAGGTCTACATACTCCTACAATAAACTTTACCCACATCAACCACCGTGCAAACTAATCAACCATACCTCATCAGGCTTCCAATCACACCAAGAGGGCACACCACTGAAGAGACCAACCCCTTGCCTCTCACCCCATACTCAAACGGAGTAAACGTTCCACAGTAAGTCCACGATATCCCTCCGGAAAACTAATTACCCACCTTCCCCCATATAATTGTTTGTTCCTACATGCTGTCCTATAAAAACTCGCCGCCAACGCTTTTATCCTAATGTTCCCCTCCACCTCCCTCATCCCCCAAGAAACATACAAGTAATCAACTATTACATATCTGATAGCCCTTCCCACCTCTTTGGGTACCCCTTCCATATCTAACATTAAAGCCCTAAGGGGTGATATCTTTCCCCCCCCCAATAAAAAGAAAACCCTCTTCAACCACAATCTTACCACCTCCAATGCAGAACAAAAATATACTACATGAAAAGCCGTTTCAACTTCCCCACAAAAAGCGCATGACGCCTCTTTCACAAAACCCATTCGTCTTAGCTCCTCTTTTGATGCTAACGTCCCCATAAGAAATCTATATACTAATTCCCTCGCTCTTGCCGGTATTCTTAATTTACTAAATTCCACCCATATCCCTCTCCAATCATATGTGGGATACACTGCCATCCCTTGCATTAATTCCTGACGACGACCCACACCCACTAACCGTTTTACCTTGAGTTTTTTAACATTGCATACCTTTAACATAAACCGCAACATGTCTTCACACTCCACTAAGTCCCTGCCACCCCACCATTTGCGGATATCCCCCATCACCTCCCCCACCCGAAGACCCCTTTCCCCCGCTGCCCGAATATACCTCTGCTTCACATATAGCGCCTTCACTCTAGACCCTAATGCAATCAATCCCAGTCCTCCCTGCCTTACCGCAGTCATTACTACATCTTTGCCCAACCACGCCCTCCCATAGCCCCACACATACCTTAAGACCCTTCTTTGCATTTCCATAATATCCTGACTTCTTAATGGGTAAATTTCCGCCACTCCCCACACCTTACTATAAATCAGCGTATTTACCACCACAACCCTTTGATGCAAGGTTACATCCCCGGCCCTTAGACCCCTCAGCCTACTCAAAGCTCTGTCCATTACCATTTCTGAATTAACCCTCCTGCTCTCCTGTGCATCTGCCAAAAACAAAATCCCACAAATCTTTAGCCTATCTACAGTTATCCAACCAAACTCCTCCCCCAAGGTCCCTCCTACCCAAGCGCCTACCTCCAACAACCGTGATTTCTGCTTATTAACCCTCATCCCAGTAGCATTCCCAAAAATCTCAATTACCCTTCCCACTTTTCTTAAATCTTCAATCCCATTAAGTAAAACAGTTGTATCATCTACATAACCAACAATATTCCCACAATATCCTCCACTCTCCCCCAACCTTCCCATCCCACCATCAACCAGAACATAGAAAGGATTCTGCATACATGCAAAGAGTATTTGGGAGAGTGGACACCCCTGCCTTAAACCCCTTCCCATGCTTACTGAACTACCCAATCTCCCATTTACCTGTACTCTCATTGATGCATTCTCATACAAAGTCCTCACCCATCCAACCACCCTCCCTCCAAAACCCATTCTCACCATACTCTCAATCAAAAATTCCCTATCCACATAATCATAAGCTTTCTCCCAATCCAGACCTAGAATACCTCCCTTATTACTACCCTCAAGGAAATCCCGAATACGACCATGACCTACCCGCATACTCCTCCCCGGGATACCAAACTGTCCCCCATGTATCACCGACCCCATGACCTTCTTCAGTCTATTACCCAAAATTTTCGCAAAAACCTTGTAATCAGCGCACATCAAAGATATTGCACGGTAAGCACTCAACTCTCTACCCCCCCCCTTCTTTGGCACCAAAACTATGACACCCGTACTTTGCGATATGCCCAACTTCCCACTAGTTAACATATGGTCCAATAGCCTAACAAAACACTGCCTAATACACCCCCAATGTGCTCTATAAAAATCATTTGGTATACCGTCTATCCCTGGTGTTTTCCCGGTACTCATCCCGAAAACTGCCTCTTCCACCTCAACCTCACTTATACCAACCTCCAACCCCACTCTCTCCTGCTCACTTAAAACGCTATGGAACCCCCCTTCAAAAATACCCTCCCAGGAACCCCCCTCCCTCCAACTCCATTTCTCTCTAAACCAACTATCAGCATAGAGACTCATACTTTCCGTATTGGATAGGACTCGACCCACTGGATACCCTCCCACCCCAGGGCTTGTCTCCAATTGTAGAATGGTGGTTACACTCTGTCGGTCCCGAAATTTACGTAAAACATACCCAGACGGCTTATCACCCCACAAAACATCCTCTAACCCCGCCCTAACCCTAATTGCATCAAACCTATCATTGTGTAATTCAGCTATTCTACTCCGCAGTCTGTCCATATCATCCCTCCTACCACCTCCCCCAACATAACAATCTTGCAACTGTCCCTCCAGATAATTTTGCAACCCAAAACGCCACCTCGCCTCCTCTCGTCCCCTAGCCTTAAAAAAATTCGCTATTCCAGGTTTTGCCTGCATTTCCCACCAATCTAACAGATCTATCTCCCTGTTCCTAGCCTCCCAAAAAGGCAACCACCAATCACTGAAAAAAGGCCCCTCCCCCTCCTCCTTAAGAAGCCTTACATTTAATTTCCAGTACCCAGAATAAATACGCACCACTCCATCCCACATCAAATCTGCTATTACCGCTCTGTGATCAGAAAACCCCACATCGAAGGTTTGCACCCTCACAACATCTATACCCTGCTTAATATAAATTCTGTCTAATCGCGCTTCATATCCCCTACGGACGAACGTATGCTCCACTAGGTAACCCCCCCTCCCCACCACATCAACAACCCCAATATCTCGCAATACATCCCTCAGCACACTCAGCACACAACCCGCCCCTCTCGGTTCGACATCACCACTCCTAATCACACAATTCCAATCACCTCCTATTACTGTTATAGCAGGCAAACCTCTCAAGTGATACAGCAATACCTCTCTGACAAAATCTACTTTTACCCTGATATTACTAGTTGCTGGCATGTAAACTCCCACGAAACTAACTCGACTCTCACCCCAGACGCCATCCACCCTCACGATCCTCCCACCCCCCCCCCTCTTCCCAACCAATGACACGCAAGGGGCTGGTCTCCTTTACCGCAACTGCTACCCCACCTTTCAATTGCAAACCACTGGTTACATACATCCGATATCCTTTCACCCTCAACACACTACCAGCCCTGTGATTATGCTCTTGCAAAAAGCATATGTCAACATCAAACCGCCTTAAAAACCACTCCAACCAAACTTTCTTGACCTCAGTCTTAAGTCCATTAACATTAAGCGTGACACATCTGAAAATTACAGAAGGGGCGGCTTTCCCCTATGCCTCTGGGATTTACCCACTGCACTTTTCATATTACGTGTTCCTTTGCCACTCGAGTTTTCCTGTGCAGTCACTTCCCCCCTCCCTTTCCCAATTTGCAACTCAGGCACACCTCTACCACTATGTGTCCTCGGCTCCACAACCGCTGCCCATGACTTCTTCCCCGGCCTCTGCCCTGGGGTAATGACCTCATCTATCTCTGATGCCGCAGTTCGTTTCCTAGAACTCACACTTACACACATATCACCCTCAGACAATTCCTCCTGATGTACCTCCACGGCCACCACATGCTCCCGCCCACTCTTACTCAAGTCTTCCTCAACAATTTGTTGTCCCTCCAAAGTTCCAGCTTCACATGAACTGAGGACACCTTTTGCACAGGGTTCCTCCTCATCCAAAAAATCCTTGATCACATCTGCCAATAACCCATCCTGGGTTGAAGCTTCCTGGACGAAAGTCTCCTCAGATGTCACCTTCAACTCCCCCGACGCCCCTGGGAGAGTGACACATGTCTCCGCCGCCTCCACCTCCCGGTCGACCTCTTCGCTCCAGAGGTCATTCCTCCGGCCTCCCGAGGCATCAGAGCCAGGCACCAAATTACACGACTGCTGAATCACAACTGGAGTGTCGAGAATTCGAGAAGCCCGCCTCCTAGGACACTGGGCTGCCATGTGCTCATAAGAGCTACATAGACGACATGTTTTCCTTTGCCCAGCATAGTACACATAAACCTGTGTTCTACAACCGATCATCGTAACATAGGATGGTATAGGCCTTGTTAAGGTCATTTTAAGGGTGTAAGAACCTTCCGGCATTCCTTCATATGGACCATCCCTCCACACCCCCATTGTTGCAGAATGTACTGTCCCATAACTTCGAAAAAACTCCTGCAGGCCATAAGCCGTAGCCTCGAAGGGTACATTCCGTACCTTCACCCATGTGAAGTACTTAGAGACGTCATGTAACACAACATCCATCGTTGAATTCACACTCATACGTTGCTCCTGGTAATGCTCGACAATTCTTGTGTAGTAATCGACTCGTAGAAATTTCACAAAGATTCTTGTTAAACCATTAAGGGCGACGCCATACAATTCCTCGTTGGGAATACCATATGTATCCCTGATGATGTTAGGGAGAAGGACGTTCATCGTATCTCCACTTAACGTACCACGAACCAGCTCTATGCAGATAGTATTCACTCTCCGTACTGTATGTTCCGCCATGTTGATATCCCAATGAGCAGCGCACGTCCTCACTACTCAATGGTTGTTGCTCTTTGTGTTAATGAGGTGGGATAGGTTTGTTGCCTTCCCATGTACTCTCACAACCACCATCTTTGTCACCATCACCAAGCTCACCACTGTCACATCCATAAAGGCACTATCACCATCACAAACAGCACCCCCCCCCAACCAATTCATTCTCTCCCCCCCCCTTTCACATGAGACAACCGACTCCCCCCACCACAATATTTCACAACACTGCCAGAATTCCTGAGGGAGTCATTAAACTTAGTGTTCCTCAACAGCTGTCTTGGTGTCACGTGTCTGAAAGTCTGTTCTTGTGTTTGTACAGACAGCTGCTGTCTGTCTGTTATTGTTACTCCACGAAGTTAATCTGCTGTTTGAGTGTGTACTCACCTGATTGTGGTTGCAGGGGTCGATACTCAGCTCCTGGCCCCGCCTCTTCACTGATCGCTACTAGGTCCTCTCCCTCTCTGCTTCCTGAGCTTTGTCATACCTCTTCTTAAAACTATGTATGGTTCCTGCCTCCACTACTTCACTTGCTAGGCTATTCCACTTCCTGACGACTCTATGACTGAAGAAATACTTCCTAACGTCCCTGTGTGTGTGTGTGTGTGTGTGTGTGTGTGTGTGTGTGTTACCATTTTGTCCTAGGCACATGTCGATTAGACACTAGGCCTGTTGTATATGCGAGTGTGTGTGTGTTTCCTGCGCCTCTGCTTGACAAATAAGATTTTGTTCGGATTTTTAACCCCGGAGGGTTAGCCATCCAGGATAACCCAAGAAAGTCGGTGAGTCTTATTTCTATTGGAGTCATTTAATCTTGTCACCCAGGATGCGACCTACACCAGTCGACTAACGCCCAGGTACCTATTTGCTTGCTAGGTGAACGGGGACAACAGATGTAAGGAAACACGCCCAATGTTTCCACCCATGCCGGGGATCGAACCACGGACATTCATTGTGTGAAGCAAGAGCGTTGCCTATCAGGCCCCGTTGTTAGTTGTCGTTAGTAGTGTTGCGTGTAAGTCTTCCTGTTTACACTGTTGTTACCTCGCTCGTTGCTCTACTCTATTCTTCTACTGCCACACTGACATCTTCTGATACTTGTCTAATTATCTTAACCGCCACTTAACTTTAATAATTAAGTATTACTGTCGAAGGTTATGACGTCATTTATGGTGAGCCGCTAGGGGCTAGCCTATCCCACGCTCTGTTTACACACACACACACACACACACACACTAACTAACTAACTATTAACTTGTGTGGTTGTACGTAGGTTTGTCAATTTTTTTTAGCCTTTAAGAAGTTTAACAACCTCAGTGAGGGAAGGAAATAGATCGATATGTATGTTTATATATATATATATATATATATATATATATATATATATATATATATATATATATATATATATATATATATATATATATATATATATATATATATATATATATATATTTAATGAATGAATGTAGATGCTTTACCAGCAGCGTAATTAGGTGGTGCAATAACTGTCTGTCTTATAAAGGTAATTGGACCTTACTGATAACAAACATAATTTACCAAGGTAATAATTAAGGGGTGTTATTGGCTCCAGTACACACTGCCGCTTGATGACTTGTCTTCCTGTCTTGTAATTATGGCAGGTGAGAGAGTAAGAGTGAGAGTAACTTTGACATGAGAGAAAATGAAAGGACGTAAGGAATGTAGGGAGGAAGGAAGGAAGGTTTTCTTACGTTTTTACTGACATTTCCATTTTGTTGTATTTAACATTGTGTCAGTTATATTATTGTTGACAGGATCTTCCCTACAACCCATTACCCACCCATCACCACTCTCAATACTGTAATTTCCTTCACAACACCACTCTTCATCATTCCACACAACCAGCCCGCACCCAGTCCTGTTACCCACTACCACCACAGCTACTACTAGTGAAGTAACTCAAATGATGTACTAACACTACTCTGTGTGTGTTTCCCTACAGAAGTTCTCCACCTTCTGCACTGTGACACTCAGCCTGCTGGTCGGCATTGTTATCTGCAGTAAGTATTCTCAAGCACTGATTTATCCTCACGCACTTGTTTATGCTCACACATTTGTTTATATTATCTTAACCTCACACCTTAGCTTATCCTGACACCTTTGTTTTTCCTCACGCCTTGGTTTACCACACCTTTTGTTTATCTTCACACATTTCCTTAGCTTCGTGCATTTGCTTATTCTAAAACCTTTGTTTTCCTAAAATATTACATACAGTGCCCTCAGCTGGCAGAGATAAGCAGTTACACTCTGTTATCTATATACTGAGAAAAACATTTTTACCATACACACGTCTTCTGCTGGACGAATGTTCAACTTTTCTAACAGTTGGAGAATTGTGAGCGACGACTAATGTTATTAAGAAATTTATTCATCTCGACGCATTGTTTTCACGGGGAAGCGCCAGTCCCTCAGGGACCATATGACGCCTGGAGACTCGGAAAGCATCAAGGAACATTCATTGAAGGATGTGAGGTATGAGATGTAGGGGGCGGGGCCTTGAAGATGGACTGTACTCTCAGTCGCCTTATTCCTGGCCTCATGACCATACATTGTTTGCTTGTCGGTCTACTCTAGCGATTTAGCGGACGGAGGATCAAGCCTCTGCCACTCACTGCCCTGAGTGATCAACATGGGATTAGTGCTTCACAGGAGTCACAATAGGATCTATGTTTACTGCAGCACAGGAGTCACATGAGGATCTGGTCTTACTGCAGCACGTGAAAGGATTTCAGGTTTCAGCAAACCCCAGGAACCATGGAAAAGATGGAGGGGGAAGTGGAGAGGGGGGGGGGTCAAAGACTAGCAAACCCTTGGAAATATTGGATGAATGATCCTTAGATTCAACAACTCATTGCAACTTCTGAAGAGGATATAAGGGTTCATCAAACCTTTAGAAGTTAGTAGTTCTCTCCTAAAGGTTCCAAGGGTTTGCTGAACAACTTAGACCCTCGAGGAAAGAACTAGGTTCATCAGTCCCCTTGAATTTAAAAATTGATCATAAAATGCACCTAAAAGAAAGGTAAATACAGCAAGGAATATTACCGTAACGCTACTTGGGTAAAACCCAGCTGGTGTTGTCTGCACCCAGCTCGCTGACGTGTGAACCTTCACGTCGTCTCTGTCAAGCCTCTCTCCATACCTTCTAACTTTCTCCTGAAAGTTTCCCGTAGAAATGGGGGATGGGGTCCCTTTCCCTTTCCCTTTCCCTGTCCCTCGTCTTCAGAGGTTACGCTGTAACCGTTACAGCAACCAAGTGACTGCTACCTTCTACAGGGTCCCTGACCTGCTCCAGCATCCCTATCTTTGGTGGTCCCTGACCTGCTCCAGCATCCCCATCTTTGGGTGTCCAGTAGTTGCTTCATACAGGTGTAGAACCTGTATTGAACATCAAAATGATATACAATACCGACAGGTTGGTAGGTAAGACACATAGGCAACAGTTAGGCAACTTTATTCCGAAACGTTTCGCCTACACAGTAGGCTTCTTCAGTCGATTACAGAAAGTAGGCAGGAACAGTAGAGATGTGAAGACGATATAATCAGTCCATCACCCTTGAAGTCGTAGAATTTTGAGGTTGTCAGTCCCTCAAGGTCGACTTCAAGGGTGATGGACTGATTACATCGTCTTCACATCTCTACTGTTCCTGCCTACTTTCTGTAATCGACTGAAGAAGCCTACTGTGTAGGCGAAACGTTTCGGAATAAAGTTGCCTAACTGTTGCCTATGTGTCTTACCTACCAGAACCTGTATAGGATGACTTTTCGCTTGCTCTGGTCATTTGTCTTGATAAGTGCTGGTAGTGTGAAGAAAATGAAAAACAGTAAGAAAGAAGTGGAAGAAAATAGAGATGATCATTAATTAATTAATTAATTAATTAATCCCGGAGGGTTGTGATCCATAATATTATTATTATTATAATCAAAAAGAAGCGCTAAGCCACAAGGGCTATACAGCATGTTCCATAATAACCCAACAGTAAGGTAGTATGACTTAATACTGTTGGAATCCTTCTCTAGAGTGCGAGTCACAACAGTTAATCAATACACATGCACAATTCCACTGCTAGGAAACAGGGAGCAGCCCACACATTTTGACCAGCCCGGGAATCGAAGCAAAGTGCTTTCGGGTGTGATCGGATCACTATCGCCTGTGTGATTGCCTTTCCGCTGCATGATGCTTCATGTCTCCACTCAGTGACTACGTGTGTCCGGTGTGCGTGTCTTGCCCACACTTTCTCCGTGACCAAGGTCCCCTGGAGGACCCGCCTCTGGCTTTACCTTACAATTACGCTGGAGGGACGGCTGCCTGATGCTTCTCCATCACATTACAGTCACACGCAAATTGCATGACAAAAAACACACACTAATTATATGTGAGTTATTTATAATTGTACAAGGTTTCCCTCCACGCACAAAATAAGAACGTAAATGAGGAAATAAGAGTTAATAATTGAGCAGTGCTAGTCATCCCGTGAATGAACATACTGCCATAAAAACAGTGTTTTAAAATCCAAGTATTTGACACCTCATTGGCAGTAGAATTAATAATTAAAACATAATTATTCTTCCTGTTTAATATTGTCTTTTATGTCAAGATAAGAACGTAAGACTTCCAGCAAGCGTGCGTGAGCGTGTTAGATAGGAGTGAATGGAGACGAATGGTATTTGGGACCTGACGAGCTGTTGGAGTGTGAGCAGGGTAATATTTAGCGAAGGGATTCAGGGAAACCGGTTATTTTATATAACCGGACTTGAGTCCTGGAAATGGGAAGTACAATGCCTGCACTCTAAAGGAGGAGTTTGGGATATTGGCAGTTTGGAGGGATATGTTGTGTATCTTTATACGTATATACTTCTAAACTGTTGTATTCTGAGCACCTCTGCTAAAACAGTGATTGTGTGAGTGAGGTGAAAGTGTTGAATGATGATGAAAGTGATTTCTTTTTGGGGATTTTCTTTCTTTTTGGGTCACCCTGCCTCGGTAGGAGACGGCCGACTTGTTAAAAAAAAAAAGACCGTAAGAATAACGAAGGTCTGGCAGAAGGTTTACTGGTCCATACGTGACTGCTTGTGTGTTATAGGCAGCCAATATCAATAATGTGGTTTGTACCACCTGTGTTTGAAACTTCCCATTGTGTTTGCTTCACTGAGGCTGCGTTGTAAGCTATTCCATATTGGAAGCGGAAGCCATTTTGGTTTATTTATTAAATCTAAAATTTTGCATCAGAATACAGTTTCAAATTCTATATTGAAGTTGGATTTTCGTGCTAACTTTATGTTGTTGCCCCTCAATCTAAATTATTATTATTATTATTATTATTATTATTATTATTATACTATTAACCTCATTCCCTATCTTGGCGTCAGATTGTGATGGATCAACGTGTGCTTTGTGTGTTATTAAAGTTGTTGGTGATGTTATACATCCTTGGTTAGGCCTCATTTAGATTATGCTGCACAGTTTTGGTCACCGTATTACAGAATGGATATAAATTCTCTGGAAAATGTACAAAGGAGGATGACAAAGTTGATCCCATGTATCAGAAACCTTCCCTATGAGGATAGACTAAGGGCCCTGAATCTGCACTCTCTAGAAAGACGTAGAATTAGGGGGGATATAATTGAGGTATATAAATGGAAGACAGGAATAAATAAAGGGGATGTAAATAGTGTGCTGAAAATATCTAGCCTAGACAGGACTCGCAGCAATGGTTTTAAGTTAGAAAAATTCAGATTCAGGAAGGTTTTAATTTATCTATTTGCCTAAGGACCATGTCACTTGTGACCCTAATCGTGCACAGTTTATTATCGTCCTGTTCTACATAATTTATCATTACTGGAATATCGCTAGTATCCTCCTGTGTAAAAACTGAGAGGAAGTATGTGTTAAAAATTCTACACATTTCCTTATCACTGTCAGTGAGCTGACTCGAGGAACTTTTGAGTGGGCCTATCTTGTCCCTGATCTTACTTCTGTATACCTGAAAGAATCCTTTTGGGTTAGTCTTCGATTCTCTTGCAACTTTAACCTCATAATCTCTTTTTGCTTTTCTAATTCCCTTTTTTATTTCTCTCTTTAACTGAATATATCGATTTCTTAATTGCCCCTCTCCTCTTTTGATTTGCCTATATATGCCTCTCTTTTGACCAATCAGATATTTTAATCTATTGTTCATCCATTTAGGATCATTTTTGTTTGATCTGATTTCCCTATTTGGAACATAATTTGACTGAGCAGCTAGAACTATGCCCTGGAAAGCATCATATCGGCAACCATCACCACCTACCTGACCCTTAGTCAGGTCATTCCAGTTCAGCCCACCTAAGTAATTTTTCAGTCCTATGAAATCAGCCAAGCGAAAGTCAGGGACGGAGACTTGATTGCCATTATTAGGGGAATTCCATGATATATTAAAACTGAGTGATTTGTGATCACTTTCCCCAAGCTCATCATTAACCTCAAGATTATTAATTAGTGTTTCCCTACTGGCAAGAACCAAGTCAAGGAGGTTATTTCCCATAGTTGGCTCTGTCACAAACTGTTTTAAAAAACAATCCTGGATCGTATCAAGAAAGTCACCTGACTCTAAATTTCCTGTCAAATTGCTCCAGTCAATCTGTCTATAGTTGAAATCTCCCATTAGCACAACATTTTTGTATGTAGATGCTCTTATGTAATGTTATACCATGTATACAACTGTGATGGGTGATGTTATACCATGTATACAACTGTGGTGGGTGACGTTGTACCATATATACAACTGTGGTGGGTGACGTTGTACCATATATACAACTGTGGTTGGTGACGTTGTACATTTACCATGTATACAACTGTGGTGGGTTGATGCCCAGTCACCTAATCTCCAGTAGTCATAATCTTGCACTCAGTGTAAATGTACACACGCAAACTGTCCCACTGTACTTAGGGTGACTGTGCAGTGACTTAGGTCACCAACAGGAAGGTTCACTTTCATTTTCTACCGGAAAAGGTATTGAAGGGTGTGCTCGCCCTGGAGGCAGGAGGTGGTACTGAGGGGCGGCCAGACACCAGCGGCCACATGACGCAACCGAAACATTGCCTCACCTCAACACAGCGGAAACAGAGAAAAAGATTTCTTCCCCCCACAAATTACTGTTTCTCTTGTCGTACACCCGATGTATCTACTCCAGTATGGGTGTAGTAGCGCGCTTCAGAACCTGTGATTACATCCAGAAGATAATTCTTCATTTCTCCTGACAAACCACCACCATCAAGGCACTGAGAAGAGCTGGAAAAAGCTTGTAACTCTCATGAGAAGTGACCTCAGAGAGGAACTTTCTGCAACACCGGAAGAATTCATTCCTCTCAGGAATCATAATACAGCTTCACCTTGTAAAAAATAAAACAAATAAGAAGACGTGAACGTAAACAGTGGATTCTTGACCTAAGAATGGTGCGTCAAGGTTGCGGAGGGGAAAGGGGACGGTAGCTGGATGGGGATGTGAGGTGGCTGGAGGATAGGCACGTCTGGAGGCAGAGCGCGGGGGGGGGGGGGGTGGCGGTGACCAACTTAAGCGCGCAAGGTGAGAGGAGGCAGTGGGCCTGTGTGTCAAGGCCTCCGCTCAGGAAGGAAGCAGCAGCAGCAGCAGGTGGGAAGGACGGGTATGGGGAGGGTAGGGAGGATTTGTGGGGTTGGAAGAAGGAAGGAAGAAGGCAGTGTGGGGTGTGGCTGCACACACTGCCCCCAACTGGCATGTGTTATGCAGCGTGGCACACATGAAGAGTAAACCGGTTTCTGCACCATAAGAACATAAGAATGTAGGAACACTGCAGAAGGCCTACTGGCCCATACGAGGCAGGTCCTTACCAAAACGACATCTACCTAAAGCTACTCAAGAAATAACTCCCGTACACCAGGACAATGCTTTCAGTTTCTCCCTCTCCCTTCTACCACCACACATCTCCCTCTTTCCCTTCCCCTCATACTTCCCTCCCCAACCCGTCTCGCTCTCGTTCACTAAAGATTCAAGTGATGAATACAACGTACCCGCACTATGTGGCGTATCGAATGACGCTGTCAAATAGTGATGCAGTTGTTTTTAAGTAGTGAAATAATATTCTTCACTACCAGGAACATGCATACAGCTGTTCTTCATACTGTTGCATCTAATAACAGAGAACAAGGGCACAGTGTCATTTATCTGAGGTGCTGCTCTATCTTGCAGCCGTGTGCATGATAACATAACACACCCACCAGACTTGGAAGACCTGCTCAGGCTGACACATTTCATTACCGTGTGTGAGAAAACCATCCTTTGTGATGGAGGTTCACAAACATAGCTAGCTTCTAGCTTCTGTTCCCGCAAGGTAATTGTCAGAACAGAACAGCCATATATTGCGAATGTGCCCACAATGTAACTGTCGTATAGAAAAATTCAGCTATATACTGAGGGTGTGCCCACAATGTAAATATGATATAGAACAGGTTAGCCGCACACCGTGGGTGTACTCACAGTAACTGCCGTGTGGGATGGGTAGTCGTGCACAGTGTGTATACTTAAGTTTGTTTAAAAAGAAAGTGAGAGCGTAGCTGACGCAATGTAAACAGAGGCAGCGACTTCCTGGACCGTAATCGAGGTAGAGGAAGTAAGGCTGGCCCCAGGAAGTGTGAGAACTGGCAGTGCCCGGCTGCTCTTGTAATATTATCTCCAGCTTCCGCATCAACCAACAGGAAATCACAGTGTTGTGATGGCGCCTGAGGCCTCCCAGGTTAAAAAAAGGAACTTAGTAATGTTACGTTCAAGGTGTGTGAGACTTCCTTGTGTGGTGGTGCCGGCCTTGTCTCCACTTGTTTCTCTTCTGGTTTACTCGCCACATTTACCAACCCAAAATTAGTTAACATGACTCACGAAATCGTAATGACACGATTGCAAGCAAACCATACCACGGGTGGGGTTTGATTTCCGCGGAGATTCGTCTGTAAAAACTTGCATTTGTGGTCACAGTGGTGCCTATGCTAACCTTCCTATGGTGTAGAAATATACCTAGTTGGATGAATCTTATTGTGGCTAGCTGGTCCAGTGGCTAACGCCACGGTCTGGAGTTTTGAGACTCTGACCGCGGGATCAAACCCCACTCGTGGTATGGTTTCCAAAATGAGTTACTTTGTCAGGTTTAAGGAGTATCGACTGTACGAGTGTCATCAAGGCTGCATTTACACTAACATCGCTAATATTTAGGAATTAAAGTCCATTCTAAGTATATATACACTAAGAAATATACACCTGTCGGTGAATATATCTGAGAGTACGTTCAAAATACTGGCCCGATATTTTGTGTGAATTACCAACAATATTGAAAAGTTAACTTTGATACATGTCCGTTATTCTACCACAGCAGTACTACACTATGAAGAATTTCTTCGAGTTATTAACTTTAGGGAATTATTAACCCAGGATAACCCAGAAAAAGCTTACTATCATTAAAGTCCTTCTGTTTTGTCCTGGAGGAGAGAACTGAAGGACAGACTGCTGGGTGAACAAGGGCAGCAGGCGTAAACTCTGCCCATATAACTCTGCTCGCCCGGGAATCAAACCAGTGTCCTTTTGGTTATGATCCAAATTCTACCACTGAGCTACGAGTCTGAGTGCATTAGCCATGCCTGCAAGATTACATCACCTGGTCAAGACCAACTGGGGTGTAATCAGCGATGCTTGAGTGGTGTCGAGTGTAGTGTGTCAGTGTGTGAGTCAGTGGGAGCTCTCTACTGTCACACTCAACTTCTCCCTTTCTGGATCTGAAACGCGTGAAGCAAAGCAGCACGCTGCTGAACAAGCTTGTACTGGAACAGTTTCTTCCTCTGTCGCTTCGTGCCTTCGTAAAGCCATGACTTTATAAAGCTCTGCACAAACAAAACGTTGTTTTAATACAGTGTTGTGCACCCGGTGTTTCCTTCACCTGTGACTCTGTAGTCAGGGATGCTGGTGTTTTGGTCAGGGTTGCTGGTGTGTGTGTTAAGGTGAGTCAGGGTTGCTGGTGTGTGGGTTAAGGTGAGTCAGGGTTGCTGGTGTGTGTGTTAAGGTGAGTCAGGGTTGCTGGTGTGTGTGTGTTAAGGTGAATCAGGATTGCTGGTGTGTGGGTTAAGGTGAGTCAGGGTTGCTGGTGTGTGTGTGTTACGGTGAGTCAGGATTGCTGGTGTGTGGGTTAAGGTGAGTCAGGGTTGCTGGTGTGTGTGTTAAGGTGAGTCAGGGTTGCTGGTGTGTGGGTTAAGGTGAGTCAGGATTGCTGGTGTGTGGGTTAAGGTGAGTCAAGGTTGCTGGTGTGTGGGTTAGGGTGTGTTGGGGTTGCTGGTGTGTGAGTTAGTGTGTCAGGGTTGCTGGTGTGTGGGTTAGGGTGTGTCGGGGTTGCTGGTGTGTGGGTGAGTGTGTGTCAGGGTTGCTGGTGTGTGGGTTAGGGTGTGTCGGGGTTGCTGGTGTGTGGGTTAGTGTGTTAGGGTTGCTGGTGTGTGGGTTAGGGTGTGTCAGAGTTGCTGGTGTGTGGGTTGGAGTGTGTCAGGGTTGCTGGTGTGTGGGTTAGGGTGAGTCAAGGTTGCTGGTGTGTGGGTTAAGGTGAGTCAAGGTTGCTGGTGTGTGGGTTAGGGTGTGTTGGGGTTGCTGGTGTGTGAGTTAGGGTGTGTCAGAGTTGCTGGTGTGTGGGTTGGAGTGTGTCAGGGTTGCTGGTGTGTGGGTTAGGGTGTGTCAGAGTTGCTGGTGTGTGGGTTGGAGTGTGTCAGGGTTGCTGCTGTGTGGGTTAGGGTGTGTCAGGGTTGCTGGTGTGGGGGTTAGGGTGTGTCAGGGTTGCTGGTGTGTGGGTTAGTGTGTCATGGTTGCTGGTGTGTGGGTTAGGGTGTCAGGCTTGCTGGTGTGTGGGTTAGGGTGTGTCAGGGTTGCTGGTGTGTGGGTTAGGGTGTATCGGGGTTGCTGGTGTGTGGGTTAGTGTGTCAGGGTTGCTGGTGTGTGGGTTAGGGTGTGTCAGGGTTGCTGGTGTGTGGGTTAGGGTGTGTCGGGTTTGCTGGTGTGTGGGTTAGTGTGTCAGGGTTGCTGGTGTGTGGGTTAGTGTGTCAGGGTTGCTGGTGTGTGGATTAGGGTGTGTCAGGGTTGCTGGTGTGTGGGTTAGGGTGTGTCGGGTTTGCTGGTGTGTGGGTTAGGGTATGTCGGGGTTGCTGGTGTGTGGGTTAGGGTGTGTCGGGGTTGCTGGTGTGTGGGTTTAGAGTGTGTCAGGGTTGCTGGTGTGTGGGTTCGAGTGCGTCAGGGTTGCTGGTGTGTGGGTTAGAGTGTGTCAGGGTTGCTGGTGTGTGGGTTAGAGTGTGTCAGGGTTGCTGGTGTGTGGGTTAGGGTGTGTCGGGTTTGCTTGTGTGTGGGTTAGGGTGTGTCAGGGTTGCTGGTGTGTGGTTTAGAGTGTGTCAGGGTTGCTGGTGTGTGGGTTAGAGTGTGTCGGGGTTGCTGGTGTGTGGTTTAGAGTGTGTCAGGGTTGCTGGTGTGTGGTTTAGAGTGTGTCAGGGTTGCTGGTGTGTGGGTTAGAGTGTGTCAGGGTTGCTGGTGTGTGGGTTAGAGTGTGTCAGGGTTGCTGGTGTGTGGGTTAGAGTGTGTCAGGGTTGCTGGTGTGTGGGTTAGAGTGTGTCAGGGTTGCTGGTGTGTGGGTTAGAGTGTGTCAGGGTTGCTGGCGTGTGGTTTAGAGTGTGTCAGGGTTGCTGGTGTGTGGTTTAGAGTGTGTCAGGGTTGCTGGTGTGTGGGTTAGTGTGTCAGGGTTGCTGGTGTGTGGGTTAGTGTGTCAGGGTTGCTGGTGTGTGAGTTAGAGTGTGTCAGGGTTGCTGGTGTGTGGGTTAGAGTGTGTCAGGGTTGCTGGTGTGTGGGTTAGAGTGTGTCAGGGTTGCTGGTGTGTGGGTTAGAGTGTGTCAGGGTTGCTGGTGTGTGGGTTAGAGTGTGTCAGGGTTGCTGGTGTGTGGGTTAGAGTGTGTCAGGGTTGCTGGTGTGTGGGTTAGAGTGTGTCAGGGTTGCTGGTGTGTGGGTTAGAGTGTGTCAGGGTTGCTGGTGTGTGAGTTAGAGTGTGTCAGGGTTGCTGGTGTGTGGGTTAGAGTGTGTCAGGGTTGCTGGTGTGTGGGTTAGAGTGTGTCAGGGTTGCTGGTGTGTGGGTTAGAGTGTGTCAGGGTTGCTGGTGTGTGGGTTAGAGTGTGTCAGGGTTGCTGGTGTGTGGGTTAGAGTGTGTCAGGGTTGCTGGTGTGTGGGTTAGAGTGTGTCAGGGTTGCTGGTGTGTGGGTTAGTGTGTCAGGGTTGCTGGTGTGTGGGTTAGAGTGTGTCAGGGTTGCTGGTGTGTGGGTTAGAGTGTGTCAGGGTTGCTGGTGTGTGGGTTAGTGTGTGTCAGGTTTGCTGGTGTGTGGGTTAGGGTGTGTGAGTGTTTGTTGTGTGTGGGTTAGTGTGTGTCAGGGTTGCTGGTGTGTGGGTTAGTGTGTGTCAGGGTTGCTGGTGTGTGGGTTAGTGTGTGTCAGGGTTGCTGGTGTGTGGGTTAGTGTGTGTCAGGGTTGCTGGTGTGTGGGTTAGTGTGTGTCAGGGTTGCTGGTGTGTGGGTTAGAGTGTGTCAGGGTTGCTGGTGTGTGGGTTAGAGTGTGTCAGGGTTGCTGGTGTGTGGGTTAGAGTGTGTCAGGGTTGCTGGTGTGTGGGTTAGAGTGTGTCAGGGTTGCTGGTGTGTGGGTTAGAGTGTGTCAGGGTTGCTGGTGTGTGGGTTAGAGTGTGTCAGGGTTGCTGGTGTGTGGGTTAGAGTGTGTCAGGGTTGCTGGTGTGTGGGTTAGAGTGTGTCAGGGTTGCTGGTGTGTGGGTTAGAGTGTGTCAGGGTTGCTGGTGTGTGGGTTAGAGTGTGTCAGGGTTGCTGGTGTGTGGGTTAGAGTGTGTCAGGGTTGCTGGTGTGTGGGTTAGAGTGTGTCAGGGTTGCTGGTGTGTGGGTTAGAGTGTGTCAGGGTTGCTGGTGTGTGGGTTAGAGTGTGTCAGGGTTGCTGGTGTGTGGGTTAGAGTGTGTCAGGGTTGCTGGTGTGTGGGTTAGAGTGTGTCAGGGTTGCTGGTGTGTGGGTTAGAGTGTGTCAGGGTTGCTGGTGTGTGGGTTAGAGTGTGTCAGGGTTGCTGGTGTGTGGGTTAGAGTGTGTCAGGGTTGCTGGTGTGTGGGTTAGAGTGTGTCAGGGTTGCTGGTGTGTGGGTTAGAGTGTGTCAGGGTTGCTGGTGTGTGGGTTAGAGTGGGGCAGGGTTGCTGGTGTGTGGGTTAGAGTGTGTCAGGGTTGCTGGTGTGTGGGTTAGAGTGTGTCAGGGTTGCTGGTGTGTGGGTTAGAGTGTGTCAGGGTTGCTGGTGTGTGGGTTAGAGTGTAGGGTGTGTCAGGGTTGCTGGTGTGTGGGTTAGAGTGTGTCAGGGTTGCTGGTGTGTGGGTTAGAGTGTGTCAGGGTTGCTGGTGTGTGGGTTAGAGTGTGTCAGGGTTGCTGGTGTGTGGGTTAGAGTGTGTCAGGGTTGCTGGTGTGTGGGTTAGAGTGTGTCAGGGTTGCTGGTGTGTGGGTTAGAGTGTGTCAGGGTTGCTGGTGTGTGGGTTAGAGTGTGTCAGGGTTGCTGGTGTGTGGGTTAGAGTGTGTCAGGGTTGCTGGTGTGTGGGTTAGAGTGTGTCAGGGTTGCTGGTGTGTGGGTTAGAGTGTGTCAGGGTTGCTGGTGTGTGGGTTAGAGTGTGTCAGGGTTGCTGGTGTGTGGGTTAGAGTGTGTCAGGGTTGCTGGTGTGTGGGTTAGAGTGTGTCAGGGTTGCTGGTGTGTGGGTTAGAGTGTGTCAGGGTTGCTGGTGTGTGGGTTAGAGTGTGTCAGGGTTGCTGGTGTGTGGGTTAGAGTGTGTCAGGGTTGCTGGTGTGTGGGTTAGAGTGTGTCAGGGTTGCTGGTGTGTGGGTTAGAGTGTGTCAGGGTTGCTGGTGTGTGGGTTAGAGTGTGTCAGGGTTGCTGGTGTGTGGGTTAGAGTGTGTCAGGGTTGCTGGTGTGTGGGTTAGAGTGTGTCAGGGTTGCTGGTGTGTGGGTTAGTGTGTGTCAGGGTTGCTGGTGTGTGGGTTAGAGTGTGTCAGGGTTGCTGGTGTGTGGGTTAGAGTGTGTCAGGGTTGCTGGTGTGTGGGTTAGAGTGTGTCAGGGTTGCTGGTGTGTGGGTTAGAGTGTGTCAGGGTTGCTGGTGTGTGGGTTAGAGTGTGTCAGGGTTGCTGGTGTGTGGGTTAGAGTGTGTCAGGGTTGCTGGTGTGTGGGTTAGAGTGTGTCAGGGTTGCTGGTGTGTGGGTTAGAGTGTGTCAGGGTTGCTGGTGTGTGGGTTAGAGTGTGTCAGGGTTGCTGGTGTGTGGGTTAGTGTGTGTCAGGGTTGCTGGTGTGTGGGTTAGAGTGTGTCAGGGTTGCTGGTGTGTGGGTTAGAGTGTGTCAGGGTTGCTGGTGTGTGGGTTAGAGTGTGTCAGGGTTGCTGGTGTGTGGGTTAGAGTGTGTCAGGGTTGCTGGTGTGTGGGTTAGAGTGTGTCAGGGTTGCTGGTGTGTGGGTTAGAGTGTGTCAGGGTTGCTGGTGTGTGGGTTAGAGTGTGTCAGGGTTGCTGGTGTGTGGGTTAGAGTGTGTCAGGGTTGCTGGTGTGTGGGTTAGAGTGTGTCAGGGTTGCTGGTGTGTGGGTTAGAGTGTGTCAGGGTTGCTGGTGTGTGGGTTAGAGTGTGTCAGGGTTGCTGGTGTGTGGGTTAGAGTGTGTCAGGGTTGCTGGTGTGTGGGTTAGAGTGTGTCAGGGTTGCTGGTGTGTGGGTTAGAGAGTGTGTCAGGGTTGCTGGTGTGTGGGTTAGAGTGTGTCAGGGTTGCTGGTGTGTGGGTTAGAGTGTGTCAGGGTTGCTGGTGTGTGGGTTAGTTGTCAGGGTTGCTGGTGTGTGGGTTAGAGAGTGTGTCAGGGTTGCTGGTGTGTGGGTTAGAGTGTGTCAGGGTTGCTGGTGTGTGGGTTAGAGTGTGTCAGGGTTGCTGGTGTGTGGGTTAGAGTGTGTCAGGGTTGCTGGTGTGTGGGTTAGAGTGTGTCAGGGTTGCTGGTGTGTGGGTTAGAGTGTGTCAGGGTTGCTGGTGTGTGGGTTAGAGTGTGTCAGGGTTGCTGGTGTGTGGGGTAGAGGGTGTGTCAGGGTTGCTGGTGTGTGGGTTAGAGGGTTGCTGGGGTGTGGGTTAGAGTGGGTCAGGGTTGCTGGTGTGTGGGTTAGAGTGTGTCAGGGTTGCTGGTGTGTGGGTTAGAGTGTGTCAGGGTTGCTGGTGTGTGGGTTAGAGTGTGTCAGGGTTGCTGGTGTGTGGGTTAGAGTGTGTCAGGGTTGCTGGTGTGTGGGTTAGAGTGTGTCAGGGTTGCTGGTGTGTGGGTTAGAGTGTGTCAGGGTTGCTGGTGTGTGGGTTAGAGTGTGTCAGGGTTGCTGGTGTGTGGGTTAGAGTGTGTCAGGGTTGCTGGTGTGTGGGTTAGAGTGTGTCAGGGTTGCTGGTGTGTGGGTTAGTGTGTGTCAGGGTTGCTGGTGTGTGGGTTAGAGTGTGTCAGGGTTGCTGGTGTGTGGGTTAGAGTGTGTCAGGGTTGCTGGTGTGTGGGTTAGAGTGTGTCAGGGTTGCTGGTGTGTGGGTTAGAGTGTGTCAGGGTTGCTGGTGTGTGGGTTAGAGTGTGTCAGGGTTGCTGGTGTGTGGGTTAGAGTGTGTCAGGGTTGCTGGTGTGTGGGTTAGAGTGTGTCAGGGTTGCTGGTGTGTGGGTTAGAGTGTGTCAGGGTTGCTGGTGTGTGGGTTAGAGTGTGTCAGGGTTGCTGGTGTGTGGGTTAGAGTGTGTCAGGGTTGCTGGTGTGTGGGTTAGAGTGTGTCAGGGTTGCTGGTGTGTGGGTTAGAGTGTGTCAGGGTTGCTGGTGTGTGGGTTAGAGTGTGTCAGGGTTGCTGGTGTGTGGGTTAGAGTGTGTCAGGGTTGCTGGTGTGTGGGTTAGAGTGTGTCAGGGTTGCTGGTGTGTGGGTTAGAGTGTGTCAGGGTTGCTGGTGTGTGGGTTAGAGTGTGTCAGGGTTGCTGGTGTGTGGGTTAGAGTGTGTCAGGGTTGCTGGTGTGTGGGTTAGAGTGTGTCAGGGTTGCTGGTGTGTGGGTTAGAGTGTGTCAGGGTTGCTGGTGTGTGGGTTAGAGTGTGTCAGGGTTGCTGGTGTGTGGGTTAGAGTGTGTCAGGGTTGCTGGTGTGTGGGTTAGAGTGTGTCAGGGTTGCTGGTGTGTGGGTTAGAGTGTGTCAGGGTTGCTGGTGTGTGGGTTAGAGTGTGTCAGGGTTGCTGGTGTGTGGGTTAGAGTGTGTCAGGGTTGCTGGTGTGTGGGTTAGAGTGTGTCAGGGTTGCTGGTGTGTGGGTTAGAGTGTGTCAGGGTTGCTGGTGTGTGGGTTAGAGTGTGTCAGGGTTGCTGGTGTGTGGGTTAGAGTGTGTCAGGGTTGCTGGTGTGTGGGTTAGAGTGTGTCAGGGTTGCTGGTGTGTGGGTTAGTGTGTGTCAGGGTTGCTGGTGTGTGGGTTAGAGTGTGTCAGGGTTGCTGGTGTGTGGGTTAGAGTGTGTCAGGGTTGCTGGTGTGTGGGTTAGAGTGTGTCAGGGTTGCTGGTGTGTGGGTTAGAGTGTGTCAGGGTTGCTGGTGTGTGGGTTAGAGTGTGTCAGGGTTGCTGGTGTGTGGGTTAGAGTGTGTCTGGTGTGTGGGTTAGAGTGTGTCAGGGTTGCTGGTGTGTGGGTTAGAGTGTGTCAGGGTTGCTGGTGTGTGGGTTAGAGTTGCTGGTGTGTGGGTTAGAGTGTGTCAGGGTTGCAGGGTGTCAGCTGGTGTGTGGGTTAGAGTGTGTCAGGGTTGCTGGTGTGTGGGTTAGAGTGTGTCAGGGTTGCTGGTGTGTGGGTTAGAGTGTGTCAGGGTTGCTGGTGTGTGGGTTAGAGTGTGTCAGGGTTGCTGGTGTGTGGGTTAGAGTGTGTCAGGGTTGCTGGTGTGTGGGTTAGAGTGTGTCAGGGTTGCTGGTGTGTGGGTTAGAGTGTGTCAGGGTTGCTGGTGTGTGGGTTAGGTGTGTCAGGGTTGCTGGTGTGTGGGTTAGAGTGTGTCAGGGTTGCAGAGTGTTCAGGGTTGCTGGTGTGTGGGTTAGAGTGTGTCAGGGTTGCTGGTGTGTGGGTTAGAGTGTGTCAGGATTGCTGGTGTGTGGGTTAGTGTGTGTCAGTGTGTCAGGGTTGCTGGTGTGTGGGTTAGAGTGTGTCAGGGTTGCTGGTGTGTGGGTTAGAGTGTGTCAGGGTTGCTGGTGTGTGGGTTAGAGTGTGTCAGGGTTGCTGGTGTGTGGGTTAGAGTGTGTCAGGGTTGCTGGTGTGTGGGTTAGTGTGTGTCAGGGTTGCTGGTGTGTGGGTTAGAGTGTGTCAGGGTTGCTGGCGTGTGGTTTAGAGTGTGTCAGGGTTGCTGGTGTGTGGGTTAGAGTGTGTCAGGGTTGCTGGTGTGTGGGTTAGTGTGTCAGGGTTGCTGGTGTGTGGGTTAGAGTGTGTCAGGGTTGCTGGTGTGTGGGTTAGTGTGTGTCAGGGTTGCTGGTGTGTGGGTTAGAGTGTGTCAGGGTTGCTGGTGTGTGGGTTAGAGTGTGTCAGGGTTGCTGGTGTGTGGGTTAGAGTGTGTCAGGGTTGCTGGTGTGTGGGTTAGAGTGTGTCAGGGTTGCTGGTGTGTGGGTTAGAGTGTGTCAGGGTTGCTGGTGTGTGGGTTAGAGTGTGTCAGGGTTGCTGGTGTGTGGGTTAGAGTGTGTCAGGGTTGCTGGTGTGTGGGTTAGAGTGTGTCAGGGTTGCTGGTGTGTGGGTTAGTGTGTGTCAGGGTTGCTGGTGTGTGGGTTAGAGTGTGTCAGGGTTGCTGGTGTGTGGGTTAGAGTGTGTCAGGGTTGCTGGTGTGTGGGTTAGAGTGTGTCAGGGTTGCTGGTGTGTGGGTTAGAGTGTGTCAGGGTTGCTGGTGTGTGGGTTAGAGTGTGTCAGGGTTGCTGGTGTGTGGGTTAGAGTGTGTCAGGGTTGCTGGTGTGTGGGTTAGAGTGTGTCAGGGTTGCTGGTGTGTGGGTTAGAGTGTGTCAGGGTTGCTGGTGTGTGGGTTAGAGTGTGTCAGGGTTGCTGGTGTGTGGGTTAGTGTGTGTCAGGGTTGCTGGTGTGTGGGTTAGAGTGTGTCAGGGTTGCTGGTGTGTGGGTTAGAGTGTGTCAGGGTTGCTGGTGTGTGGGTTAGAGTGTGTCAGGGTTGCTGGTGTGTGGGTTAGAGTGTGTCAGGGTTGCTGGTGTGTGGGTTAGAGTGTGTCAGGGTTGCTGGTGTGTGGGTTAGAGTGTGTCAGGGTTGCTGGTGTGTGGGTTAGAGTGTGTCAGGGTTGCTGGTGTGTGGGTTAGAGTGTGTCAGGGGTGCTGGTGGGTGGGGTAGGGTTGCTGGTGTGTGGGTTAGTGTGTCAGGGTTGCTGGTGTGTGGGTTAGAGTGTGTCAGGGTTGCTGGTGTGTGGGTTAGAGTGTGTCAGGGTTGCTGGTGTGTGGGTTAGAGTGTGTCAGGGTTGCTGGTGTGTGGGTTAGAGTGTGTCAGGGTTGCTGGTGTGTGGGTTAGTGTGTCAGGGTTGCTGGTGTGTGGGTTAGAGTGTGTCAGGGTTGCTGGTGTGTGGGTTAGAGTGTGTCAGGGTTGCTGGTGTGTGGGTTAGAGTGTGTCAGGGTTGCTGGTGTGTGGGTTAGAGTGTGTCAGGGTTGCTGGTGTGTGGGTTAGAGTGTGTCAGGGTTGCTGGTGTGTGGGTTAGAGTGTGTCAGGGTTGCTGGTGTGTGGGTTAGAGTGTGTCAGGGTTGCTGGTGTGTGGGTTAGAGTGTGTCAGGGTTGCTGGTGTGTGGGTTAGAGTGTGTCAGGGTTGCTGGTGTGTGGGTTAGAGTGTGTCAGGGTTGCTGGTGTGTGGGTGTGTCAGGGTTGCTGGTGTGTGGGTTAGTGTGTCAGGGTTGCTGGTGTGTGGGTTAGAGTGTGTCAGGGTTGCTGGTGTGTGGGTTAGTGTGTCAGGGTTGC
This sequence comes from Cherax quadricarinatus, assembly GCF_038502225.1. Lineage (NCBI taxonomy): Eukaryota > Metazoa > Arthropoda > Malacostraca > Decapoda > Parastacidae > Cherax > Cherax quadricarinatus. The sequence goes on along the minus strand of NC_091300.1, from coordinate 2,514,232 downwards.
TGGTGTGTGGGTTAGAGTGTGTCAGGGTTGCTGGTGTGTGGGTTAGAGTGTGTCAGGGTTGCTGGTGTGTGGGTTAGAGTGTGTCAGGGTTGCTGGTGTGTGGGTTAGAGTGTGTCAGGGTTGCTGGTGTGTGGGTTAGAGTGTGTCAGGGTTGCTGGTGTGTGGGTTAGAGTGTGTCAGGGTTGCTGGTGTGTGGGTTAGAGTGTGTCAGGATTGCTGGTGTGTGGGTTAGAGTGTGTCAGGGTTGCTGGTGTGTGGGTTAGAGTGTGTCAGGGTTGCTGGTGTGTGGGTTAGAGGGTGCTGTCAGGGTTGCTGGTGTGTGGGTTAGAGTGTGTCAGGGTTGCTGGTGTGTGGGTTAGAGTGTGTCAGGGTTGCTGGTGTGTGGGTTAGAGTGTGTCAGGGTTGCTGGTGTGTGGGTTAGAGTGTGTCAGGGTTGCTGGTGTGTGGGTTAGAGTGTGTCAGGGTTGCTGGTGTGTGTGTTAGGGTTGCTGGTGTGTGGGTTAGGTGTGTCAGGGTTGCTGGTGTGTGTGTTAGGTGCTGTCAGGGTTGCTGGTGTGTGGGTTAGAGTGTGTCAGGGTTGCTGGTGTGTGGGTTAGAGGTGTGTCAGGGTTGCTGGTGTGTGGGTTAGAGTGTGTCAGGGTTGCTGGTGTGTGTGTTAGAGTGTGTCAGGGTTGCTGGTGTGTGGGTTAGAGTGTGTCAGGGTTGCTGGTGTGTGGGTTAGAGTGTGTCAGGGTTGCTGGTGTGTGGGTTAGTGTGTGTCAGGGTTGCTGGTGTGTGGGTTAGAGTGTGTCAGGGTTGCTGGTGTGTGGGTTAGAGTGTGTCAGGGTTGCTGGTGTGTGGGTTAGAGTGTGTCAGGGTTGCTGGTGTGTGGGTTAGTGTGTGTCAGGGTTGCTGGTGTGTGGGTTAGAGTGTGTCAGGGTTGCTGGTGTGTGGGTTAGAGTGTGTCAGGGTTGCTGGTGTGTGGGTTAGAGTGTGTCAGGGTTGCTGGTGTGTGGGTTAGAGTGTGTCAGGGTTGCTGGTGTGTGGGTTAGTGTGTGTCAGGGTTGCTGGTGTGTGGGTTAGTGTGTGTCAGGGTTGCTGGTGTGTGGGTTAGAGTGTGTCAGGGTTGCTGGTGTGTGGGTTAGAGTGTGTCAGGGTTGCTGGTGTGTGGGTTAGAGTGTGTCAGGGTTGCTGGTGTGTGGGTTAGAGTGTGTCAGGGTTGCTGGTGTGTGGGTTAGAGTGTGTCAGGGTTGCTGGTGTGTGGGTTAGAGTGTGTCAGGGTTGCTGGTGTGTGGGTTAGAGTGTGTCAGGGTTGCTGGTGTGTGGGTTAGGGTGTGTCAGGGTTGCTGGTGTGTGGGTTAGAGTGTGTCAGGGTTGCTGGTGTGTGGGTTAGGGTGTGTCAGGGTTGCTGGTGTGTGGGTTAGGGTGTGTCAGGGTTGCTGGTGTGTGGGTTAGAGTGTGTCAGGGTTGCTGGTGTGTGGGTTAGGGTGTGTCAGGGTTGCTGGTGTGTGGGTTAGAGTGTGTCAGGGTTGCTGGTGTGTGGGTTAGAGTGTGTCAGGGTTTGCTGGTGTGTGGGTTAGAGTGTGTCAGGGTTGCTGGTGTGTGGGTTAGAGTGTGTCAGGGTTGCTTGTGTGTGGGTTAGTGTGTCAGGGTTGCTGGTGTGTGGGTTAGAGTGTGTCAGGGTTGCTGGTGTGTGGGTTAGAGTGTGTCAGGGTTGCTGGTGTGTGGGTTAGAGTGTGTCAGGGTTGCTGGTGTGTGGGTTAGAGTGTGTCAGGGTTGCTGGTGTGTGGGTTAGAGTGTGTCAGGGTTGCTGGTGTGTGGGTTAGGGTGTGTCAGGGTTGCTGGTGTGTGGGTTAGAGTGTGTCAGGGTTGCTGGTGTGTGGGTTAGAGTGTGTCAGGGTTGCTGGTGTGTGGGTTAGAGTGTGTCAGGGTTGCTGGTGTGTGGGTTAGAGTGTGTCAGGGTTGCTGGTGTGTGGGTTAGAGTGTGTCAGGGTTGCTGGTGTGTGGGTTAGAGTGTGTCAGGGTTGCTGGTGTGTGGGTTAGAGTGTGTCAGGGTTGCTGGTGTGTGGGTTAGAGTGTGTCAGGGTTGCTGGTGTGTGGGTTAGGGTGTGTCAGGGTTGCTGGTGTGTGGGTTAGGTTAGGGTTGCTGGTGTGTGGGTTAGTGTGTCAGGGTTGCTGGTGTGTGGGTTAGGGTGTGTCAGGGTTGCTGGTGTGTGGGTTAGAGTGTGTCAGGGTTGCTGGTGTGTGGGTTAGGGTGTGTCAGGGTTGCTGGTGTGTGGGTTAGAGTGTGTCAGGGTTGCTGGTGTGTGGGTTAGGGTGTGTCAGGGTTGCTGGTGTGTGGGTTAGAGTGTGTCGGGCTTTCTGGTGTGTGGGTTAGGGTGTATCAGGGTTGCTGGTGTGTGGGTTAGGGTGTATCAGGGTTGCTGGTGTGTGGGTTAGAGTGTGTCAGGGTTGCTGGTGTGTGGGTTAGGGTGTGTCAGGGTTGCTGGTGTGTGGGTTAGGGTGTGTCAGGGTTGCTGGTGTGTGGGTTAGAGTGTGTCAGGGTTGCTGGTGTGTGGGTTAGGGTGTGTCAGGGTTGCTGGTGTGTGGGTTAGGGTGTGTCAGGGTTGCTGGTGTGTGGGTTAGAGTGTGTCAGGGTTGCTGGTGTGTGGGTTAGAGTGTGTCAGGGTTGCTGGTGTGTGGGTTAGGGTGTGTCAGGGTTGCTGGTGTGTGGGTTAGAGTGTGTCAGGGTTGCTGGTGTGTGGGTTAGGGTGTGTCAGGGTTGCTGGTGTGTGGGTTAGAGTGTGTCAGGGTTGCTGGTGTGTGGGTTAGAGTGTGTCAGGGTTGCTGGTGTGTGGGTTAGGGTGTGTCAGGGTTGCTGGTGTGTGGGTTAGGGTGTGTCAGGGTTGCTGGTGTGTGGGTTAGGGTGTGTCAGGGTTGCTGGTGTGTGGGTTAGGGTGTGTCAGGGTTGCTGGTGTGTGGGTTAGGGTGTGTCAGGGTTGCTGGTGTGTGGGTTAGGGTGTGTCAGGGTTGCTGGTGTGTGGGTTAGTGTGTGTCAGGGTTGCTGGTGTGTGGGTTAGAGTGTGTCAGGGTTGCTGGTGTGTGGGTTAGAGTGTGTCAGGGTTGCTGGTGTGTGGGTTAGAGTGTGTCAGGGTTGCTGGTGTGTGGGTTAGAGTGTGTCAGGGTTGCTGGTGTGTGGGTTAGAGTGTGTCAGGGTTGCTGTGTGTGGGTTAGAGTGTGTCAGGGTTGCTGGTGTGTGGGTTAGAGTGTGTCAGGGTTGCTGGTGTGTGGGTTAGAGTGTGTCAGGGTTGCTGGTGTGTGGGTTAGTGTGTGTCAGGGTTGCTGGTGTGTGGGTTAGTGTGTGTCAGGGTTGCTGGTGTGTGGGTTAGAGTGTGTCAGGGTTGCTGGTGTGTGGGTTAGAGTGTGTCAGGGTTGCTGGTGTGTGGGTTAGAGTGTGTCAGGGTTGCTGGTGTGTGGGTTAGAGTGTGTCAGGGTTGCTGGTGTGTGGGTTAGAGTGTGTCAGGGTTGCTGGTGTGTGGGTTAGAGTGTGTCAGGGTTGCTGGTGTGTGGGTTAGTGTGTGTCAGGGTTGCTGGTGTGTGGGTTAGAGTGTGTCAGGGTTGCTGGTGTGTGGGTTAGTGTGTGTCAGGGTTGCTGGTGTGTGGGTTAGTGTGTGTCAGGGTTGCTGGTGTGTGGGTTAGAGTGTGTCAGGGTTGCTGGTGTGTGGGTTAGAGTGTGTCAGGGTTGCTGGTGTGTGGGTTAGTGTGTGTCAGGGTTGCTGGTGTGTGGGTTAGAGTGTGTCAGGGTTGCTGGTGTGTGGGTTAGTGTGTGTCAGGGTTGCTGGTGTGTGGGTTAGAGTGTGTCAAGGTTGCTGGTGTGTGGGTTAGAGTGTGTCAGGGTTGCTGGTGTGTGGGTTAGAGTGTGTCAGGGTTGCTGGTGTGTGGGTTAGTGTGTGTCAGGGTTGCTGGTGTGTGGGTTAGAGTGTGTCAAGGTTGCTGGTGTGTGGGTTAGTGTGTGTCAGGGTTGCTGGTGTGTGGGTTAGAGTGTGTCAGGGTTGCTGGTGTGTGGGTTAGAGTGTGTCAGGGTTGCTGGTGTGTGGGTTAGTGTGTGTCAAGGTTGCTGGTGTGTGGGTTAGTGTGTGTCAGGGTTGCTGGTGTGTGGGTTAGAGTGTGTCAGGGTTGCTGGTGTGTGGGTTAGAGTGTGTCAGGGTTGCTGGTGTGTGGGTTAGTGTGTGTCAAGGTTGCTGGTGTGTGGGTTAGTGTGTGTCAGGGTTGCTGGTGTGTGGGTTAGTGTGTGTCAAGGTTGCTGGTGTGTGGGTTAGTGTGTGTCAAGGTTGCTGGTGTGTGGGTTAGTGTGTGTCAGGGTTGCTGGTGTGTGGGTTAGAGTGTGTCAGGGTTGCTGGTGTGTGGGTTAGAGTGTGTCAGGGTTGCTGGTGTGTGGGTTAGTGTGTGTCAAGGTTGCTGGTGTGTGGGTTAGTGTGTGTCAGGGTTGCTGGTGTGTGGGTTAGTGTGTGTCAGGGTTGCTGGTGTGTGGGTTAGTGTGTGTCAAGGTTGCTGGTGTGTGGGTTAGTGTGTGTCAGGGTTGCTGGTGTGTGGGTTAGAGTGTGTCAGGGTTGCTGGTGTGTGGGTTAGTGTGTGTCAGGGTTGCTGGTGTGTGGGTTAGTGTGTGTCAGGGTTGCTGGTGTGTGGGTTAGTGTGTGTCAGGGTTGCTGGTGTGTGGGTTAGTGTGTGTCAGGGTTGCTGGTGTGTGGGTTAGAGTGTGTCAGGGTTGCTGGTGTGTGTGTTAGAGTGTGTCAGGGTTGCTGGTGTGTGGGTTAGAGTGTGTCAGGGTTGCTGGTGTGTGTGTTAGAGTGTGTCAGGGTTGCTGGTGTGTGGGTTAGAGTGTGTCAGGGTTGCTGGTGTGTGGGTTAGAGTGTGTCAGGGTTGCTGGTGTGTGGGTTAGAGTGTGTCAGGGTTGCTGGTGTGTGGGTTAGTGTGTGTCAGGGTTGCTGGTGTGTGGGTTAGTGTGTGTCAGGGTTGCTGGTGTGTGGGTTAGAGTGTGTCAGGGTTGCTGGTGTGTGGGTTAGTGTGTGTCAGGGTTGCTGGTGTGTGGGTTAGTGTGTGTCAGGGTTGCTGGTGTGTGGGTTAGAGTGTGTCAGGGTTGCTGGTGTGTGGGTTAGTGTGTGTCAGGGTTGCTGGTGTGTGGGTTAGAGTGTGTCAGGGTTGCTGGTGTGTGGGTTAGTGTGTGTCAGGGTTGCTGGTGTGTGGGTTAGTGTGTGTCAGGGTTGCTGGTGTGTGGGTTAGAGTGTGTCAGGGTTGCTGGTGTGTGGGTTAGTGTGTGTCAGGGTTGCTGGTGTGTGGGTTAGTGTGTGTCAGGGTTGCTGGTGTGTGGGTTAGAGTGTGTCAGGGTTGCTGGTGTGTGGGTTAGAGTGTGTCAGGGTTGCTGGTACCTAAGCTGATGAGTAAGATGAGTGAAACAGTTAGGTAACTTTATTGTTGAAACGTTTCGCCTACACAGTAGGCTTCTTCAGTCAAATACAGAGGAGGCAGCAGAAACAATAGAGATGAAAAGCCTATGTAATCAGTCCATCACCCTGGAAGACGTAGTTGTGAGGTGGTCAGTCCCTCAGCCTGGAGAAGAGTTCAGCCATGGGCTGGAATATATTATTATTATTATTATTATTATTATTATTATTATTATTATTATTATTATTATTATTATTATTATTAATGGGGAAGCATTAAATCCTTATGAGTTATATAGAGCCTGGGAACTGGGAGATAATGAGAATCTAAGAAGAAGATGACCTGAGAACCCCCATCACCAGCATCAAGGATCACCTCTCCTCACCAGCATCAAGAATCACTTCTCTTCAAGGCGTAACCTTTTTTTCTTGATAACTGCAGTTGAGATCATGAGCAGCCCACCAATGATAACACCCACTACGACTCGGCCGACTCCCTGGACGAGCATAATAATGGGCAGACACTTTTCAATTCAATTCAATTCAAGTTTATTCTCTATAAGGGTTACAATGTGGGGTTTACAGGTTTTGGGTATTGTGTGGTTTACATGTTATAAAATACTAATTACAGAGGGGGCCACTAGGACACCTAGCATGGCTAGGCATTTCGAGCAGACTTAGATTAATTCTTAACATTAAGTCCTTACAGATTATGGTATTAAGGCTAAATGACTACATCATAATTTGTGAGTTTAGCAATGTGAATGCTTTTGTTTTGGCACAATACAAGGTGTCTATATTGGAGTATCATAGGCAAACTTATGACTAGTTAGGATTTATTATTTTAAGATTAAGATTAGTATTTCTGGGTTTAAAGTCAGTGGGTGAGTGAAATTGTGAACCACCAGGTGGTTATCATGTAGTTAGTTGTCGGGGTGTATCAGGGAGATAAGATGTTTTCTAACTGTAGTTTTGAAAGTGATGAATGTGTCTGCAGTTCTAGAGTTTTCAGGTAGGGTGTGCCAGATTTTAGATCCTTTGAGATACATTGAATTTTTGTAAAGGTTTAGTCGAACACGGGGAATGTCATAGAGATGTTTGTCTGGTGTTATGCCTGTGGATCCTGTCACAACTATCAAGAAAGCGTTTTAGGTCAAGGTTAATATTGGAATTTAAGGTCCTGTAGATATAGATTGCACAGTAGTAAGTGTGGATGTACTGAACAGGGAGTAAGTTTAGATCTATGAAGAGTGGGGGGAGGTGGGTGTTGCCAGGGATGGGATTTAGTGATTATTTTTCCTGCAGCTTTTTGTTGGGTTATTATTGGCTTTAGGTGTGTTGCTGCAGTTGATCCCCAAGCACAGATAGCATAGGTGAGGTATGGATAAATAAGTGAATGGTACAGTGTGAGAAGGGCATTTTGCGGCACGTAGTATCGTATCTTGGAGAGGATCCCTACCGTTTTGGATACTTTTTTTTGTTATGTGTTGGATATGGGTGCTGAAATTTAGGTTGTTGTCGAGGTATAGGCCAAGGAATTTGCCCTCATTATGTCTGGTAATTAGAGTGTTGTCGATCTTAATGTTAATTTGTGCATCTCCTGCTCTGCTACCAAACATAACATAGTAGGTTGTCAGTGTTAAGCGTAAGTTTATTGGCTGTCATCCAAGTCGATATTTTGATCAGCTCCTCGTTAACAATGGTGTTGAGGGTGGCAAGATTAGGGTGAGAGATGACATAAATCGTGTCATCAGCAAAGATAATGGGTTTCAGGTGTTTGGAAGATCATTGATGTAAATGAGAAACAGCAGGGGTCCAAGGACACTTCCCTGCGGAACTCCAGTATCAAGTGGCCGTATTGATGAGGCTGTGTCTTTAATGGTGACATACTGATAACTATTAGAAAGGGTGGATTTAAAATATGCAAGCGCATGGCCTCTTATACCATAGTGGTCAAGTTGATGAACCCCGTGGAGTCTGAACCCCGTGGAGTCTGAACCCCGTGGGGTCTGAACTCCGTGGGGGTCATCAGTGTCTGCCCATTATTTCAACAAGTACATGTACAAGGTATACAGACCATAGCTGACATCAGTGACGCACTATAAGCATTTCCCACAAATTAGATCAGTTTTGTCCCCAGGATGCGACTCACACCAGTCCACTAACACCCAGGTACCTATTTTACCGAGAGGCGAACAGGAACAGCAGGTGTCTTGTGGAAACACGTCCTATTGGTTCCACCCGTACCGGGGATCGAACCACGGACCTAAATGTGTAAGCTCAGTGCGCTAATAATCGAGCTACGGGACACCGTACCAGAATGTTTGTATATACACATATGCGTACCTATGTGTATATACATCTAAAGGAATGTATGTGTGTATACACCGAGAGACGTGTGCCTCTGGATGTACACTGTCGATGTTTATATTTTTTATAGGATTAAATCATTGTTGTTAGTGTATATATCAGTTGCAGCCTTGATAACTGTGCAGTCGATAGACTTTAAACCTAACAAACTAACGTGGAGAATACAAAGGAATACTGTGTGAAAGACGGTACACTGAAGATACACTGTGAAAGACGGTACACTGAAGATACACTGTGAAAGACGGTACACTGAAGATACACTGTGAAAGACGGTACACTGAAGATACACTGTGAAAGACGGTACACTGAAGATACTGTGTGAAAGACGGTACACTGAAGATACACTGTGAAAGACAGTACACTGAAGATACACTGTGAAAGACGGTGCACTGAAGATACACTGTGAAAGACGGTACACTGAAGATACACTGTGAAAGACGGTACACTGAAGATACACTGTGAAAGACGGTACACTGAAGATACACTGTGAAAGACGGTACACTGAAGATACACTGTGAAAGACAGTACACTGAAGATACACTGTGAAAGACAGTACACTGAAGATACACTGTGAAAGACAGTACACTGAAGATACACTGTGAAAGACGGTACACTGAAGATACACTGTGAAAGACAGTACACTGAAGATACACTGTGAAAGACGGTACACTGAATATACTGTGTGAAAGACGGTACACTGAAGATACACTGTGAAAGACAGTACACTGAAGATACACTGTGAAAGACGGTACACTGAAGATACACTGTGAAAGACGGTACACTGAAGATACTGTGTGAAAGACGGTACATTGAAGATACACTGTGAAAGACAGTACACTGAAGATACACTGTGAAAGACGGTACACTGAAGATACACTGTGAAAGACAGTACACTGAAGATACACTGTGAAAGACGGTACATTGAAGATACACTGTGAAAGACGGTACACTGAAGATACACTGTGAAAGACGGTGCACTGAAGATACACTGTGAAAGACGGTGCACTGAAGATACACTGTGAAAGACGGTACACTGAAGATACACTGTGAAAGACGGTACACTGAAGATACACTGTGAAAGACGGTACACTGAAGATACACTGTGAAAGACGGTACACTGAAGATACACTGTGAAAGACGGTACACTGAAGATACACTGTGAAAGACGGTACACTGAAGATACACTGTGAAAGACGGTGCACTGAAGATACACTGTGAAAGACGGTACACTGAAGATACACTGTGAAAGACGGTACACTGAAGATACTGTGTGAAAGACGGTGCACTGAAGATACACTGTGAAAGACAGTACACTGAAGATACACTGTGAAAGACGGTGCACTGAAGATACACTGTGAAAGACGGTGCACTGAAGATACACTGTGAAAGACGGTACACTGAAGATACTGTGTGAAAGACGGTACACTGAAGATACACTGTGAAAGACGGTGCACTGAAGATACACTGTGAAAGACGGTGCAATGAAGATACACTGTGAAAGACGGTACACTGAAGATACACTGTGAAAGACGGTGCACTGAAGATACACTGTGAAAGACGGTGCACTGAAGATACACTGTGAAAGACGGTACACTGAAGATACACTGTGAAAGACGGTACACTGAAGATACACTGTGAAAGACGGTACACTGAAGATACACTGTGAAAGACGGTACACTGTGAAAAACGGTACACTGAAGATACACTGTGAAAGACGGTACACTGAAGATACACTGTGAAAGACGGTACACTGAAGATACTGTGTGAAAGACGGTACACTGAAGATACACTGTGAAAGACGGTACACTGAAGATACACTGTGAAAGACGGTGCACTGAAGATACACTGTGAAAGACGGTACACTGAAGATACACTGTGAAAGACGGTACACTGAAGATACACTGTGAAAGACGGTGCACTGAAGATACACTGTGAAAGACGGTACACTGAAGATACACTGTGAAAGACGGTACACTTAAGATACACTGTGAAAGACAGTACACTGAAGATACACTGTGAAAGACGGTACACTGAAGATACACTGTGAAAGACGGTGCACTGAAGATACACTGTGAAAGACGGTACACGGAAGATACACTGTGAAAGACGGTACACTGAAGATACACTGTGAAAGACGGTACACTGAAGATACACTGTGAAAGACGGTACACTGAAGATACACTGTGAAAGACGGTACACTGAAGATACACTGTGAAAGACGGTACACTGAAGATACTGTGTGAAAGACGGTACACTGAAGATACACTGTGAAAGACGGTGCACTGAAGATACACTGTGAAAGACGGTACACTGAAGATACACTGTGAAAGACGGTACACTGAAGATACACTGTGAAAGACGGTACATTGAAGATACACTGTGAAAGACGGTACACTGTGAAAAAAGGTACACTGAAGATACACTGTGAAAGACGGTACACTGAAGATACACTGTGAAAGACGGTACACTGAAGATACACTGTGAAAGACGGTACACTGAAGATACACTGTGAAATACGGTACACTGAAGATACTGTGTGAAAGACGGTACACTGAAGATACACTGTGAAAGACGGTACACTGAAGATACTGTGTGAAAGACGGTACACTGAAGATACACTGTGAAAGACGGTACACTGAAGATACACTGTGAAAGACGGTACACTGAAGATACACTGTGAAAGACGGTGCACTGAAGATACACTGTGAAAGACGGTACACTGAAGATACACTGTGAAAGACGGTACACTGAAGATACACTGTGAAAGACGGTACACTGAAGATACTGTGTGAAAGACGGTACACTGAAGATACACTGTGAAAGACGGTACACTGAAGATACTGTGTGAAAGACGGTACACTGAAGATACACTGTGAAAGACGGTACACTGAAGATACACTGTGAAAGACGGTACACTGAAGATACACTGTGAAAGACGGTGCACTGAAGATACACTGTGAAAGACGGTACACTGAAGATACACTGTGAAAGACGGTACACTGAAGATACACTGTGAAAGACGGTACACTGAAGATACTGTGTGAAAGACGGTACACTGAAGATACACTGTGAAAGACGGTGCACTGAAGATACACTGTGAAAGACGGTACACTGAAGATACACTGTGAAAGACGGTACACTGAAGATACACTGTGAAAGACGGTACACTGAAGATACACTGTGAAAGACGGTACACTGAAGATACTGTGTGAAAGACGGTACACTGAAGATACACTGTGAAAGACGGTGCACTGAAGATACACTGTGAAAGACGGTACACTGAAGATACACTGTGAAAGACGGTACACTGAAGATACACTGTGAAAGACGGTACACTGAAGATACTGTGTGAAAGACGGTACACTGAAGATACACTGTGAAAGACGGTACACTGAAGATAAACTGTGAAAGACGGTACACTGAAGATACACTGTGAAAGACGGTACACTGAAGATACACTGTGAAAGACGGTACACTGAAGATACTGTGTGAAAGACGGTACACTGAAGATACACTGTGAAAGACGGTACACTGAAGATAAACTGTGAAAGACGGTACACTGAAGATACACTGTGAAAGACGGTGCACTGAAGATACACTGTGAAAGACGGTACACTGAAGATACACTGTGAAAGACGGTACACTGAAGATACACTGTGAAAGACGGTACACTGAATATACACTGTGAAAGACGGTACACTGAAGATACACTGTGAAAGACGGTACACTGAAGATACACTGTGAAAGACGGTACACTGAAGATACACTGTGAAAGACGGTACACTGAAGATACACTGTGAAAGACGGTACACTGAAGATACACTGTGAAAGACGGTACACTGAAGATACACTGTGAAAGACGGTACACTGAAGATACACTGTGAAAGACGGTACACTGAAGATACACTGTGAAAGACGGTACACTGAAGATACACTGTGAAAGACGGTACACTGAAGATACACTGTGAAAGACGGTACACTGAATATACACTGTGAAAGACGGTACACTGAAGATACACTGTGAAAGACGGTACACTGAAGATACACTGTGAAAGACGGTACACTGAAGATACACTGTGAAAGACGGTACACTGAAGATACACTGTGAAAGACGGTACACTGAAGATACACTGTGAAAGACGGTACACTGAATATACACTGTGAAAGACGGTACACTGAAGATACACTGTGAAAGACGGTACACTGAAGATACTGTGTGAAAGACGGTACACTGAAGATACACTGTGAAAGACGGTACACTGAATATACACTGTGAAAGACGGTACACTGAAGATACACTGTGAAAGACGGTACACTGAAGATACACTGTGAAAGACGGTACACTGAAGATACTGTGTGAAAGACGGTACACTTAAGATACACTGTGAAAGACGGTACACTGAAGATACTGTGTGAAAGACGGTACACTGAAGATACACTGTGAAAGACAGTACACTGAAGATACACTGTGAAAGACGGTACACTGAATATACACTGTGAAAGACGGTACACTGAAGATACACTGTGAAAGACAGTACACTGAAGATACACTGTGAAAGACGGTACACTGAATATACACTGTGAAAGACGGTACACTGAAGATACACTGTGAAAGACAGTACACTGAAGATACACTGTGAAAGACGGTACACTGAAGATACACTGTGAAAGACAGTACACTGAATATACACTGTGAAAGACGGTACACTGAAGATACACTGTGAAAGACAGTACACTGAAGATACACTGTGAAAGACGGTACACTGAATATACACTGTGAAAGACAGTACACTGAAGATACACTGTGAAAGACGGTATACTGAAGATACACTGTGAAAGACAGTACACTGAAGATACACTGTGAAAGACGGTACACTGAATATACACTGTGAAAGACAGTACACTGAAGATACTGTGTGAAAGACGGTACACTGAAGATACACTGTGAAAGACGGTACACTGAAGATACTGTGTGAAAGACGGTACACTGAAGATACACTGTGAAAGACAGTACACTGAAGATACACTGTGAAAGACGGTACACTGAAGATACACTGTGAAAGACGGTACACTGAAGATACACTGTGAAAGACGGTACACTGAAGATACACTGTGAAAGACGGTACACTGAAGATACACTGTGAAAGACGGTATACTGAAGATAAACTGAAGGAAATTTTTTGCATAATTCTGTTCTTTTTATGTAAAAATCTGTAAAGGTTCGTAAGTAAAGTATCTTGTTGATAAATACAGTAATATTATTATTATTTATATTATTATTATTGTGAGTTAGAGGCAGGATGGTAGAAAGGAAGGGAATATAGGGAGGTAGGAGTTAGGGAGACAGGAAGGAGGAGGAAGTAGAGAGGAAGAAGAGGGAAGAAGTGGAGGGAGGGAGGTATGAGTGTGGGGAAGGGAGGGAGGGGGGTACACGTGCTCATCGTGACCTTCAGGTTGATAATAAAGGTAAGTCTAGGGTTTAGCCACAGTGGAGGGGGAAGAGGAGCCAGGGGTGAGGGAGGGGGAAGAGGAGCCAGGGATGAGGGAGGGGGAAGAGGAATCAGGGGTGAGGGAGGGGGGAAGAGGAGTCAGGTGTGAGGGAGTGGGAAGATGCATCAGGGGTGAGGGAGGGGGAAGAGGATCCAGGGGTGAGGGAGGGGGAAGAGGAGCCAGGGGTGAGGGAGGGGGAAGAGGAGCCAGGTGTGAGGGAGGGGGAAGAGGAGCCAGGGGTGAGGGATGGGGAAGAGGAGCCAGGGGTGAGGGATGGGGAAGAGGAGCCAGGGGTGAGGGATGGGGAAGAGGAGCCAGGGGTGAGGGGAAAGTAGGTTGGTCAAGAATTATCAGCATAATAAACAGTAAACATTGTCCCATCATAATTATATCACTTATGTTATTATGGTGTAGGAAGCAGCAGCCGTAGTAACACCTTGACAATGTTGATGTGTCAGTGTGTTGTATATGCCAGTTGGAGGATCCACAGTTGACGAGAAGCTGCTGTTACACTGAGATCAGTCTGATGGGTAATTCTGTAACACAGTTCTGCTTTACATTCACAAAACCCCTCCTTCACAGCGCCGGTAACACTGAACGGATCATCTTACGACAAAGTCCCGTGCTTGAGCCAAGTCAACAATCTAAATCCTCGCGTGCTTCTAGATATAAGATTTTTCACCGAGGAGCGACTTAATGGAGAGGCTGCGCTCGCCTTGTGACACTATCACCAGTTGACACTAAAAACCAGTTGACATACATTGACGATATCAACAGCATCCTTGACTGTTGTAATAGTTGGACATAAACAACCTTGACACATTATTGTTTAATTGCAGCAAATCTTTAACATTTGTGTAAAATGCTACGAACCTCTATTACAATATAATGTGAATAGTGTTAATTCTGTATTCCTGTACTGCATTACTTTCTAACTTTAGTGTCTTGAGTGTTTTGTCTTGCTTTCCAATTTCTCTGAGTTGCCTCACCAATCTGCTAAATACACGTAAAATAAACGTATTCTGGCCACCAGTCTCTGATCGTTTGTGTCCACAGATCTTACCGTAACTATGTGATTCATCAGAGATAATTCTACCATAAATTCACAAGTTTTTCATGTATCATCTAGATACACTAATATTTTCCTTATAAACTGCTGCATTGCTTTTCTGAACTAGTATTGTTTTTACTGGGTTCTCTTCCTTTGGGCCTGGTCCCTAAGTCCATTATATACCTCTGGAATCTTTTGACTACCGCCCACAGGATGGGTATGGGATATATAAGGATGGTATGCTATCTGTTATTCCTGTCAACTCATCAGCTCTCTCCCACGATATTAACATCAGGCGATATACACATAAGTTTACCAACATTTTGTCATTCCTTAATACTTGTATATTTCTAATATCCTTTACAATAAATATTGTTTGTGACACTTTTAGCTTAGACTAAGCCTGACACTGAATTTGAAAATACCAAAGTCAATTTTAGTTACCTTTACAGCCTCAGTGGTTAAACTTAATTTTTAATTCACTGGAGATCATTGCTACCCAGGAGTGAGTCTTTAAAGATCATTCAAGATGTCTGATTAATTCTTTGTGACTACAATAAGCGCTGTCTCAGCGACACCACTTTAGAAGATGCAATAATCAATCAACATGATTCACACCTCCGTCACGTCTACTGCTGACAATAACTGGGAATTCGCTCATTACTCTAGGCTTTAAATAACTTTTATCTTTTTCCCATTTTCCTTCTTGGGACAGTTTGTTGTTCAATTCTAGAATTTATTTAGGTCTGTTTATACAATGTATTCCCGATATTCTTTCTACAAAGTGTAATTAATCACCTTGTCTGCGACAAACAACATCAGAAAGTCAGTGTGGAGCTCTATGTTACTTTATTTATCGGATTTATTTATAGAATACTATTTGTAGAGTGTTCCATTTACTCCATGACCTACACACACACACACACACACACACACACACACACACACACACACACACACACACACACACACACACACACACACACACACACACACACACACACACACACAGAAGCGTCCCTGTTTGCAGATGACGTGAAGTTAACGAGGAGAATTAAATCAGACGCGGACCAGACAGGTCTACGAAGAGACCTGGACAGGCTGGATGTGTGATTCAAAAACTGGCTCCTAGAATTTAACCCCGCCAAATGCAAAGTCATGAAGATCGGAGGAGGGCAAAGAAGACCGCAGACAGAGTATAGGCTAGGTGGCCAAAGGCTGCAAACCTCACTCAAGGAGAAAGACCTAGGAGTGAGTATAATACCGAGTACATCGCCAGAAGCACACATTAACCAGATAACTGCTGTGGTATATGGGCGCTTGGCAAACCTGAGAATAGCATTCCGGTACCTCAGTAAGGAATCGTTCAAGACTTTATACACTGTGTACGTCAGGTCCATACTGGAGTACGCAGCACCAGTTTGGAACCCACACCTGGTCAAACACGTTAAGAAATTAGAGAAAGTGCAAAGTTTTGCAACAAGGCTAGTCCTAGAGCTAAGGGGAATGTCCTATGAAGAAAGGTTAAGGGGAATCGGTCTGACAACACTGGAGGACAGGAGGGTCAGGGGAGACATGATAACGACATACAAAATACTGCGTGGAATAGACAAGGTGGACAGAGACAGGATGTTCCAGAGATGGGACACAGAAACAAGGGGTCACAATTGGAAGCTGAAGACTCAGATAAGTTTAAGGGATGTTAGGAAATATTTCTTCAGCCATAGAGTAGCTAGGAAGTGGAATAGTCTGGCAAGCGATGTAGTGAAGGCAGGAACTATACATAGTTTTAAGACGAGGTATGATAAAGCTCATGGAGCAGGGGGAGAGAGGACCTAGTAGCGGTCGGTGAAGAGGCGGGGCCAGGAGCCGAGTCTCGACCCCTGCAACCACAATTAGGTGAGTACACACACACAACAAACACTGTCTCTGAGCCTAGCATGGACCACAACCTTGGTGTGGTGTTTGCTGCTGCTGCTGCTGCTTTTCAAGTGTCCTTGTGTTTGTCATATGCTCCTTCTCTCCCTTCCCTGTCTTTGTATCACTTACGGTCTCCTATTTCCTCTTTTTTTTTCCATGTCACTCTCCCCCCCTTTTATTTTCATTTTACTTAGTTCTTCCACTTCCTCAATTTTCACTTTTTCATCCCTATTATTTTACAACTCCCAAACTTATTGTCAAAGTGCTTGTCTTCCTAATTTCCGTCTATATTCCTGTATAACCGATTGTCTCTATGTTTTTCTAACTGCCCGTTTCTCCCTAACTGCCTGGCTCTCTGTCTAGCACACTATAACCTATCTAAATGTCTGTCCCACCCCCTTCACGCACATAGTCCCTCTATCACCAATATAACCACCACCCACTTACCCTGCCCCACTTCACGTAATAGTAACCAGTTCTGAACCCATAGTGAAATAACCGACGATATTCCCGTCGCCCTACTGAGGTTTCCCAGCTCAGGTTGACACATTTCATTACCTCGTGTGGGAAATCCATCCTGTGTGATGTTCCCACATCGTTACTATCATTACAGTGCTACTGCATCTTATTTTGTTTAAAAGCCACAGAATATGTTATCCGTGATGCTTGACGATCCGACCGAAGTTATTTCTGTCAGGGTTCCTGACAGTGTAGATTACTGCGCTTGAGAGTAAACATAACAGAGGATTCTTCGAGCGAGTCAAAATATAATAGACGTGTCATATCCCGAAACAGGAAGTGGTTGGACGTGCTGTCTTAGGCGACCTTAAAATGTCAACTGTTTTCGCAGTCTTCAAAATCACTGCTTATGATAAAACAATTATTAATGCACCAGCCATTCGGCAGGAATTTTGCACCATCATTGGCTTAAAGTTTCAAGAGGGAGAGCGACTTCGTGGCATGACGCGCCGATCCTTTCTACTTCAGGTATTTGTCTGATTAATACCTTGGTGAAATTTGCCCCGGCCAGAGGTGTGAGGGAGGGACGGGATGGGTGCCAGCCACCCTGGTGATATCACCACCAACCTGGCAACACACACGTGCTGGTGCACGCACGCGCGGGGGATGGAGAGGGAGGGCGGAAACACCAGACAGGATATCCATTAACTCTGTGACACCCATTATTATGAGATATCCATTACTCCGAGATATCCATTACTCCCCCGAGACACCCATTAGCCCTGGGACCCCTACCACCTTCCCTAGAAAAGGTCCCTCACAAAAACAAACATGTAATATCAAATGATAGGATTATCCTCATCCCGAATTTTTCTTGTTGTATTTGTTATGCCATTGTCAAAAAATATACATTTAAAACTTATAAGAGTACACAAATTTTATTTGGGTTAAATATAAAGGCAGTTGTTTGCAGACTGCTGCTCTGAATTTATACAATATATTATGTACATGATTATCAAAGATACAGCTGTGATCATCGGTTATTTTTAAACCCAGATAACCCAACAAATGTTAGCAGCCGAGAAGAGTGCTGTATCCAGGGTTATCCTAGGATACCAGCTCACCTTGTGGAAAGCAAACCTTACCCTCCCACAAAGTGCTGAAGGTAACACCGTCCTTAGAAGTACCCAAAAAAAGAAGAAAATGAAAAAAAAAACAGCCAGGGAGGCCACATTTGCGTCTCTAATTTGTTCCCTAGGCTACTGTGGACCCCAGAATGAGACAGCGATATTCTGATTTGGTTAAAATAAAAATGTGAAGGTTCAAGGGGATACTTAGCTATAGGAACATATATATATATATATATATATATATATATATATATATATATATATATATATATATATATATATATATATATATATATATATATATATATATATATAATGTTCTTATAGCTAAGTATCCCCTTGAACCTAGCCGAGGACTCGAACCCATGTCGTTTTGGTCCGCGTCATGTTGAGCGAAAATCACATGACGCTCTAACTCACAGAACCACCAAATCCTACAGTCACGCACCCAGCAGAGGTAGGTGTTTACCGTATGTCCTCCGATCACGGTAAAACACCTAGCTCTGCTGGGTACGTGATTCTTTGTAGGATTTGGTGGTACTGTGGGTTAGAACGTTATGTGATTTTCGTTCACCATGAAGCGGGCCAAAACGAAATGGGTTCGAGTCCTCGGATAGTCGCAGTGGTTATGTATATCATTTTCTTGGGTGGATCGGGAAGGAATATTGGCAGTCAGTGTGCTTCATTTTTAGCATCGCCTAGTCATGCTCAACACTGAATTTAGGACATTCCTCGCCGACTCGCAGTGTCCATGAATTTCTCGATTGGGGATCGTGAGAGTGGAGTGGCAACGAGGCGTGTTTATTGTCCTTGAGGCGCAGGTGGGAGAAGCCAAATATATATACTCAAATCTACGAAGAAAAGCCTTCTCGCTCCGAAAATTAACTGAAATATTAAAAATATTAAAAAAAAAATCATTCATAACATGTAATGAGATATCACCATTTTGGAACGAAAAAAAAATACCAGATGGAATCCATCATCATTTAATAACCTTGTGTTTGTATGTGCGCGTGTGACTGAGCGTTGTTGTGTTCCATGTGTATTCTTCTAGTTGCGCTTGTTGGGTTAGGGTTATAGCTCCTGACCCCTCCTCTTAACTCCTATTGACCCATTGCTTTATTAGTTTCTACTGATTACTACTCTTGAAACTGTATATGGTGATTGCTTCCTAACCCCCGTTCATCATTTGCGTCTTAACTTCCAGTTATGCCCTCTTGTTTTCAATCCCTCCTTTCACTCACTTTTTGTTCTATCAAGTCATCTGAGTATATTGTACGTTATCTTATCTTACCTGGTTCTTCCTCTTTCTTTTAAGGTCAGGTTCAATTTTATTTTTGTTCCGTTGATGTCATAGGTCAGCCCTCTCGTCTCTGGGATAAGTCTTGTTGCGAATCTTTGGACTTTCCCTAACTTGGTTACATGCTTGATTATTATATTTGAGGAGCGGGAGGGGGGGGGCCCTAAACCCACATGAGATACAGCTCCTGGAGGAATGGAAAATATTCAGGCTCGATTGGAGGAATTGTAATACAGGTCTATTGCCTTAGATCAAAAGTACCTCCCCAGCATCAAGGAACCTCCACGAGGAGTGAGTTCCAGGTAGGTGCTACACACACTATAATAGGCCTGACATAATTCATAGTCCTGAATGCTTCTTTAGGTGTCTGAAAGCCATTTTCAGGTTGCTTATGCACGCCTAACAAATTCCTACACCTACGCTGTTGTCTTGATGTACGACCCCGACGTGATGCTGGGTATTATTCTTGCTCCAAGCTGTTTATTATTCAAATTCTGCACTGTATGACCCTTGTAGGTTTAGCGCTTGTTTTGGATTATAATAATAATGTTATTCAAAGATAGGCTGTGTGTGTGCGCGCCTAGTTGTAAGTGCAAAGGTTGAGTCACAGCTTCTTTCTCCGCACGCGCCTTTTTTTTTTTTTTTTTTTTTTTTTTTTTTTGGTATGTCTGCACACACTTGCCATTGCGTGCGTAAACGAGTCAGCATTTGCACATGAGTACGTACACTGCATACACATGCACAGTTTGTGCACCTGTGCGTAAATGTGATCGTTTGAGTGTGTACTACACTTGTGTGTGTATTTATGCAAGTGTATGCGTATGCAACTGTGTACATCAGTTGTGTGTATAATTATGTGTGTGTGTGTGTGTGTGTGTGTGTAATTACATAGCTGTACTTACCTAGTTAAGACTGCAAGTTTCGATCCTCAGTTCTTGAGTCCGCCTTTTAATTTCCAATTGGCTGACTTTACCTAAAGTGATCGGCTGCATGTGACTTAATGGTCCAGGACCGAGCGAAATGTCATAGGGATCCTCTCCTAAATGCGGGTTCAAATTCAAAGTTTATTCTCTATAAGGATTACAATGCTGAGTTTACAGAAATTTGGTTATTGTTTGGTTTACATGTAGTAAAATAATGATTACAGAGTGTACCACTAGAACGCTTAGCATGGCTAGGCATTTCGGGCAGACTTAGTTTTATTCTTAATTGTAAAATATTACAAATTATGAGGTAAGTTGGTATTATGGCTAAGTGACTAAATACTAGTTTGTGAGTTTAGCAATGTGAATGCTTTTGTTTTGGCACAGTACATAGTTTCAGTATTGGAGTATCATAGGATTCATTATTTTAAGACTGAGATTAATATTTCTGTTTATGGTCAAATGAGTGAGTGAGTGTAAGTGTGAACCACCAGGTGGTATTCGTGTAGTTAGTTGACGGGATGTATCAGGGAGATAAGATGTTTTCTAATGGTAGTTTTGAAGGTGATGAATGTGTCTGCAGTTCTAGAGTTCTCAGGTAGGGTATTCCAGATTTTAGGGCTTTGACATACATTGAATTTTTGTAAAGGTTTAGTCGGACACGGGGAATGTCGTAGAGATGTTTGTGTCTGGTGTTATGCCTGTGGGTTCTGTCACAACTATCAAGAAAGCGTTTTAGGTCAAGGTTGATATTAGAGTTTAAGGCCCTGTAGATGTAGATTGCACAGTAGTAAGTGTGGATGTACTGAACTGGGAGTAAGTTTAGATACTGTTTCTTTGTTTTGCTTTCATCTGCGTTGAACTCTCTACCTGGTCTATTCATCCGAGTATTCTTGTATGTTGTGATCATGTCTCTTCTCTCATAGTGCCGTGAATTTAGATTCAGTGTCCACAAATTTTATTAGTTCACATACCAGCCTTTCAGCAAACGAATTAACTTCTTCGGTCATCTTTGAGGTGCACCAGGATGCCGTCCACTCTACAATTGGTAGAACCTTTGTTGTTACCGAGGAAAGGAAAAACTTTAATCTCGTAGTTGTAACGTTATGTAGTTCATGAGGAACTGGAGGCAATCAAGTTCGACCCTTGAATCATAGTATCAGAGCACCTACCATGAGAGGTAACCTATATTGTATGTAGCACCCTGAGCCTCCTTTGTTTAAATCCCTGAATGTCATTCTTAGGTATGAGAATTTATATATTTATCAGACTTTGTGAGAGAGGGTGTCTGAATTCCACTTAATGTTCAGCTGTTCTTGGTATGACGTAACTTGTTTCCTGGCGACCTTAAAGAGTGAATTATGCTCCCGGAGGATATATTTACCATGTAATAATAGTGTGTCATTGACGTATATAGTATCTCGGGAAGGTGTGTGGGTGCGGTGACAACGAAGTGAGGAGTCCACATCTTTGTGTTGGCTTCCTGTGGCTGGCTCACCAAGGGCTCCGAGATTTTAGGTTCCCGCCTGCGTTATTACAACTGCTGAGTTAGTGCTGTGGTAGTAATGGTGGTGGTTAAGATAATTGTTATAATAGTTGTGCTGGTAGTAGTTTGATTGTGGTAATACTGGGAATGTTGGTACTGATAGTATTATTCATAATGCCAACCACATTTTGGGGTAGGTGTGATGGCTGTAGTATTTATGGTTGTAGCAGCAATAGTTGTGGAAGTGGCGATTGTTGTGGTTGTAGTAAGATTAATGTTTATGGTGTCAGTGAAAATGGCTGAGGATGATGGCGATTCTGGTGATTGTTCAGACAGGTGTTGGCAGTGGTTTTTCTAGTGGTGGTAACATGATGGTGATGGTGACGGTAATGGTAGTGGACCAAAACAAGTACCAATCACTGATACGTCTCCAGCGCCTTGGTTGGTCATTTCTAAATGTCGAGCATTGTAATCATTTTTTTCTAAAGGAAACATGTACTTCAAGTGGGGAGGGGGGGCAAAGACAGTCTTACATTAATTAAGGAAATATTTGGGAAACGAGGAAGGAGGGGGGGGGTGTAAGGGGGTATAATAAAGCAAAATGGATAGAGGGTTGTGCGTAGGTAAGGACATGATGCATAAATAACCTGCGACTAAAACTTATGCCTTTGTATTCTTAAGGGCAACCTCCCTCCCCCCGCCCCCTACTTTCACTGTCAATACCTTTGTCACTAACACTGAAGGTGTCACACACAGCTTCCCACTCATCCAAACTTTTGAGAATCTGCAGAACCACTTGAAATTATTACTGACGTTGATCATGCTGCCCCGGGTGGTGACGTCACAGACAAGTTCTTGTCCCAGCTTTCCAGTACCAAGCTAAAATATAGACAGAAATAACAGTTTTACTATCGCGTTTGAGGGACATCAAGCCACTGTATATGTTTACTGTCTCTGTTTTTCTAATTTTATGTTGCAGTCATCAGTTTTTCTTTTGCAAATTATTCATTAAATTTGTGGCGTTTTGTAAACGACCGTTAAAACGTCTCGGTTTATATATTAAATATTATAACACTGCAAATATACATACTGTAATCCTACAGAGAACCAAACATTATAGAGTACAGAGTCCCATTAACTGTAATATTTTTACTTTAAAACTCAATTCATGAGAGAAAACACACACACACACACACACACACACACACACACACACACACACACACACACACACACACACACACACACAGGAGCTCGGACTCGACCCCCGCAACCTCAACTAGGTGAGTACACACACCACACACTCCACACACACACCCCATACACACACACACCCCACAAACACACACACACACACACACACACACACACACACACACACACACACACACACACACACACACACACACACACACACACACACACACACCCCACACACCACACACACACACACACACACACACACACACACACACACACACACACACACACACACACACACACACACACACACACACACACACACACACACACACACACATCTCTGTTGGTAGGCAGTGTATCCAGGATAAACCGACAAAACTAAGCCTTTACCACTTAACTTACATAGGTTTAACATCACATATATTTTCTAGTGTGTGGCGTAATAGATAGTAGCATGTGTGGATAATGTGGTATGTTCCTCCACAGTATGCAATGTGGGGTCGTCTTGGCATGTGGCCCACGGTGTCATCAGGTCGTCTTACCGGGCCTTCTCCTCTGAGAAGATCGACGCCACCCTGGGCGTGGCCATCGGCCTCGACCACGCCAACGTCACCATGCGGGTCATCCCTCAACACAACCGCAGCCTCGACATCAACTTCAACGAGCGCTTCCACTGGATCCAGCCCAGTGACATGCGCAAGCACTACCGAGAGGCGCTGGTCAAGGGCCTGCCATACCCCATACTCACCGTGGCTGAGTACCTCACTCTAGACAACGAAGGCTTCGCCTGGGGCAGATACTACCGCAGCGCAGGATACTACACCACCATCTGTTTATGGTCAGTCTTCTGCATCCATGCTTCCAACTCTCTTCCTGTCTCATTATTACATTAATGGGGAACGCTAAACTCTTAGGGGTCAAAACAGCGACTAGGGAGAATGGGAGACATTCAGGTTCCATCCAAGGAAAGCGCTGTATAGCCCTTGTGGTTTAGCGCTTTTTTATAATAATAATCCATCCAAGGAAGTGAGGGCAGGGTTCAATTCCTTGGATTAAAAGCATCTCACCAGTATCCAGGAACCTCCCTTGAGAGGTCTCTGCATCAGAACTAACTTAGATATCACCTAACCAATAATAAACAATTAAATTTAGCCTAATGATGATACAGATCATAGATCAGTCTAAATTTATTTAGTGTTATTTAACGTTAATGATATATACTGTCAGACTGATCTTCGCGAAGTATTTGCATAAACAAATTTTCTCTGCTTATCCATGTGGGTTTAGCGCTCCCCTTGCTAATAATAATCACAATCTCTGATTATTATTGCTTTATAAACCTAAATTATCGATTTGTCTTATTCAACACGACGTACATACCTAGTGTTAAGTTACACTTCACACCATTTCCCGTAATTACATTATCCTCATTTCGTTATTCTGAGATCAAGCACTTCTCAGTGAACCATACACTACAACTCATGCCCTATGCCCTGGCTTTGTTACCTTAACTTAGACATGCTGGAATAGGCTGCAACTCAACCCCACTTTATTTAGTAAATGGGATGCTTAGCTGCGAGAGCCGTTTATCTGGCGATAAGTGGATGAAAGGTCGAGCCTTGAGATCTTGCTCCGATAAAATCCCATATGGGGTTTGAGCTTCACATAAATAATAATAATCTATTTGTCGTTTGCAGGTCAGCCTTTGCGTCATGGCTACTGATGAACATCCTGTTGGTGAATGTGCCCCGCTACGGTGCCTACACCATGACAGTGACCGGGTCACTGATGGGGCTCTCAAACCTCGTCTTCTACCTCCTCATGCCTCCAAAACCCCTTGACATACGCTTCGAAGACACTACCCTCACTTTCCACCTGGGATGGTGTTTCTGGCTTACACTCGTTGTCGGTAAGTGGCTATCACTAGTCTTCATGAGAACGTTGTATACACAAATAACCCGCACATAGAAAAGAGGAGCTTACGACGACGTTTCGGTCCGACTTGGACCATTTACAGTCTTCTCATCTATGTGCGGGTTATTTGTGTATCGTTCCAGTCACGGTATTGTGCCTTTTTTTTTTTTATGAACGTTGTATATTTGACATTTGCTTAAATTTGCGAAATATATATGCAGTTCATTTTTTACGTTATAACTCTCATTTCGCAACTTTGATTATTGTAATTTACTGATTGTGAAAGTCAACAAAAATTACTTAAATTTTATTTTACTGTTGATGCTGTACACTGCAAACATACCGTTTATACACTGTTTAATCCACAGGATGCATTGTAACCATATCGGGACTAATCGTATTCATGTTGGATTGCATCTATCCACACAAATTCTCAACCATCCTGGAAGTGGACTTCGACACGCCCTACGACCGTCACATCATCATCGAAGACTCCCACGACACGAGAAAACGTCGCTTCAAGATACCTCGTCTGGAAGAGCCGCTCAATGCTGGACTCAACGCTGGTTCCAGACTCCTCAGACGTTTGTCCAAAAGAGGAAAGGAAGCGACAGAGGAGAATGAACCCAGGATCACACCCGGCATCGATAACCACGCCTTCGAAATGGAGCCTCCAAAGGCCCCTTGGAAATATCCGAACTTTATGATGAGAACAGATTCAAAAAAATCAACCAAATCCGTGAACTTCCGGTCTGCGTCGCAGAGATCGCAACAGTTCTTGGACATCCCGCAGCTACCAGACTTCGAGGAGAAAATCAAGCCCTTCCAACGGTCAGACTCTAAACAGAGCAGCATGTCATCCATATCCGTCGCGTCTTCACCCAAAAGCGTAAACTTCGAGGACCCGGTGCTACCAGGACCCAGCGTCCATCCTGGCGGAGCTGAGGCCGTTCCCGAAGTTTCTATACTCCGGCAGGACTCTAGCCAGTCAGTTGCCTCGTCATCCTCTTCCTTTGGTTTAGGGATGCTTACTCGGAACCAAAGTATCCGTAGAATTTCTAATGAGGAAAATAATCATCCTCCAGTTGCGAGAAACAACTCTGGCAATATAATTGTGTTCCATCGCACAGATTCCCGAGGCCAGCTTCAGAGGTACGACACACTCACACGTCAAAGTTTATATAGAATACAAACTGATACTGACGATACCGTAGAGTAAAACTACTATACGATAATAAAAAAATTTTTAAACAATAATAATAAAAATAAATCGGAACCATTTGAAAATGACAGTGATAAAATCTGTCACAAATTATAAACTGTACACATGATTGCTCTATATTATATAATATTGACCAAAAGTTGACAAAACTCGAAATTGGTCAGTGTAAAATAATCGCTAATAGTACAGTAGACGCATTTTTTTTATTTGAATTAAATCAAGCTGATAGGTTCAACCTGGATACTCTGATATCGCGATAACAATCATTCAATAAATCGTATATCACTTAAAGTAAATCGCAAGATAGTGCTATAACCTGCGTATGGTGATGAGCAGATACTAATTTGTCTTTCATTCTTATTCCAGGTTGAACGGCGAAGTTGTAGAAATCCAGACTGATGATTCAACAGACATGTGGTGAATCCTTGAGGGTTCGTGTGTCATAAATCCGGCTTAAATTATATTATATTCATGAAGGACTCACGCCAGTGCTCGCTTATTTACCCGTAGCCCAGATACCCATTATAGATATTTACTCACAAATGGGTAATTTGCTTTACCTGTCATTTGTGGGTAATTCATATATTTTTATTCATTATTGGTGGGTAATTTATAAATTTCGACCCATTATTTATGGGAAATTTATACGTTTTATCCAATACCTGTGGGACAGTTTAATTCTTGTGGGCGTAAATAACACGTCTTCATGGGTAATACCAGTAACTCGGATGTTGTATAAATATGTAAGACATCCGAAGTGAAACTCAGTGACTAATATACAATATATATATATATATATATATATATATATATATATATATATATATATATATATATATATATATATATATATATATATATATATATATATATATATATATATGAAAACAAATAAGAAGTGATATTGTAATTTTAGAATTATTTTACATTCTCGCAAATTTTTTAAGTATTATGATGGGTTAAAGCCATCGTGCATGATGATGCTTTCCTTAATTTATTGTGATGGCCATTTAATTATGACAAAGTTCAGCGTTTGAACATCTTCGAGTTCCAGTATTTGTTGACATTTAGTGTCACACGGGTTTGATAAGAATATTGACGCGGATTCAGAGAAATTCAATCTCAGACACCAACTAATTTGTCTTGTAGTCTAAGCGACGGTCAGAAATTCTACACATCATGTAAGACAGTCTTTCTGTGCTGTGTATGTCATAAACTTTCGAAAAAGCCTGTGTGCAATGAAGGCTGAAATAAGTTTGTAAGAGATGTACTTATGTTTAATTCTTTGTGATAGCATACAGTGTGCGTGAGTGAAGTTTTCTTCTCCCGGTGACTACATAATTATTTTGTCTTAGTTTACCATCAGGGAGAGATATATTTACGTCGCTTATACACTAGTCCAAGCACTCTCTCTCTTGTTGAGTCTTACCTACAGTATTCACTCAACACCTGCAGGCATCTTAGTTGCTTCAATCTGCAATGAAGTCTCCATCCCTTGAGATAGTGAAGCAAATAACGCAGTGTTCCCAAACTTGAACCATAGACTATAATTTTTGCTCACAGGTGTAAAAATAAACCAAAAAAAAAAGATGCTTGTGTGGCAGATGACGTCTTACAGCTTTCATTTCACTTTCCATTTGCACAGTTGTTGTCAAAACTACATTGCCATTTGATGCTGACATATGTATAATAAACCATTTTGTATATATATACGTATACATACACTTGTTTTATTAATACCAAATACAGAATCAGAAATAAAAACACGACATGAGAACAATGAAGGTGACAGTACCGTGGCTGGGACGATCCACAACTTACAATTTGGAAGAGAAACTCGAGACGTTTTGTTTAGTAGTAAACCATTACAAAGTTGACTTAGTAATTGTTCAAGATGTTCTAGAACGTCGTCTAAAGTTTCTTTGTCAATTTGTGGATTAGTTGTGAACATAATGAGAAGTATGCAAGTAATGCTCTCATCATGAATTTGCAGATACAGTCCGACAAGAACAAAAATCTGTTATACGACTTACAGTACGGACTCGTTGTTCGGATAATCAATTATTCAAGGGGAAGCGCTAAACCCATAGGGGGTCATAGCGTTAGGGAATGGTAGAGAGGGTGGGGGGGTAATCAGGTTTGAACTGAAGGTGGATAGCTGTATAATCCTACGGGTTTAGCGCTCCCCATGATTATAATAATGGAGGGTAGCTCGAACTAACTGGATTAAACGCTCTTCACTACCATCAAGGTAGCCCTATGAAAGGACTTGTTAAGTGTTTGCTTGCTTCAAATATTACACTCCGATAGAGTTCACTTTAATATAAGAACAGTGAAGCACTGAAATAGGTCTATTAACTCATGCTGGGCAGGATCAGTTCACACTCACATACCTGTCCCACTTACAGTATATTTAGAGCTACCAAAAATTCTTGCCTCCGTGACGCGACTTGGGAGTTTGATCCAATAAACGACCAGCATTTCCCTGTATCTTTTCTTAACCTAATATTATTCAATTCGAATCAATTTCTGCGAATCCTATCTTGGTTAGATGCTCCTTTTTTTTTATTTGTACACTTCACTCGTATCCTCACTAATTCTACGCCTTTCCAGAAGGTAAATTCAGTGCCTTCAACATATCTTCGTAGGAAAGTGTTACTTTTTCTTTACAGTTCCACGAGATGTTTTTTATTCACATACGATTACTACATCTTAAGGGAATATTTTTAGCATTACATGTTGCCTAATCCCTGATAATGACGTGTCAGCTTTATATACTCTGGAGTCAGGAAACTGATGCTGGTATAATGTCCTGAGATAAACATTATTATCGTCTTATATGGATGGTGGTTCACTGTTGAAGTGTATAGTTACTCGGTATAGTTTTCTTATCACACACATTGCAAACTTAAGAGTCTAATAGAATTATTGCTGATGTATGGGTGGGGGTTGGGGTGAAGCGTAGTGTGCCTACGGTTTCAAGAACAGCAGACACTCTTCAGTGAGTGTTGACAGCAGTGGTGTCTCCTTCAGCACCAGTGCTGTCTCCCGCAGCAGCAGGCAACATGTTGCCCACCATACACCACCCATGAACCTGCTGCAACTCAACACTGAAGAACACACTTTTCAGATCAAGACTGTTCCTATTACTGGAGCATTGTTTTGATTTATAAGACCTTTATGAATTATTTTGTGAGAAATTACGTGCATGAGGTTTACAGGGTATTGCCTGAATTATTCCGTGCAAGTAATTTGGGTGAGGTAAGTGAGACTTAGTCATAGCAGGTCGCAGAACTGTCACTCCCTCGACGTCCACTACATCACCACTCTCACAAAAAGCTAGACCTAATATTAAATTAATAAGTACAATATTAAACATTAATATCAATAATGGTAAATTATAAAATAGTGTCGACTGTATATGATTTGGCTTGCTGGGTACACAGAATATAATTATTGTACATAAATTATAATTGTGTTATTAGGAAAAAAATCGTATTACCACTTACTGTTTAATTACTGTATATGGATTGAGGGCCTGCTTTGGGCCTCCACTGCACCGCACACCAGCCGCCGTTAGTGCACACTAACGTTTGGTACGTCATCTGGCCATAGAGCCGGTGAGGTACCCCCCCCCTTCCCGCTGAAGAACTACCATGCATGTGCAAGAGAAGATAAAGGACACCTCTCTACCCGGGGAGCCAATGCCGGGTCACCAAAATGGAAAAGACCCGGGCCGGGATACCATACCGGCGAATCAAATAGAATAGAATAGTAGATGGATCACACCACAGTGCATGCCTAACAAATAGAATCCTACACTATCCAGCGAGAAATCTAAATGGAAGGACTAATGGTACACTTTCCTGTGTGAGTGATGACGTAGTCTTCTTATCTTCCGTCATCCACACGTAATTCTAGAGGTCCCGCAAATTTCCTGTCCCAATTCTTCAACAGGGTGAATAATTTTCACGATGTTGAAGAAACGGCCAACTACTGCCTCATATATACTCAGTTAATGTTTCAAATAAAATAACAGAACAAATGGTTATTACCATACTCACAATTTTTAAAAGGGGTGGACGGGTAAGCCAGTGGAAGGCCCCGGTCAGATGATGAAAAGCTCCGGTTGTGGGTCATCGTCTAAGACCCGCGTCAGGAAACACTTGTCCTGTTCCCTGACAAACCTTACCTAACCTAATCTCAAATAATAGGTTTATTCTTCATCTAACCCTTGTGGCTTAGCGCTTCTTTTTTGATTATAATAATAATCTTCATCTATCCCCACTTGCCCTTGTGGGTCCTTACCTGTGAGTTCTTCAAGCTCTCTAAGAACAGGTCAGATATCCAACATGGAAATTTCTGAGGTTAAACTGATTTTAGCGAAGTAGGAAAAGTTGTGTACGGCAATAATGTTCCCGCTCCAGCACGTCGTTGTGTTAAGGTCAACACGTCGTTGTGTTAAGGTCAACACGTCGTTGTGTTAAGGTCAACACGTCATGTGTTAGGGTCAGCACGTAGTCATATATTAACATCAACACGTCATGTGTTAGGGTCAGCACGTAGTCATATATTAACATCAACACGTCATGTGTTAAGGTCAACACGTCATGTGTTAAGGTCAACACATCGTCATGTGTTAAGGTCACAAATTTCCCTTGAATTTTTCACCTATTTCGAAAGTTGGATAAATTATCAGGGAAATTTCACATCTGACTTACTGGCTGGGCAAGGAATGAGGAAATTTAATTTATATATTGCCCGAGCAATAATTTAACGTTGTAACTCAACAAATCCCAGTGATTAATAGGTAATAATGGTTGTATTTATAACCATATTTTTTTAAAGGGGTGGACCGGTAAGCCAGTGGAAGGCCTCGGTCAGATGATCAAAAGCTCCAGTTGCTGGTCATGATATGACTAAGACCCGAGTCAGGAAGCACTTGTTTCTTGACAAACCTTACCTCACCTAACCTAACCTAACATAACCTAACCTAACCTTAAATAACCTAACCTAACCTAACATTAAATAACCTAACCTTAAATAACCTAACCTAACCTAACCTTAAATAACCTAACCTAACCTAACCTAACCTAACATTAAATAACCTAACCTTAAATAACCTAACCTAACCTAACATTAAATAACTTAACCTAACCTAACCTTAAATAACCTAACCTAACCTAACCTTAAATAACCTAACCTAACCTAACCTAACATTAAATAACTTAACCTAACCTAACCTAACCTTACCTAGCCTAACCTAACCTAACCTAACCTTAAATAACCTAACCTAACCTTAAATAACCTAACCTAACCTAACCTTAAATAACCTAACCTAACCTAATCTAACCTTAAATAACCTAACCTAACCTAACCTTAAATAACCTAACCTAACCTAACCTTACTTAACCTAACCTAACCTAACCTAACCTTAAATAACCTAACCTAACCTTAAATAACCTAACCTAACCTTAAATAACCTAACCTAACCTAACCTTAAATAACCCAACCTTAAATAACCTAACCTAACCTTAAATAACCTAACCTAACCTAACCTAACCTAACTTAACCTAACCTTACCTAACCTAACCTACAAAAACCGGTTTAACAAGGTAAGTTTGCTGTGATAGCTGTCTGATTACTTTGTATATATAGCTTAGCTGGGTTTTAAAAACCAGCTGGTCGGCTGCCGAGGTCAGCTGGTCCTAACCTAACATATTCATTTTCCACAACAAAATTATTGCTATACCGTCATATACACTTAATGGTCAGACAAATAAAGATATAGACGTCAAGGACCACTAAGATACCTATAAATTATACTAACAATTCAGTAAAGGTCACCTTGATCAATCATATTACCATTATCATAAGAAACCCGCTAATTCCATAAAGGTCATGGCAGCGTCTGGGGGAATGGGAGATGTGGGGGTAATCAGGTTTAATCCGAGGAACAGGATGGCAGCTCTGATTTCTTGGATGAAGAGATCTTGACCTGCATCAAGGCACCCCCTTGAAGGGTATTTTGGGGTAAAAAAAAAAGGGGGGGAGGCTCCTTGATGCTGGTGAAAAACTCTTAATCTAAGAAATTAGACCTGAGCTCCAGTTCCTGGAATAGAATCTCAATGTTTTCCATTCCCCCGGAAGCTGTATAACCACTACAGGTTTAGCGCTCACACGAATGTAATAATAATAATAATAATAATAATAATAATTAATAATAATAATTACTTCTACTACTACTACTACTAATAATAATAATAATAATTAATACTGTTACTAATAATAATTAATAACAATAATAATAATAATAATTAATACTACTACTACTACTAATAATAATAATTAATAACAATAATAATAATAATAATTAATACTACTACTACTACTAATAATAATAATTAATAATAATAATCCCGCATTATAACCGGTGAGTTCCTTATCAGTCAAAGACAAAGGTTAAACAAATAAATATTTCACCACAAACACCGAATTTGTACATCCAGAACAACAACTTACAAGTTACTATATTTCTTAACTAAGTCAACTGTCAAGCTAGAATATATCTTCCTGTCTCTGCCATCACAGTAAAGTATATACATTAATGTCTCTCAATGTATATATACTGAGATATTACTTTAATCCATATTTTAGATGGTAAAGTATTTTTAATGGTGGGGAATAAGAGTAGTTGGTCGTTTTTAAACCACATTATCACAACAACTCTTCCATGTTGGCTGCTTCGTTAATTAGATTTAAAGCCTATCAACTATAGTAGAGTCAATAAGAGAAAGGAAAGAGGTAGTTAGATATGGAAGGAAGGAATGAAAGGGGTAGTTAGATATGGAAGGAAGGAAGGAAGGAAGGAAAGGGATAGTTAGAGGTAGGGGTAGTTAGATATGGAAGGAAGTAAATGGGTAATTAAATATGAAATGAAGGAAGGAAAGGGATAGTTAGAGGTAGGGGTAGTTAGATATGGAAGGAAGTAAAGGGGTAATTAAATATGAAATGAAGGAAGGAAAGGGATGTAGAAAGACGAAGAATTAAAAGCGCAAGAAAGGGAGTGGGGAGAGACGGTGGATTGAAGTATAGTTACATTCACGTTATTATAATCATTATATTTATAGGGAAGTGCTAAACCCGTGGGGGGTCATGCAGCGCCTGGCAATAAGGTGTGATCTAAGGAAATGGAGGGTAGCTCGAATTCCCTGGATCAAGAGCCTTCACTGGCGGCCAGGGTTTATTATTTACACAAAGTATTACAGCTGGTGAGAGTCATTGAGCGCTGTCAGGTGAGGAAGCTGTCAGTGTTATACTGTACTTACGGTGTTGCTGTCAGTGTTACACTGTACTTACGGTGTTGCTGTCAGTGTTATACTGTACTTACGGTGTTGCTGTCAGTGTTACACTGTACTTACGGTGTTGCTGTCAGTGTTATACTGTACTTACGGTGTTGCTGTCAGTGTTACACTGTACTTACGATGTTGCTGTCAGTGTTACACTGTACTTACGGTGTTGTTGTCAGTGTTACACTGTACTTACGGTGTTGCTGTCAGTGTTACACTGTACTTACGATGTTGCTGTCAGTGTTACACTGTACTTACGGTGTTGCTGTCAGTGTTACACTGTACTTACGGTGTTGCTGTCAGTGTTACACTGTACTTACGGTGTTGCTGTCAGTGTTACACTGTACTTACGGTGTTGCTGTCAGTGTTACACTGTACTTACGGTGTTGCTGTCAGTGTTACACTGTACTTACGGTGTTGCTGTCAGTGTTACACTGTACTTACGGTGTTGCTGTCAGTGTTACACTGTACTTATGCTGTCAGTGGTAAAAGTCATCACTTTTTAGCTTATAATGCAATAAAGATCTTTACAATGAGATTATCTACTGAAGAATAAAAAAATGCATTAATTATATTACTGCCATATGATTATCATCGTAGCTTAGTTATACTGTGGCGTTTATATAATTATAGCATCGTTGTGCTCCGGGCTTTCTGGTTAGGTTAGGTAAGGTTCGTCAGGAAACAGGACAAGTGTTTCCTGACACGGGTCTTAGTCAGATGATGACCCGCCTTTGGAGCTTTTGGTCATCTGACCGAGGCCTTCCGCTGGCTTACCGGTCCACCCCTTTAAAAATTATTGTCATTTATAACCATTGTTATATGACTTCAGCAATTTTATGGCTTTCTGGTGTTTTCACGGTCGCTCTTACGTGCTAGAACTTTAATTTGTGTCATCAATCCTATACGATACATCCCTCTAGCGCCTGGAACCAATCTTGGGCGGAAAACATTATATACTGAGTCAAAAAAGGAGAATTAGTGTGCACTACCTAGCAGAGTTTACTGCCAGAGGGGAATCATAGGCCTGTGTCCCGTGTGAAAAAAATAATAATAATTGAACTTTGTGTCAGAGGAAAGAAAGTCTCCCTGATAACACTGAGTATACATAGTGTATAGTGTATACTACAGTGGCTCCCTAGTATATTGATGATAAAGGCTAAAGTGTCATTTGAAAACAGGTGAATTTGTAAATGAAGTGATAAGCCTATAGAGGCAGGTGCCAGAAGTCGCCAGAAACTTACCACAGGTCAGCTGTTTTTAATAATCTTCCTGGCCTGCTAGTGTACTCGCATATAATCTAGTGATACCAGTGAATAGCAGAATACAGTGTTGTAGTAGCAACTAACCAGTATTATAATGGTACTTAGTGGAGTGGAGTGACTTTCATTAGTTTCTTTTTTCTTGAAATACCAGACGTATACTGTGAATTTCATATAACCTGTAGTTACCAGCGGTCGCAATATACACAACGAGAAGCAATTATTACTACACAAAAAGCGTCCTTCTTCCAAAAGTTCCACCAGTCAACTATAGTGATAATATAGCATTTATTGTGGTGGAGACGGAAAAAAAAATAGAGAAGCTAGATACAGCGATTGATAAACAAGGGTTGAGGTCGACCGTTCGTCATTGTAGGAGCTGCCAGAAATCACCGGCTCTTCAACACGCAAGTTATACTTTTGTATCAATCAAATCACATATTACTCGGGTAGATAATTTCCAGTAGATCCTTCATGTGTTAGCTCAAATCACCGACCAGTATGGTTTAAATAAGTGACCCACTGATCAGATCAGATAGACTGGTCCGAACCCTTGATTGGTCCGAACCCTTGACTGGTTTCAAACGGTTTCGTTGTGCACTACCTAGCAGGTTATTAATAGAATATTCAAGAGGTTGCTAGTAGAATTGCAGTAAATCAACCATTCAAATCATTATGAAGCTGTGTGTAGTCTGTGGTCAGTCAAACAAACGGGCTTCCACATGCATAAATTGTCATTTTTGTGGAAATTGGTGTCACGCCCCTTGTGCAGATATCCAAGAACTAGCTACAAGCAGTATTAAAACAGGGAAGTGTTTTTGGGTATGCCCAAATGAGATAAATCTGTGGACTAAAATCACAAGGGTATTAAAAGAGGTCAACATCAAAGCTGCTTTCATAGAAAACCTGGAAGCTTTCTACAACAGATGGGAACATAAAAAGTCTGGGCTGAATGGTACTGCCCTTGATACTGGCCATGTAGTCAGAAACTGTAAGGCTGGAGGTGATGTCCTGGTAGTCAGTAAATGTGGGGCTGATAGTGCTGTTCTGGGAGACAGTAATGGTGAAGCTGGAGGTGCTGTCCTGGGAGACAGTAATGGTGAAGCTGGAGATGCTGTCCTGGGAGACAGTAATGGTGAAGCTGGAGATTTTGTCCAGGTAGTCAGGAATTATACGCAGGAAGGAATACATATAAATGACCTCATAGGGGACAGGAGCCATAGTAGGGAAACAAGTGTAGTCAAAGATAAGATTAAACCAATATTGCAAACTAGAAATACCGCAGGAAATAGCAAACAAGAGGACTCCACTAGAAATAGTGAGGATATATTACCAAAAACAACTGGTGGGGGCTCCATTGTTGGTGCTAGGGAGGATAGAAGTAAGACAGGGAAACATGCACCAACAGGGAATACAGTCACAGAAACCCAAGGCAAACGGAAACCAAGCCTGTGCACATACTATGCACTCGGTATCTGCTGGCATGGGAAATCTGGAAAAACAGATGGGACGTGCAACTATGACCACCCTAGAAAATGCCATGCCCATATGACAACAGGAAAATGCAAACTCCCTTCCTGTAAGCTTTTTCACCCTGAACTGTGTACCTCTTCAGTACAGGAAAGACTGTGCTATAACTTAAATTGCCAGGCATACCATCTAAAGGGGACAAAAAGATACAAAACATCCAGGCCATGGGAAAACCTGGGTAGCCACAGCCACTCAAGAGGGAGAGGTTTTTTAGTGCCAGGAAGGAAAAAAAAACTGGCAGGAAATGGCAGAAATCGTACACCAAATCCAGTCATTCCTGGAGTGGAACCACAGTCGATGGCCTCCACTCCAAACCAACAGATACAGATACTAATGCCGGAAAAAAAATCCTCCCCCAGTACCAACAATACCACCAGTCCGATAACATTCTTCTTTGCAAATATACAGGGTCTAAAGCCAGCAACAAACAACAAAATACCTTTC
This sequence comes from Cherax quadricarinatus, assembly GCF_038502225.1. NCBI lineage: Eukaryota > Metazoa > Arthropoda > Malacostraca > Decapoda > Parastacidae > Cherax > Cherax quadricarinatus. The sequence goes on along the minus strand of NC_091300.1, from coordinate 2,477,780 downwards.
ATCCGTGGACTGCTTGCAGAGGCAAAGGCAATGTTCGCGGCTTTCACTGAGACCCACATAAAGGATCACTTGGACAACGAAATATGGATCCCAGGTTACAACCTATACAGATGTGACAGAGTGAACAGGCAAAAGGGGGGGGGGTTGGCCTGTACATTGCAGAGTCACTTGTTTGCACAGAACTGCTAAATGCCTCAAATGATGTAGTGGAAGTTTTAGCAGTAAAGGTCGAGAACCAAAACCTAGTCATTGTGGTAGTCTACAAGCCTCCGGATGCAACATCCCAGCAATTCCAGGAACAGCTGTTAGAAATTGACCACTGTCTGGAAAACCTTCCAGCTCCTGCACCCAACATCTTGCTCCTGGGGGATTTCAACTTAAGGCACCTAAAATGGAGGAATATAGCAAATAATATTGTTGCAGTAATAACACCAGGAGGCAGCTCTGATGAAAACTCACACTCACGCGAGCTTTTAAATCTCTGCACAAAATTCAATTTAAACCAGCAAATAATAGAGCCTACTAGACTGGAGAATACACTAGACCTCATCTTCACTAACAATGATGATCTGATAAGAAATGTCACCATATCAAAAACAATATACTCAGATCACAACATAATTGAGGTTCAGTCATGTATGCGCGGAGCCCCAGACCGACACAATGAGATTAGTCACGAGGGAGCATTCACCAAATTCAACTTCAATAACAAAAACATAAAGTGGGACCAAGTAAACCAAGTCCTAACCGATATAAGCTGGGAAGATATACTAAGCAACACAGACCCCAACTTATGCCTAGAACAGATTAACTTGGTGGCACTCGATGTATGCACAAGGCTTATTCTTCTAAGAAAAAGGAGGAGTAGATGTAAAACAGAAAGAGACAGGCGCTCCCTTTACAGGCGACGGAAAAGAATAACAGAGCGGCTAAAAGAGGTCAATATATCTGAAATGCGTAGGGAGACACTGGTCAGAGAAATAGCAAGCATCGAACTTAAGCTAAAAGAATCCTTTAGGAGTCAGGAATCGCGTGAAGAACTAAAAGCCATAAATGAAATCGAAAGAAACCCAAAGTATTTCTTCTCCTATGCCAAATCAAAATCGAGAACAACGTCCAGTATTGGGCCCCTACTTAAACAAGATGGGTCCTACACAGATGACAGCAAGGAAATGAGTGAGCTACTCAAGTCCCAATATGACTCAGTTTTTAGCGAGCCGCTAACCAGACTGAGAGTCGAAGATCAAAATGAATTTTTTATGAGAGAGCCACAAAATTTGATTAACACAAGCCTATCCGATGTTATCCTGACGCCAAATGACTTCGAACAGGCGATAAATGACATGCCCATGCACTCTGCCCCAGGGCCAGACTCATGGAACTCTGTGTTCATCAAGAACTGCAAGAAGCCCCTATCACGAGCCTTTTCCATCCTATGGAGAGGGAGCATGGACACGGGGGTCGTCCCACAGTTACTAAAAACAACAGACATAGCCCCACTCCACAAAGGGGGTAGTAAAGCAACAGCAAAGAACTACAGACCAATAGCACTAACATCCCATATCATAAAAATCTTTGAAAGGGTCCTAAGAAGCAAAATCACCACCCATCTAGAAACCCATCAGTTACACAACCCAGGGCAACATGGGTTTAGAACAGGTCGCTCCTGTCTGTCTCAACTATTGGATCACTACGACAAGGTCCTAAATGCACTAGAAGACAAAAAGAATGCAGATGTAATGTATACAGACTTTGCAAAAGCCTTCGACAAGTGTGACCATGGCGTAATAGCGCACAAAATGCGTGCTAAAGGAATAACAGGAAAAGTCAGTCGATGGATCTATAATTTCCTCACTAACAGAACACAGAGAGTAGTCGTCAACAGAGTAAAGTCCGAAGCAGCTACGGTGAAAAGCTCTGTTCCACGAGGCACAGTACTCGCTCCCATCTTGTTCCTCATCCTCATATCCGACATAGACAAGGATGTCAGCCACAGCACCGTGTCTTCCTTTGCAGATGACACCCGAATCTGCATGACAGTGTCTTCCATTGCAGACACTGCAAAGCTCCAGGCGGACATCAACCAAATCTTTCAGTGGGCTGCAGAAAACAATATGAAGTTCAACGATGAGAAATTTCAATTACTCAGATATGGTAAACATGAGGAAATTAAATCTTCATCAGAGTACAAAACAAATTCTGGCCACAAAATAGAGCGAAACACCAACGTCAAAGACCTGGGAGTGATCATGTTGGAGGATCTCACCTTCAAGGACCATAACATTGTATCAATCGCATCTGCTAGAAAAATGACAGGATGGATAATGAGAACCTTCAAAACTAGGGAGGCCAAGCCCATGATGACACTCTTCAGGTCACTTGTTCTATCTAGGCTGGAATATTGCTGCACACTAACAGCACCTTTCAAGGCAGGTGAAATTGCCGACCTAGAAAATGTACAGAGAACTTTCACGGCGCGCATAACGGAGATAAAACACCTCAATTATTGGGAGCGCTTGAGGTTCCTAAACCTGTATTCCCTGGAACGCAGGAGGGAGAGATACATGATTATATACACCTGGAAAATCCTAGAGGGACTAGTACCGAACTTGCACACGAAAATCACTCACTACGAAAGCAAAAGACTTGGCAGACGATGCACCATCCCCCAATGAAAAGCAGGGGTGTTACTAGCACGTTAAGAGACCATACAATAAGTGTCAGGGGCCCGAGACTGTTCAACTGCCTCCCAGCACACATAAGGGGGATTACCAACAGACCCCTGGCAGTCTTCAAGCTGGCACTGGACAAGCACCTAAAGTCAGTTCCGGATCAGCCGGGCTGTGGCTCGTACGTTGGTTTGCGTGCAGCCAGCAGCAACAGCCTGGTTGATCAGGCTCTGATCCACCAGGAGGCCTGGTCACAGACCGGGCCGCGGGGGCGTTGACCCCCGGAACTCTCTCCAGGTAAACTCCAGGTATACCGGAGGGTCATTCAGTGTTGCAAAACAAGGAAGGAAGGAAGGAAAGAAAGAAGTAAGGAAGGAAGGAAGGAAGGAAGGAAGGAAGGAAGGAAGGAAGGAAGGAAGGAAGGGAGGGAGGAAGAAAGGAAAGAAGGAAGGAAGTGCTGTGTTAAGTAACAGTCGTCTGGAGGTTACGTATATATATGGAAGGAGAAAATTATATTTGATATAACAGAACAGTTATAGTCACAGAGCAAAACTTGAGTTAATAATGTTAGTCTCGTAGAGGAGGGCGGGTACAGCGAGGTTATTTATTTTAATCAAGGGATCATAGACCGCCTGAGGAATGGGAGGCATTCAGGTTAGATCCTTGGAAGAGAAGATAAATCCATTTCGGAAAAAGCCCACTGTGTGGGCGAAACGTAGTCAATAAAGGATCACATTATACTGCATTTGTGTTTATATTTCCATAAATCCATTTCCTTGGCTCAAGAGCCCCTGACTCCCCTTTCCTATCCTCCCCTGAGGGATTTGCCTGGTGAAGAGGTTACGTGTGAAGGCTAATTGTTATTTAATACTGAATAATGTCAACACTGATCCACCAGGAGGCCTGGTCACAGACCGGGCCGCGGGGGCGTTGACCCCCGGAACTCTCTCCAGGTAAACTCCAGGTAAACTGTCCGATGCTCCTCAGAGAGAGGTGCTCAGCGCCTCTCCATGAGATTTATTTACGTCTCATGTTATTTAACTGTTACTATGGTCACGAAAATCTATACATCACGAAGGGGCGGTGACTTGGGAAGAAAGAATTGTGAACTCTTATACAAGAGGAAAGTCATGGGTGGTATAACAAATCAGATTTGCTTAAAATTTATACATAATATCTATATGTATTCGAGCCTTTCCAAGGTGATGGCAGCCAGGGTGAGGGCAGCCAGGGTGAGGGCAGCCAGGATGAGGGCAGCCAGGGTGAGGGCAGCCAGGGTGAAGGCAGCCAAGGTGAGGGCAGCCAGGATGAGGGCAGCCAGGGCGAAGGCAGCCAAGGTGAGGGCAGCCAGGGTGAAGGTAGCCAAGGTGAGGGCAGCCAGGATGAGGGCAGCCAGGGTGAAGGCAGCCAAGGTGAGGGCAGCCAGGGTGAAGGCAGCCAGGGTAAGGGCATCCAGGGTGAGGGAAGCCAAGGTGAGGGCAGCCAGGGTGAGGGCAGCCAAGGTGAGGGCAGCCAGGATGAGGGCAGCCAGGATGAGGGCAGCCAGGGTGAGGGCAGCCAGGGTGAGGGCAGCCAGGGTGAGGGCAGCCAGGGTGAGGGCACACGAACATTGGTAAATGGAGCAATCATTCAAAGGATGATGGGCTGTTAACAATAGGTGACAATACCCGCGGAAGCACTCCAAGTATCTCTCGGTGAGGCGTCCATATGTAAGTGTTGAGTGTCCGCTGTGTACCTGCCAGAACAGTTTCTCATAATCAACAGCGCCCATCTATAGAAGACATCTCAATTTTACTAGTTTATGTCGCAATCACAAATGTAGTCAAGTTATCCATAATTTAAATAAAGTGGGTTCGTTCAATATACGTTTCTCTGCTCATTATTTTTTTTAAGATGAATAAACGGGTCTCGTTAATAACTCAAGGGTATCTTGTGGTAAATATTTGTCGTTTATTATCAAATATTTTTCAGAGCTCAACTGCTTTTGTATGTCATTTATATTATCAGTCATAAAGGCCAGAAAGAGTGAAGAGGAGCAGAGAAAGAAAAGAATTAAGAGGAAGAGGAGGATTAATCGTATTCACCTAGTTACTCCATACACAGTAACAGCTGGCCAAGCAGACCTGAGCTCTGAGAGCCCATAAAAACTTGTTTGCAATGATCTGTCGACAAGGAGCTCGCTGTAATGTGTATCTTTGATTTTCCGATTCCTTTCCTTTTAAATTGCTGCGATTTAATTTAGAACTGCTGTCTTTTATCATATTTCTCTTCTTTCCAGGTTCTTTTCCTTCTCCATAATCACACCATTGCCTACCTCTTATCCTTTATTCAATATACGCTTGATTCTCACTCTCCTTCCTGTTTTGCCCTCCCACTTTGGCTTGTCATTTCCTCACTGTTTGCTTCTCAACTAAGCCCGTTCTCTCCTTAACCTCCCTTCCCTTATCTCCCTCCTTACCTCATTTCCCTTATCTTCCTCCTTACCTCCGTCCCCTTATCTCCCTCCTTATCTCCCTCCTTATTTCCCTCCCCTTATCTCCCTCCTTACCTTCCTCTCCTTATCTCCCTCCCTTTATCTCCCTCCTTACCGCCCTTCCGTTATCTCCCTCTCCATGTTACCCTCCTTAACCCTTAAGAATAAATATTTCCCATAATATTATTATTATTACTGGGAAGCGCCAAACTCATAGGGAAGGAGGAACAATGAGGTTCGATCCACGGTAGGGGAACAGGTCCAATTCCATGGATCAAGAGCTTCCTACACTCATTGGAGTCAAGTCTGGAGGGGGAATATTTCCCATTACCCACTTAGCATCCTCTTTTTTTTCACCTTAATTTTGTCTTGATTGGACATCAACCAGTGTAACTGGACAAGTTACTTCACTTTACTTACACGCATATATCCCAGGAGTGAGATTATCTTCCCTCTGTGATCGACCATGTAGAGTTGGCAGGGTGTATACACCAAGATGTATTTCTCAACTTATAAACACTGAAATGTATGTATGTATGTATAGAGTGTATAGGCACACCGAGGGTTTGCTTTAGTTTGTATTTGATGATTACAGCATCAATGACGGATGGTATACAGGTAACACGCAGCCTTAACACCCAATATCTCCCCATCCCTTTGCTCCCCCGCCTCTCCACACTACTTTGTTTCCCCTTAACCCTATCTTTTAACAGACTCTTTGTTTTCCCTTAATCTACTGCCTCTCCACATCACTCTGCTTTCCCTTAATTCCATCTCTCATCACTTTATGCTTCCCTTTAATAACCCGTCTCTCCAGGTAGACTCCACCCATTTGCTTCCCAATAATCTAGTCTTAACACACCCATTTGCTTTCCTTAATCCCCCGTCTTTCCACACTCCTTTGCCTCCCTTTAATACCATCTTTCTACATCCCTTTATTTCCCTCCACCCTTTTATATCTCCCTACCAATTTCTTTTCTATTTCCCTTAATTTCCCATGTCTACACTTTTTTCGTCCCCATCTCTTCAGTGACCTTTATTCTCTCTCGTCTGTACACACTTCCCCTTTACTACTCAGTCCCGACACTGTTTATACACAGAATAAGGTGACCGCCCACTGCTTACGTACCCATTTTTTTTAACAATAAAAATAAGAGGTTTTCCGTTCAGTCACCTTGGGATTCCCCTCAGTTTATATAAAAAAGAATCAGTTTTGTATGAATTCGCCGATGTCCGATTCCAGCCAACGCGCTATCTCAGAAATATATTCTCCAATAATAAAAGACGCATGTGTCTTATTCATCAAGAAAGTCAGTTTGATCCAGTCGCCCCTCGTGTGAACCAGACCTTGGTATAACTCTAACCTTATATACTAACTATAAATCTACATTTGTCTCTGTGGGAACCAACATCATAATTTAACATCGGGAATGTCGACGCATCTGGAATTTTTCAAGCAATTTGACGTTCTAAATTACTATATGCATAGGGAAGCGCTAAATCCTTTAGTTAATGATGATATTCATTGGGGAGCACTAAAAGTGTGAGGGTTATAGTGCTTGAGAATGGGAGGCGGTTAGATTCGATTTAAGGAAGGAGGGCAGTAGCTCCAGTTTCCTGGATCAGGAGCCCTTCTGCAGCATCAAGGCACCTCCCTTGAAAGGTCGTAAGTCATAGACCGCTAAGGGAATGGAAAGCGGTCAGATTTTATCCGAGGAAAGGGAAGGTAACGCCAGTTCCTTGGATCAAGAGCCATTCATCAGCATTAAAGTACTTCCACTGAAGGGTTTACACTCTTAAAATGCTGAGAACAAAGGAATCAGCAGAAAAAACCAGTCGAATCAGCAGACATTGATCTTCGGGGGGGGGGGGAGGCAGCCGGTCAAGGGACTACTAAGTGACTTGCAGTTCCAGGCGTCCTTCAGGTACCATTAATACTCTACTAGCGTCGCTACGCTTTATCTCCCTCTCCTCCCTTCCCCTCTCAATTCCAGAGGTAGTTATGTAAGTCTGGAGACGAGTTAGTTTAATATCCTTATTATGCACCCAATACCCATCCTGTGGGCGGTAGTCAAAAGATTACAAAGGTACATAATGGGTCCCGGGACTGGACCCCAAAGTTATGATAGCTGAACTAGTTACAAAGGTAATGAACTCCAGGTAGATCTGGTCACAATCATGGTAAGTTACAAAGGTAATGAACTCCAGGTAGATCTGGTCACAATCATGGTAAGTTACAAAGGTAATGAACTCCAGGTAGATCTGGTCACAATCATGACAAGTTACAGAGGTAATAAACTCCAGGTAGATCTGGTCACAATCATGGTAAGTTACAAAGGTAATGAACTCCAGGTAGATCTGGTCACAATCATGGCAAGTTACAAAGGTAATAAACTCCAGGTAGATCTGGTCACAATCATGGCAAGTTACAGAGGTAATGAACTCCAGGTAGATCTGGTCACAATCATGACAAGTTACAAAGGTAATAAACTCCAGGTAGATCTGGTCACAATCAACAAGTTACAAAGGTAATAAACTCCAGGTAGATCTGGTCACAATCAACAAGTTACAGAGGTAATAAACTCCAGGTAGATCTGGTCACAATCAACAAGTTACAAAGGTAATAAACTCCAGGTAGATCTGGTCACAATCAACAAGTTACAGAGGTAATGAATCAGCCTCACTCCTATACATGGTTACAGTCATGAGAAAATTACAAAGTAATGAACCACTGATACGTCCATACCTGGTCACAATTGTAATGAGTTATAAATACAAATATTAAGAGGGTCATACACCCACACGAGCGCGCGCGCACAGACATATGCACACAAGCATACAAATATATGCATACACACAAGCACGCACACCCACACACGCACACACACCTGGCGCCTGGCAAACCTGAGAATAGCGTTCCGATACCTTAATAAGGAATCGTTCAAGACACTGTACACTGTGTATGTTAGGCCCATACTGGAGTATGCAGCGCCAGTCTGGAACCCACACCTGGTCAAGCACGTCAAGAAGCTAGAGAAAGTACAAAGGTTTGCAACAAGGCTAGTCCCAGAGCTCAGGGGAATGTCGTATGAGGAAAGGTTGAGGGAGATCGGCCTGACGACACTGGAGGACAGGAGGGTCAGGGGAGACATGATAACGACATATAAAATACTGCGCGGAATAGACAAAGTGGACAGGGACGGGATGTTCCAGAGATGGGACACAGACACAAGAGGTCACAATTGGAAGTTGAAGACTCAGATGAATCAAAGGGATGTTAGGAAGTATTTCTTCAGTCATAGAGTAGTCAAGCCGTGGAATAGCCTAGAAAGTGACGTAGTGGAGGCGGGAACCATACATAGTTTTAAGGTGAGGTATGATAAAGCTCATGGGGCAGGGAGAGAGAGGACCTAGTAGCAATCAGCGAAGAGGCGGGGCCAGGAGCTATGAATCGACCCCTGCAACCACAAATAGGTGAGTACAAATAGGTGAGTACACACACACACACACACACACACACACACCAGGCACATCTCCTGAAGCGCACATCAACCAAATAACTGCTGCAGCATATGGGCGCCTAGCAACCCTCAGAACAGCATTCCGACATCTTAATAAGGAATCGTTCAGGACCCTGTACACTGTGTACGTTAGGCCCATATTGGAGTATGCGGCACCAGTTTGGAACCCACACCTAGCCAAGCATGTAAAGAAACTAGAGAAAGTGCAAAGGTTTGCAATAAGACTAGTCCCAGAGTTAAGAGGTATGTCCTACGAGGAGAGGTTAAGGGAAATCAACCTGACGACACTGGAGGACAGGAGAGATAGGGGGGACATGACAATGACTTACAAAATACTGAGAGGAATTGACAAGGTGGACAAAGACAGGATGTTCCAGAGACTGGACACAGCAACACGGGGACACAGTTGGAAGCTGAAGACACAGATGAATCAAAGGGATGTTAGGAAGTTTTTCTTCAGCCACAGAGTAGTCAGGAAGTGGAATAGTTTGGGAAGCGATGTAGTGGAGGCAGGATCCATACATAGCTTTAAGCAGAGGTACGATAAAGCTCATGGTTCAGGGAGAGTGACCTAGTAGCGACCAGTGAAGAGGCGGGGCCAGGAGCTTGGACTCGACCCCTGCAACCTCAACTAGGTGAGTACACACACACATGGTAATGCATTATTTACAGCTAGCAAAGTCAGGGTATTTCTCCAGAATGGTCTGTAATATACCACTGTGGATAAAATACTTTGCCATTTCTTGAACATTTCTGAGTGAGTTGTTTCTAAATTCATTAATCTGATCACACTCCAGTACATAATGACGCAAGGTGTGACAATAGTCCATCTGGCAAAGTTTACATTTCGTTTGGTCTACATCTGGTGGTGGGGATTTAACCTGCCAAAGATACTTGTAACCCAGCCGGAGCCGGGCGATAGTGACATCCAAGAGTCTGCTTATCTTGTTGGACGCACCATAGACATGTGGCTCCTCCTGCATGATGGATTGATGATAGATGGACTGACTTGTGTCAATCTCCCTAAGTCTTAAGTCAATAAAGTTCATTTGAAGTTCTTTTCGTATTATTGTTCTCAAACTGCTAACTGACAACCCAAGATTGTAATCTACTCCCTCTTTGAGAGCATACAGCTTTGCCAGTTTATCAGTTCTATCATCCATCTGAAGACCAATGTGAGATGGAATCCACAGCATGTGCACTCTGACTCCACTGTCCACAATCTTACCATACCTGTGTCTGGCTTCTGACACAAGCATGCCACAATTTATACTTAATGAGTTGATTCTAGGGACCCACAAACTGAGAAAAACCAAGAATATTGTCCTAACTAAACCTAATGAAACACCACTACATCTCACTGACACAGCTAACAAGATAAACGACTTCTTCTCAAACATAGGATCTAATCTCGCCAGTAAAATCCCACATACCAATGCCCATGCCGGGGACTACCTAGATGGGAATTTCCCTAATTCCTTCTATCTTGCACCAACTGAGCCCACGGAAGTCATTGGGATCATAAAGTCACTTAAAAATAACTCGGGGAATCTGTCTCATGTCCCACCATTACTGTACAAGCGAGCGGCCCATGTCCTTTCGCATGCTATTTCATTACTTTTTAACAAGTCAATAGAGACTAGCACCTTCCCGAAACTACTCAAGATGGCAAGGGTTACACCAATACATAAAGGTGGTGACCCTACAGACTTAAACAACTATAGGCCAATATCTAACTTACCATTGCTATCCAAAATCTTTGAGAAACTCCTGTACAAGAGACTGTATTCATTTATAACGGCTCAAAACATACTCAACCCCTGCCAGTTTGGATTCAGGAAAAATAAAAGCACTAATGATGCAATCATAAAAATGCTAGATCTGCTTTACACAGCATTGGAAAATAAGGAATATCCACTAGGAATTTTTATTGACCTAAGAAAAGCTTTTGACACAGTAAACCACCAAATCCTACTCCACAAACTTGACCACTACGGTATAAGAGGCCATGCGCTTGCTTATTTCAAATCTTACATTACTAATAGGTATCAGTACGTCACCATTAAAGACACAGCATCAGCAACACGGCCACTTGATACTGGAGTTCCGCAGGGAAGTGTCCTTGGTCCCCTGCTCTTCCTCATATACATCAATGACCTTCCAAACGTATCCCAACACCTGAAACCCATTCTCTTTGCTGATGACACGACTTATGTCATCTCTCACCCTAATCTTGCCACCCTCAACACCATTGTGACTGAGGAGCTGATTAAAATATCGACTTGGATGACAGCCAATAAACTTACGCTTAACACTGACAAAACTTACTATATTATGTTTGGTAGCAGAGCAGGAGATGCACAAATTAACATTAAGATTGACAACACTCTAATTACCAGAAATAATGGGGGAAAATTCCTAGGCTTATACCTTGACAACACCCTGAATTTCAGCACCCATATCCAGCATATAGCCAAAAAAGTATCCAAAACGGTTGGGATCCTCTCCAAGATACGATACTACGTGCCGCAAAATGCCCTTCTCACACTATACCACTCACTTATTTATCCATACCTCACCTATGCTATTTGTGCTTGGGGATCAACTGCAGCAACACACCTAAAGCCAATAATAACCCAACAAAAAGCTGCAGTAAGAATAATCACTAAATCCCATCCCTGGCAGCACACCCCCCCACTCTTCAAAGATCTAAACTTACTCCCAGTTCAGTACATCCACACTTACTACTGTGCAATCTATATCTACAGGGCCTTAAACTCTAATATCAACCTTGACCTAAAACGCTTTCTTGATAGTTGTGACAGAACCCACAGGCATAACACCAGACACAAACATCTCTACGACATTCCCCGTGTCCGACTAAACCTTTACAAAAATTCAATGTATATCAAAGGCCCTAAAATCTGGAATACCCTACCTGAGAACTCTAGAACTGCAGACACATTCATCACCTTCAAAACTACCATTAGAAAACATCTTATCTCCCTGATACACCCCGTCAACTAACTACACGAATACCACCTGGTGGTTCACACTTACACTCGCTCACTCATTTGACCATAAACAGAAATATTAATCTCAGTCTTAAAATAATGAATCCTGTGATACTCCAATACTGAAACTATATACTGTGCCAAAACAAAAGCAATCACATTGCTAAACTCATAAACTAGTATTTAGTCACTTAGCCATAAGACCAACTTACCTCATAATTTGTAATATTTGTAATATTTTACAATTAAGAATAAAACTAAGTATGCCCGAAATGCCTAGCCATGCTAAGCGTTCTAGTGGTACACTCTGTAATCACAATTTTACTACATGTAAACCAAACAATAACCAAATTTCTGTAAACTCAGCATTGTAATCCTTATAGAGAATAAACTTTGAATTGAATTTGAATTGAATTTATGGATCACAGAGAATCAGTTACAATTAAAGTGTCAACCTTAGATACATGGACGCATTTGAGTGCAAGGAGTATGGCAAACAGTTTATACAGCGCTTGGGGGGGGGGGATGTGGAAGGCATTCAGGCTTAATTCGGGGAAATGGAGCACAGATCCAATTCCCTAAATCAAGAGCCCCTCACCAACATCAAGGAACCTTCCTTGAGGGGCAAATAAGAATTAGCTTTTGCTGTTGATGTACCACACTTTAAATCTAAGGACAATATAATACATATATCAAATAAAAGTATTAGTCAGAGGGCTGAAGAGGGGTTGTTGAGGTGGTTTGGTCATTTAGAGAATGGATCAAAGTAGAATGACATGGAGAGCATATAAATCTGTAGGGGAAGGAAGGTGGGGTAGGGGTCGTCCTCGTAAAGGTTGGAGGGAGGGGGTAAAGGAGGTTTTGTGGGTGAGGGGCTTGGACTTCCAGCAAGCTTGCGTGAGCGTGTTAGGAGTGAATGGAGACGAATGGTATTTGGGACCTGACGATCTGTTGGAGTGTGAGCAGGGTAATATTTAGTGATGGGATTCAGGGAAACTGGTTATTTTTATATAGCCGGACTTGAGTCCTGGAAATGGGAAGTACAATGCCTGCACTTTAAAGGAGGAGTTTGGGGTATTGGCAGTTTGGAGGGATATGTTGTGTATCTTTATATGTATATGCTTCTGGGCACCTCTGCAAAAACAGTGATTGTATGTGAGTGAGGTGAAAGTGTTGAATGATGATGAAAGTATTTTCTTTTTGGGGATTTTCTTTCTTTTTTGGGTCACCCTGCCTCGGTGGGAGACGGCCGACTTGTTGGAAAAAAAGAAAAAAATACTGATCACAAGACATACTTGATAAAGACTACAGCTAAGATTCGTGATCAGTTTCTGAACTGGATAAAATGTTAAGTTTTGTTGGCTAGTTATGAAATGTCAGCAGTAAAGAACATAAGAATTGAGGAACACTGCAGCAGGCCTACTGGCCCATATGCAGAAGAGGTATTCTCAAGTTACTGCACAGAAAATAATACCCCCACAATTTTAAATGAATTGGGAAATTGACTCCAACACTCCAATGACAGTCTGAACCTTCTAAGTAGGATACACCTGTGTTGACAGTGAAGAGATCAGAAGAGATCACATGTTATCAAATGGAAACTGTTGCACCATTTGCAGCTATAAAATTGGCACCTACACAGCCCAAAGTACTGTATAACCTGTAAGTGCTGTATGACCCTGGTAGGTTTAGCACTTCCTTTTGATTATATTATTATTATAATCAAAAAGAAGCGCTAAGCCACAAGGGCTATACAGCACCTTTTGATTATAATAATGATGTTTAACCTGTAGGGGTTATACACCACCTGGGGAAGCAATCAGATTCAATCCAGGGAAGAGAAGTGTAAATCTTGCCAGCATTTAGGCACCTCCCTTGAGGGAACACAGTCCAATAACAATCTGAACCTTCCTCTAAGTAAGCTGTATCGATGCTGAAAGCTTGATGCCCATTAGATGGGATGTTCTTAAGTTGTTGCACAGAAACCCTTAAGGAAAAAATGATAGAATTTGAAGTGCTAAACTTGTTGAGGTCATACAGCTCAGTGCCCCTTATGATTATTTATAATTATTACATTCGTAAGGGGAGTGTTTAACCAGTAGGGGTCATACAGTATCTTGAGAAATATGAGGAAATTAGGTCTGATCCAAGGAGAGGGAGGACGGGTCCAATTCTTTGAATCAAGAGTACCAGCATTAGGGCACCTTTTTTTCAGGGAACAGGGCCTCAGAAACAAAAGGCAATCAGGTTTGATCTGAGGAATGGGATGGTAGCTCCAATTTCTTGGCACAGTATCCCTTCACTGGCATCAAGGAACTCCATTTAAGGAAACGCCTGTGATTCTGGTATCTACCTTGTCATGCCTCGTTTGAAAAGTGGTTAGTCATGTAGCCTTAAGCCTTTCCTGGTAAGTGATCTTACTTCCGGGATGAATTTCTTCCTTCCGTATTATTCTTTTTCCAGTGTCTCTATTATTTTCTCAGTATCTTTAACCCCCCTTTCTTATGCAAATTCCCTATCCTCATATTTTTTCCTGTCTCTTCCCCCCCCACTTTCTTTCTCTTAACTTTTATGGAATGACATGCAACTGTTGTGAGATTGCTTGACTCTCAGCCAAAAGGCCCTGGGTTCACTCCCCATGCCAGTGAAACATATACAGTACACAGGTTTACTTATACTCCTGCTCACTTAGCAGTGCAAAATAGGTAGTTGAACTAGCAGTCTTTTATGCATAACACTGTGAAAAAAGGTTGCAATTGTTTAGAGAACTCGAGTCTTGATGTTAGTGCTCAAGAGTTGGGTAAAAAAAGTCATCATGCAATGGAGTGTATCTAAAGTTAATAAAAATAAATGGCCCATGATTGACTCTCACCATTCCTTTCCCTTTAATTCTGCTCACCCCTTTCTTTTTCTTAGTTCCTAATCTTCAGTGAAAAATTTGGTCACTTGACTGCTGTCTCCAATACCTGTACATATTATTATAACACTTTTATTCACAATGAAGTACTAAACCCATAGGAGGTAATCATGATTGATCCAAGGTGAGGGCAGCAAATATTTATAATGAAAATGCTAATAATAGTGGCATTAATGTCTTTGTGTGTGTGTGCGTGTGCGTGTGTGTGTGTGCGTGTGCGTGTGTGCGTGTGTGTGTGTGTGTGTGTGTGTGTGTGTGTGTGTGTGTGTGTGTGTGTGTGTGTGTGTGTGTGTGTGTGTGTGTGTGTGTGTGTGTGTGTGGTGTGTGTGTGGTGTGTGTGTGTGGTGTGTGTGTGGTGTGTGTGTGTGTTGTGTGTGTGTGTGTGTGTGTGTGTGTGTGTGTGTGTGTGTGTGTGTGTGTGTGTGTGTGTGTGTGTGTGTGTGTGTGTGTGTGTGTGTGTGTGTGTGTGTGTATGTGGTGTGTGTGTGTGGTGTGTGTGTGTGTGTGTGTGTGTGTGTGTGTGTGTGTGTGTGTGTGTGTGTGTGTGTGTGTGTGTGTGTGTGTGTGTGTGTGAGTGCGCACGTGCGCGCAGACCAGAGGTATGTGGTCGTATCTGCAACTATTTGTTATTTTAATTCATATTTAGTTTACAATGAGCTGCTTCTACAGTCCAAGCACACCACCCTGACAAATCTCAATATTAGCATAACATAATATGACTTAATCTAAGAGATAGAAGGCCTTGTAGGCCAAATTACTTGGCTTGGGTTAAAATGTAGTAACACCAAATAGTGTAATAAGCTTTAACAAGGTTTAAAGAAAGTTATTATATGCTGACATTCAGTAAAGGCATTAAAACCATGTATTGAAATGGAGTAGAGTCATAGGTGAAATGATCCATGGGATAACCAAATTAATCGAGGGGCAAAGACTTATTGGACTAAGAACTACACAAGGCTTTTATTAATTACAATCTAGCAATTTAAAGATGGAGCTGGTAATTCCAAAGGGATATGCAAAAGATTGCATTGTATATGGATATATTGTACCAAATTTCCATTAGGTACAGGTGCAGTCTTCGGTGAAGAAATAAAATACTGTTACACCAAACATTACTGAATAGTTCTTAAAGACAGGCTAGCACTGAAAACCTCAGATGTTGAAGCATGAGCACATTTACATCTTTCATTATTTATTGTTGAAAACAAATACAAGTTAATTAAGTTATTAAACAGTCACAAACATTTGGGTGAGTGGCAATGGCCAAAAATGTTTACTTCTCCTGAGAGCATCTAAAGTACTGGATTACTATTGCACCTTAGTCCATGAGCAGTTGTAGCTCACCACAGCAAAATTACTGAGAACTGCACAGTTCTAATCACAATGCTCACTTCATTATTGTCATCTTTACAGTGAAACAGTTTAAATTAAATTCATTAAATTTGCTATTTATCAAGATTATTTCTATTTGAACAGAGTAAATTATGTGAAAAAATTCCATTGTCAGATTTAAGTTATGTTAATGCTTTCTCTCATTAACAGATTAGCTCCCTGACTAAGGTTACCCCGCTACAGATTCTACATGAATTTTTACAAATAAAAGAGATTTATTAATTCTGCTATTTCTATTTTTTCGTGCCACTGTACATCTGTTGTCCTCTTATCAAACTGATTCAGCCAATCTGCTGGACGCACCCCTATTTTTTAGTTTTGATCAATGAAATATGTTTCACTTCTATGGTAGATAAATAAAAATAAATGTTTTCTTCCTAGGTAGTAGGTTGGTAAACAGTAACCGCCCAGGGAGGTACTACCATCCTGCCAAGTGACTGTACAACGAAAACCTGTAATTGTTTTACATGATGGTAGGATTGCTGGTGTCTTTTGTCTGTCTCATAAACATGCAAGATTTCAGGTATGTCTTGCTACTTCTACTTGCACTTAGGTCACACTACACATACATGTACAAGCATATATATACACACCCCTCTGGGTATTCTTCTATTTTCTTTCTAGTTCTTGTTCTTGTTTATTTCCTCTTATCTCCGTGGGGAAGTGGAACAGAATTCTTCCTCCGTAAGCCATGCGTGTTGTAAGAGGCGACTAAAATGCCAGGAGCAAGGGGCTAGTAACTCCTTCTCCAGTATAAATTACTAAATTTAAAAGAGAAACTTTCATTTTTCTTTTTGGGCCACCCTGCCTTGGTGGGATATGGTCAGTGTGTTGAAAGAAAGAAAATGTTTTCTTATGTGTGCTTTTCAGTAAGTAAATATTTTATAAGCCATACTTAGATTTAATTTCTTTAATAAGAGACATAATATTATATAGGGTTGAAGTTTCTTCCTGGTAATTCTCTTGACATATGTTTGTTAGTCTTTCTTTTTCGTGTTCACACTGGAGATGATATTGACTTAACAAATTTATTGTATCTGTTTTTCCCTGTCCTTTCTTCTTATGGTCTGGTGTCTCCTCTTCCATCTTATGCTCATCAGTCTTTCTCTGTTCATTCACTGTTTGCTTTGCCTTTCTTTTTCTATTTCTGACACACCCTACAATGCCAGTACAAAGTTCATTTTTACTGTGAGAGATGAGATGTGAGTTTTTATTATCGGGAAGACCCTTTCTTAGGTTTTTTTTATGCTGCTGAGACTTGCTTACTGCTTGATATTTTTCTGATCTTTCCTGAATGGATAGAATAAATGAACGTTTCTTTTTATTTTTTAATTTCACTTGAGATAAATACATGCAGTTTTTCTGCAATCTTGACTGGAAAAACCCAGTAGGTTTTTTCACTTGTTTTTGGGAAGATCCAATTAACTTTCTCAATGGTACATCTGAAGATTCTCCAAGCCTCTCTGTGAAGGGCAGTCGGGGAGGTTCTATACTACCACTTTTTGTTTGTTGGTATACCACCTCACCAAGTTTATTTTTAGGTGGAAGATGCAAAAACTCTCTTGACTTCTTTAATTGTAACTGAGATCCTCTATTTAGCATCAATCTTAATTTCGAAGACTCCCTCTTCCTCAACATATGTAACAGAGATAACTCTTGTCTTGTTTTTTTCACCTGTGCAACTGATGATTCACTAAGCCTTTTTGTTTGTGACCCCAGAGATTCACAAAGCTGCCATTTTTGTGGTGTCAGAGAAAAATCCCTTTGAATTTCATCTTCAAGATTATTCTTAATACATTGTGGAATAATTTTACATTGACTTATATACGTGGACCCTGAGGTACTGTAAGATGATGCTCTACTCTTTTTTTTGGTTCTCAGTTCAGACGAGTCTTCACCAGGGAGAGTTATGTAAGAAGGCTCTATAAGCGTCCTTGGAATCTTAATGTATTTGATATCAACAGGGAAAGGATGCCTAGCTGGATACTTGAGCTTTATGATTCTCTTTTGTTGACCCTTATCTACTTGACACATTATTACTTTTGAATCATCATTCTCAGTAATACTCAAAACTTCCACTTGGATTTCATTCTTCTCCTCTGAAGTGTTTGTCATCCCTAACTGGATTGTGCATTTCTGGTTTACTGTCTCATTTGTTGTTACAGTGATATTTTTTAATTTCCCTTCTGTGGTAAAATCATCTGGTATTTCACTTGAGCTTTTTATATTTTCTGTTGTATCTGAAAGTTCAAAGTCTTGAGAACTCTTAAGCAATGAGATGCTAAAATTTTCTCTTTCAATAACACTTTTATTATTTGTTGCTGATTTAGGAGATACTTTTTTATTATGGTGTGAAGTATTCTGACTTATATGTGAACTCACTTGAGGAGCAGCTGAATAACTGTCTTTTCTCTTCTCGCAAAACTTTGCTTTACTTTCTTTACTCTTGCCAACACTCACATGTTGTTTAGAATGAGTCTGGAGCACATCAACAAGATTAATATTATCTTTATATTGGCAGTATCCACCATGTTTAAGTACATTTACCATGTAATGCCACTGCTGAAGGCCCTGTTCAATAGTCTTATTGAGGCTTTGGACTGCCTCACAGTATACCTCACTTACAGACATATCTTCAGGTGAGTTTAACTTCCACTCTATGCTTGTCTTGACTAGCATATTTAATTCCTCCTCACTCCAATCAGAGATCTGAAAGATACAAATACAGCAATTAAAAATAGTTTATAAGAATTCAAATTCAAATTTATTATTTTCACCTAAAAAAAAAGAGGAATACTTCAAGGATAAAGTGTGTAGAATTTTCTCCAGCTATTTTAGAAACTTTCAAGTACGTATCAGAATACAGGAGGGCCCCATCATAACACAGAAACAGTCTATATAATAGAGACAAACAATGTTATCTATGGAGGCAAAGAAGGGAATGTACGAGAGTATAGTGATACCAACACTCTTATATGGATGTGAAGCATGGGTTACGAGTGCTGCAGCAAGGAGGAGGCTGGAGGCAGTGGAGATGTCATGTCGAGGGGAAATGTGTGGTGTAAATATTATGCAGAGAATTTGTGGTGTGGAAATTAGGAGGTGTGGCATTACTAAAAGTATTGTTCAGAGCACTGAAGAGGGGTTAGAGGGGTTAGAGGTGGTTTGGTCATTTAGAACGGATGGAGCAAAATAGGATGACTTGGAGGATGTATAAATCTGTAGTGGAGGGGGGGAGGGGTAGAGATCCTCTTAAGTAAGGATGGAGGAAGAGGGTAAATGAGGTTGTGTGTGCAAGGGGCCCAGACATGCACCAGGCACGTGTGAGCATGTTAGATAGGAGTGAATGGAGACGAATGGTTTTTGGGACCTGACAAGCTGTTGGAGTGTGACCAGGGTAATATTTTGTGAAGGGATTCAGGGAAACTGGTTAATTGGACTTCAGTCCTGGCAGTGGGAAGTACAATGCCTGCACTTTAAAGGAGGGGTTTGGGATATTGGCTGATTGGAATGACATCTAAACTGTCATATCTGAGTGCCTCTGCAAACACAGTGATAGTGTTTCTTTTTTGGGTCACCCTGCCTCGGTGAGAGATGGCCGTTGTGTTGAGAAAAAAAGAAGAAAAAAATATACATAATAACTTTAAAACACTTGAAACTTTGGAAAGCTTCCAGATGGACTCAAGAGAAACACAGAGTTCATGGCAACACACCCAGGTTCACAAACTGGCCATATCCCACCGAGGCAGGGTGATCTAACAAAAAAAAATAAATAAATAAAGTTTTTCTTATTAAATTTAGTAATTTATACAGAAGGGGTTACTAGCCACTCATTTCCAGTATCTCAGTCACCTCTTACGACACGCATGGCTTACAGAGGAAGAATTCTGTTCCACTTCTCCATGGAGATATTATTATTATTAAACACCATGGGGAGGGTGGTCCATAGATGTGTATACATATGGTGTCAGTGTTTTAGGTGGGCAGTTGGATGGACACGTATTAATACCTGTACACTGGCTGTTGATACGTGTCCATCTGACATTATGTATGTGTTTGTGGAGAGTTTTCTCCACAATACAATCACTTTACATTGTGTACAAGTTGTCTTCAAGACATGTTGGTGCAGTAGCCTGTATAACAGCACAACTCCCAGACTCATGCAACATGCCCTTTTGAGTGATGCTATTTATGAGTGAAGGCATACAAAAGGAGTGTTTTTCTACAGTTACCCCCAGTAATATACACAGTTTCTCTGGTGGTAGTGGACTGTAGAGAGAACATCTTATTGTAATTCTTGCCGTACAGTCCTACAAGCCACCCAGCTACCACACCTCACAATTATGTCAATTTGTTCTAGTATGGTTGTATGCAGTATGCTTATAGTATGACATGTAATTTTGAAAAATGTCATACGTAGATAGATTAATAAAAATGTCTATACAGTGGACCCCCGGTTCGTGATGCTATCGGTATCCAATAAATCCGGTAACTGATGCATTATATCGCAGAAAATTTGCCTCGGTTCCCGTTACAAAACCCGGTATGTGATGCGGTTCATATGAGACGTGTCCACGTGTGGCCTGAACTGCCCCATGTGTGCCAGTGTTTACAAGCCAGCCAGTGTGCGCGCATCTAAGGATACATTCGGTACATTCCATATTACCCATGTTATCACTGTTTTTGGTGCTTGTTTCTGCAAAATAAGTCACCATGGGCCCCAAGAAAGCTCCTAGTGCCAACCCTTCGAGACCAAGGGTGCTAATGACTGTTGAAATGAAGAAAGAGATAATTGCAAAGTACGAAAGTGGAGTGCATGTGTCGGAGCTGGTCAGGTTGTATAGTAAACCCCAATCAACCATCTCTACTATAGTGAGCAGGAAAACGGCAATCAAGTAAGCTGTTCTTGCAAAAGGTGCAACTGTGATTACGAAACAGTGACCGCAAGTGTTAGAATATATTGAGAGACTGTTATTGGTGTGGATAAATGAAAAACAGATAGCAGGAGATAGCATCTCTCAAGTGATCATTTGTGAAAAGACTAGGCAGTTGCATGACGATTTGGTAAAAAAAATTGCCTGCAACTAGTGGTGATGTGAGTGAATTTAAGGCCAGCAAAGGCTGGTTTGAAAGATTTAAGAATCGTAGTGGCATACATAGTGTGATTAGGCATGGTGAGGCTGCCAGTTCAGACCACAAAGCGGCTGAATTTTTTTTTTTTTTTCAACAAGTCGGCCGTCTCCCACTGAGGCAGGGTGACCCAAAAAAGAAAGAAAATCCCCAAAAAGAAAATGCTTTCATCATCATTCAACACTTTCACCACACTCACACATAATCAGGACTGAAAAGAGACCTGGACAGGCTGGACATGTGGTCCAGAAACTGGCTTCTCGAATTCAATCCTGCCAAATGCAAAGTCATGAAGATTGGGGAGGGACAAAGAAGACCGCAGACAGAGTATAGGCTAGGTGGACAAAGACTACAGACCTCACTCAGGGAGAAAGACCTCGGGGTGACCATAACACCGAGCACGTCACCGGAGGCACATATCAACCAAATAACTGCTGCAGCATATGGGTGCCTGGCAAACCTGAGAATAGCGTTCCGATACCTAAATAAGGAATCGTTCAAGACACTGTACACTGTGTATGTTAGGCCCATACTGGAGTATGCAGCACCAGTCTCGAACCCACACCTGGTCAAGCACGTCAAGAAGTTAGAGAAAGCACAAAGGTTTGCAACAAGGCTAGTCCCAGAGCTCAGGGGAATGTCGTACGAGGAAAGGTTTAGGGAAATCAGACTGACGACACTGGAGGACAGAAGGGTCAGGGGAGACATGATAACGACATACAAGATACTGCGGGGAATAGATAAGGTGGACAGAGATAGGATGTTCCAAAGAGGGGACACAGGAACAAGGGGTCACAACTGGAAGCTGAAGACTCAGACGAGTCACAGGGATGTTAGGAAGTATTTCTTCAGTCATAGAGTCGTCAGGAAGTGGAATAGCCTAGCAAGTGAAGTAGTGGAGGCAGGAACCATACATAGTTTTAAGAAGAGGTATGATAAAGCTCAGGAGGCAGAGAGAGAGAGAGGACCTAGTAGCAATCAGTGAAGAGGCGGGGCCAGGAGCTGAGTCTCGACCCCTGCAACCACAATTAGGTGAGTACAATTAGGTGAGTACTGTTTTTGCAGTATAAAGATACACAACATATCCCTCCAAACTGCCAATATCCCAAACCCCTCCTTTAAAGTGCAGGCATTGTACTTCCCATATCCAGGACTCAAGTCCGACTATATGAAAATAACTGGTTTCCCTGAATCCCTTCACTAAATATTACCCTGCCCACACTCCAACAGATCGTCAGGTCCCAAGTGCCATTCGTCTCCATTCACTCCTATCTAACACGCTCACGCATGCTTGCTGGAAAAATATGTGCATGAATTCAAGGAGTACATAGAGGCTGAAGGATTAAAACCTGAATAAGTGTTTAATTGTGACGAAACAGGCCTGTTTTGGAAGAAATTGCCAAGCAGGACCTACAATACTCAGGAGGAAAAGGCACTCCCAGGACATAAGCCTATGAAAGACAGGCTTACTCTTCTGATGTGTGCCAATGCTAGTGGTGATTGCAAAGTGAAGCCTTTATTGGTGTATCACTCAGAAACTCCCAGAGGGTTCAGGCAAAAGAATATCCTCAAGGCTAATTTGCATGTGCTGTGGAGGGCAAAGAGTAAGGCATGGGTCACTAGGGACTTTTTCTATGACTGGTTACACCATGCATTTGCCCCCAATGTGAAAAATTACCTAATTGAAAAGAAATTAGACCTTAAGTGCCTCCTGGTATTAGACAATGCCCCTGGTCATCCTACAGACTTGGCAGAGCGACTTTCTGGGGACATGAGTTTCATTAAGGTCAAGTTTTTGCCTCCTAATACCACTCCTCTCCTGCAGCCCATGGACCAGCAGGTCATTTCCAACTTCAAGAAACTGTACACAAAAGCTATGTTTGAAAGGTGCTTTGAAGTGACCACAGATACTCTATTGACTCTAAAGGAGTTTTGGAAGGATCACTTTAACATCCTCAATTGCGTAAACCTTATAGGTAAGGCTTGGGAGGGAGTGACTAAGAAGACCTTGAACTCTGTCTGGAAAAAAACTGTGGCCAGAATGTGTAGACAAAAGGGATTTCGAAGGGTTTGAGGCTAACCCTGAGAAGCCTATGCCAGTTGAGGAATCCATTGTGGCACTGGGGAAGTCCTTGGGGTTGGAGGTTAGTGGGGAGGATGTGGAAGAGTTGATGGAGGAGAACAATGACGAACTAACCACTGATGAGCTGCTAGATCATCTTCAACAGCAAGAGGCCACACCTGAAGAAACTGCTCCGGAGGAGGGGATAGAGAAATTGAAGAAGCTGTCTACTTCAAAGATTAAGGGAATGTGTGCAATGTGGCTTAAAGTGCAAAGCTATTTTGATGAAAATCACCCTCAGACAGCTACTGCAAGCCGTGTTGGCAATTTGTACAATGACACTGTTGTGAACCACTTTAGGAAAGTCATAAAGGAACGAGAGGTACAGACCTCTATGGACAGATATGTTGTGCGACAAGTCCAGTGACACTCAACCTGGTCCTAGTGGCATTAAAAGAAGAAGGGAAGTAAAACTGGAAAAGGACTTGCTACCTCAAGTCCTAATGGAGGGGGATTCCCCTTCTAAATGCTAACACCATCCACACTCTCCCCTCCTCCCATCCCATCAATCATCACCAGATCTTCATTAAAGGTAAGTGGCAATTATTCTTTTGTTACATATTATTCTATTGTTATTGTTATTATTGTAATTATTCTATTGCATTAAACTTAATATTTCATGTGGTAAAAGTTTTTTTTTTCATACTTTTGGGTGTCTTGCACGGATTAATTTGATTTCCATTATTTCTTATGGGGAAAATTGATTCGCTTTCCGATAATTTTGGTTTACGATGAGCTCTCAGGAACGGATTAATATCGCGAACCGGGGATCCACTGAAATGTAATATACAACATTTAAAGCACCTCAGAGCGATTATTATTATTTTTAACACATCTGTCATCTCCCATTGAAGCAGGGTGACCCCCCCCCAAAAAAAAAACACTTTCACCATCATTCAACACTTCCACCATCATTCACACAATCACTGTCTTTGCAGAGGCACCCAGATACGACAGTTTAGATGTCACTGCAAACAGCCAATATCCCAAACCCCTCCTTTGAAGTGCAGGCATTGTACTTCCCACTTCAAAGACTCAAGTCTGGGTAACCAGTTTTCCTGAATCCCTTCACAAAATATTACCCTGCTCACACTCCAACAGTTTGTCAAGTCCCGAAAACCATTTGTCTCCATTCACTCCCAACATGCTCAAACATGCCTGCTGTATGTCCAAGCCCCTTGTACACAAAACCTCTTTCACCCCCTCCCTTATTATTATGCTTCTTCAACCCCAGTGAGACACTCTTAATTACTTCCCTGCTTGGTGTAGCTACTCCTATTTTGTAATGTCAAATAGTGAATTTAATGTACCTGCATGCCAGCACAGTGTGTAATGTACCTGCTCACCAGTACAGTATGTGTACACGTAAGTACAATTATCAGTACTATATCAGTCCTATCTCAGCCATAGACATACCTTACTCACTGAGTTTAATAATTTCTAACTTTGCACTTAAAGGAGCCTTACAACTCTGCTTTTTATCACAACTACCCTTAGATGGCATTATAACACACAAAAAAGTACATGTATAAATATGTAATAACTTTAAAACTCTTGTAACTTTGGAAAGTTTCCAAGAGATAATCAAGAGAGATGTGAAGCTCAGGGAGGAAGTAAACAGAAAAAAAGAAAATGATGCTCAGATGTCCAGCTGGGAGCAAATTAGGAACCATATAAACAAATTTTTGGGTATGATTTGAAATGCCTGTATTAGTGAAGTGCTGAGAAGAGAAGTCCCATAAACTGGGGCCCTCCTGTACAGTGGACCCCCGGTTAACGAACTTTTTTCATTCCAGTGGTATGTTCAGGTGCCAGTACTGACCGAATTTTTTCCCATAAGGAATATTGTGAAGTAGAGTCCATTTCAGACCCCCAAACATACACGTACAAACGCTCTTACATAAATACACTTACATAATTGGTCGCATTTGGAGGTGATCGTTAAGCGGGGGTCCACTGTACCTCCTAAAGGAATACCTGAAACATTTGTTAAAAATTCTCCATTCTGGTTTACCTAACATGAAAGTGAATGAGAATGATAATACACTAACAAAGTATAATCACCGTCATTACAGGGGGCTTCACTAATGAGTGATGGGTGGTGGTGACATCCCTGAGCCTATATAATACTACATATAATTAAATATTATCAGTGTTAACTCAGAGCAAAGATGTTCTACAGCCATCATGTTAATATCTCTAAGTAAATTAAAATGCCTTAAACTTTCTTAAATATAAAAAATAATATTTATATAAGTTCACCAAGAATCACTCATACAGACATGGTAATTCTTTGCAGGACTATAATTATTTAGTAAAGTTTCAGTCTAGTGATGTCTGACCACATGTGAAGGGTAAAAATGTATAATTAACAAGAAGGAAAAGCATATGTACCGACTGCCATCCTGAGACAGGCACAGCATGAAAACCATAAGCCATTAAAGGGCTTGAATGATCTTGCCACAAGCCATCAAGATCTGCACCAAATGGCCCCTCACAAGCTTCTTGGACAGTCTCCCGTTGAGCATGGTGAAGCTGTACCAAGAGATGCCAGACCCTGTAAAAAAAAGAATGCATAAATCCATTAGATGTTAGCAAAGCAGTTATTCATTATACACTGTCAAAATAAAAAAAATGGCATAAAGGAAGGGTGCAATAAATGAGCTAACCCTTTTAATCAAGGACAACAGCAAATTGTATACAGTGACAGACTACCTGAAATCTTGTACAACATCTATATATAAACAAAAGTTAAGCTTTATGTTATTTCTTTGGACTTTAAAACAATTTCAGTAATTACTGATATGGTGTGAAGGCATAGGGCAGATGCTGATATTGGTCATCAAGGAAATGCGCCAGAGACAACAGAAGTGGTAGACGAGGAACACTGTGAAAAGCAAGATTCTTCATGTCCTTCAATCCAGCCAACAATATTTCAATCACTTCTTGTTCATCAACATCCAAATCTTGATCTTTATTAGTCTTGGAATCTGTCAAGTGTAGAGTTGCAAAGGTCACATTATGTGTATGAAATGACCAATGACAAAAATTGAAAATGACTATTACAGCACATATTAGTTACGTAAACATATCTGTAATTTCTTTAACACACACATTATACATTAACAAATTCTATTTTAATTTCAGTAGAATTCTGATATTCCGTCTTTCATTAAAAAGATTTCAGATGTATGGTACAGGTCGGCCATCACTAATCCGGCAATCAGTTATCCGGTTCCATCATTAATCTGGCACTAATTTCGGCTAGCATAATTTCAGATTTCATCATTATACTGACTCAGAAATTGTGCAGATGGTTGTAAATCCAAAGCAACAAGCCAGTGGAGAAAAAAGCACTGAAGAAAATGAGGAAGATGTAGCAGAGTCTTTATTGATAGGTTAATTAAGTGTATTCTAACCTAACCATCTGTAATCCAGCAAACTCACTAATCCGGCACACTACAGGTCCCAATGATGCTGGATTAGCGATGGCCGACCTGTACACCCTTTCACATTTTAAATTTTTACATGCAAATTTTGATGGTATCAGTATCAGTGGGTATCAGCTATCTTTGATGATATCAGGATGGGCCTAAAATTGAGTATCGGTTTCAGTATCAGCAAAAAACTTTGGTATTATCCCATCCTCAGTGATTATTCATTTAACTTACCAGACTCGTACCCTGGAATTATTTCTTGGTAGCCAAACAATGAGTGGATCTTGAAATAGAAAGGTGGTCGTCGTCGTTCCCGGATGCTACATTCTCTATTATAGGCATATGCTGTTTGGTATCCACTGTATAGATGGTGAAATTTTATGTAACAGCACTTTGCCTCTCGTTGATGCCCTCCTGCTTTCATTAGAAGACTCACCTGAAATATTATTTGGCAAGCACTAAGATAAAAATTCTGGTCAAATATAATTTATAAGGCTTAGAAAGTTATGAAAGGGTTTGAATTCCAGTTACCTCTAACTATGCCAAACAATTGTTTTAATACTATGTAAAAATAATATAGCTTATCTTAGTTGTCACTGTTAGTTGATGTGGAAGTGTGTGGAGAGGTATGATGTAGCGAAACTTGGCAGAGATTGAGCAAGAATCAGATGTGTTTGTCAACGTCAGTAAAAGTAAGTCAAACTTCCTTACCAAACTGCACCAAATATACAGGCACTCACCACACCTATAACAAACATATACACTACAGTAATAACGAAGGAAAAATGCAGAAGTACTGTATTGAAGAAAAGGGGAGGTGGTTGTGTCTGGAAATGTTGAGAGGTGCTGACTATGGCTCAATATGATGAAAGCTATGGTGGGCCTGTAAACCCCCAGCCAAGAAATGACTATCATGGCTGTGCCCAAGTTAATATCATACCTCCACTACACAACTTTCTTCTTTAATCACTTCTCACATTTTATTCCCAAACACCAACATGTTCAATAATTGTAGAAATACAGCTAGAGTAGGTACATAAATGTTAAATGGCATGGGAATATATATTATTATAATTAGGAGGGGAGTGCTAGACCCACAAGGGTTAATGGGAATGTGCTATTACAGTGTAATTTTGATAATATACTATTGTAATAATAGCATATGTAATATACTATTGTGATAATATGTTATTGTAACCACAGACGAGTGGTATTGATCAATAACAACACTGTGCTAGCCAAGGATTCGAACCCATGTTGTACTGGCCTGCCTCATGATAAGCGAGAACCACATGGCGCTTTAAACCACAGGACCACTCCTGTGGTTTAAAGCGTCATGTGGTTCTCGCTTACCATGAGGCAGGCCAGTACAACATGGGTTCGAATCCTTGGCTAGCACAGTGTTGTTATTGATACTATAATGTACGTATTGCGTACATTATAGTCCTTTGGGGTGAATAATCTAAACATAGTCTATAGTATTCAATATTTTTTATATTGAATATAATAGGTTGGTAGACAACAACCACCCAGGGAAGTACTACCGTCCTGCCAGATGACTGTGAAACAGAAGCCTGTAACTGCTTTGCATGATGGTAGGATTGTCTCATAAACAAGCTAGATAACAGGGATATCTTGCTACTCCTACTTACACTTTGGTCACACTTCACAGACACGCACATGCATATATATATACATACATCTAGGTTTTTCTCCTTTTTCTAAATAGCTCTTGTTCTTCTTTATTTCTTCTATTGTCCATGGGGAAGTGGAAAAGAATCTTTCCTCCGTAAGCCATGCGTGTCGTATAAGGCGACTAAAATGCCGGGAGCAATGGGCTAGTAACCCCTTCTCCTGTAGACATTTACTAAAAAAGAGAAGAAGAAAAACTTTATAAAACTGGGATGCTTGAATGTGCGTGGATGTAGTGCTGATGACAAGAAACAGATGATTGCTGATGTTATGAATGAAAAGAAGTTGGATGTCCTAGCCCTAAGCGAAACAAAGCTGAAGGGGGTAGGGGAGTTTCGGTGGGGGGAAATAAATGGGATTAAATCTGGAGTATCTGAGAGAGTTAGAGCAAAGGAAGGGGTAGCAGTAATGTTGAATGATCAGTTATGGAAGGAGAAAAGAGAATGTGAATGTGTAAATTCAAGAATTATGTGGATTAAAGTAAAGGTTGGATGCGAGAAGTGGGTCATAATAAGCGTGTATGCACCTGGAGAAGAGAGGAATGCAGAGGAGAGAGAGAGATTTTGGGAGATGTTAAGTGAATGTATAGGAGCCTTTGAACCAAGTGAGAGAGTAATTGTGGTAGGGGACCTGAATGCTAAAGTAGGAGAAACTTTTAGAGAGGGTGTGGTAGGTAAGTTTGAGGTGCCAGGTGTAAATGATAATGGGAGCCCTTTGATTGAACTTTGTATAGAAAGGGGTTTAGTTATAGGTAATACATATTTTAAGAAAAAGAGGATAAATAAGTATACAAGATATGATGTAGGGCGAAATGACAGTAGTTTGTTGGATTATGTATTGGTAGATAAAAGACTGTTGAGTAGACTTCAGGATGTACATGTTTATAGAGGGGCCACAGATATATCAGATCACTTTCTAGTTGTAGCTACACTGAGAGTAAAAGGTAGATGGGATACAAGGAGAATAGAAGCATCAGGGAAGAGAGAGGTGAAGGTTTATAAACTAAAAGAGGAGGCAGTTAGGGTAAGATATAAACAGCTATTGGAGGATAGATGGGCTAATGAGAGCATAGGCAATGGGGTCGAAGAGGTATGGGGTAGGTTTAAAAATGTAGTGTTAGAGTGTTCACCAGAAGTTTGTGGTTACAGGAAAGTGGGTGCAGGAGGGAAGAGGAGCGATTGGTGGAATGATGATGTAAAGAGAGTAGTAAGGGAGAAAAAGTTAGCATATGAGAAGTTTTTACAAAGTAGAAGTGATGCAAGGAGGGAAGAGTATATGGAGAAAAAGAGAGAGGTTAAGAGAGTGGTGAAGCAATGTAAAAAGAGAGCAAATGAGAGAGTGGGTGAGATGTTATCAACAAATTTTGTTGAAAATAAGAAAAAGTTTTGGAGTGAGATTAACAAGTTAAGAAAGCCTAGAGAACAAATGGATCTGTCAGTTAAAAATAGGAGAGGAGAGTTATTAAATGGAGAGTTAGAGGTATTGGGAAGATGGAGGGAATATTTTGAGGAATTGTTAAATGTTGATGAAGATAGGGAAGCTGTGATTTCGTGTATAGGGCAAGAAGGAATAACATCTTGTAGGAGTGAGGAAGAGCCAGTTGTGAGTGTGGGGGAAGTTTGTGAGGCAGTAGGTAAAATGAAAGGGGGTAAGGCAGCTGGGATTGATGGGATAAAGATAGAAATGTTAAAAGCAGGTGGGGATATAGTTTTGGAGTGGTTGGTGCAATTATTTAATAAATGTATGGAAGAGGGTAAGGTACCTAGGGATTGGCAGAGAGCATGCATAGTTCCTTTGTATAAAGGCAAAGGGGATAAAAGAGAGTGCAAAAATTATAGGGGGATAAGTCTGTTGAGTCCTAGGTAGTAGGTTGGTAGACAGCAACCGCCCAGGGAGGTACTACTGTCCTGCCAAGTGAATGTAAAACGAAAGCCTGTAATTGTTTTACATGATGGTAGGATTGCTGGTGTCCTTTTTTGTGTCTCATGAACACGCAAAATTTCAGGTACGTCTTGCTACTTCTACTTACACTCAGGTCACACTACACATACATGTACAAGTGTATATATACATACCCCTCTGGGTTTTCTTCTATTTTCTTTCTAGTTCTTGTTCTTGTTTATTTCCTCTTATCTCCATGGGGAAGTGGAACAGAATTCTTCCTCCGTAGGCCATGCATGTTGTAAGAGGCGACTGAAATGCCGGGAGCAAGGGGCCAATAACCCCTTCTCCTGTATATATTACTAAATTTGAAAGGAGAAACTTTGGTTTTTTCTTTTGGGCCACCCCGCCTCGGTGGGATACGGCCGGTGTGTTGAAAGAAAGAAAGAAGTCTGTTGAGTATACCTGGTAAAGTGTATGGTAGAGTTATTATTGAAAGAATTAAGAGTAAGACTGAGAATAGGATAGCAGATGAACAAGGAGGCTTTAGGAAAGGTAGGGGGTGTGTGGACCAGGTGTTTACAGTGAAACATATAAGTGAACAGTATTTAGATAAGGCTAAAGAGATCTTTGTGGCATTTATGGATTTGGAAAAGGCGTATGACAGGGTGGATAGAGGGGCAATGTGGCAGATGTTGCAGGTGTATGGTGTAGGAGGTAGGTTACTGAAAGCAGTGAAGAGTTTTTACAAGGATAGTGAGGCTCAAGTTAGAGTATGTAGGAAAGAGGGAAATTATTTCCCAGTAAAAGTAGGCCTTAGACAAGGATGTGTGATGTCACCGTGGTTGTTTAATATATTTATAGATGGGGTTGTAAGAGAAGTAAATGCGAGGGTCTTGGCAAGAGGCGTGGAGTTAAAAGATAAAGAATCACACACAAAGTGGGAGTTGTCACAGATGCTCTTTGCTGATGACACTGTGCTCTTGGGAGATTCTGAAGAGAAGTTGCAGAGATTGGTGGAAGAATTTGGTAGGGTGTGCAAAAGAAGAAAATTAAAGGTGAATACAGGAAAGAGTAAGGTTATGAGGATAACAAAAAGATTAGGTGATGAAAGATTGGATATCAGATTGGAGGGAGAGAGTATGGAGGAGGTGAATGTATTCAGATATTTGGGAGTGGACGTGTCAGCGGATGGGTCTATGAAAGATGAGGTGAATCATAGAATTGATGAGGGGAAAAGGGTGAGTGGTGCACTTAGGAGTCTGTGGAGACAAAGAACTTTGTCCTTGGAGGCAAAGAGGGGAATGTATGAGAGTATAGTTTTACCAACGCTCTTATATGGGTGTGAAGCATGGGTGATGAATGTTGCAGCGAGGAGAAGGCTGGAGGCAGTGGAGATGTCATGTCTGAGGGCAATGTGTGGTGTGAATATAATGCAGAGAATTCGTAGTTTGGAAGTTAGGAGGAGGTGCGGGATTACCAAAACTGTTGTCCAGAGGGCTGAGGAAGGGTTGTTGAGGTGGTTCGGACATGTAGAGAGAATGGAGCGAAACAGAATGACTTCAAGAGTGTATCAGTCTGTAGTGGAAGGAAGGCGGGGTAGGGGTCGGCCTAGGAAAGGTTGGAGAGAGGGGGTAAAGGAGGTTTTGTGTGCGAGGGGCTTGGACTTCCAGCAGGTATGCGTGAGCGTGTTTGATAAGAGTGAATGGAGACAAATGGTTTTTAATACTTGACGTGCTGTTGGAGTGTGAGCAAAGTAACATTTATGAAGGGGTTCAGGGAAACCGGCAGGCCGGACTTGAGTCCTGGAGATGGGAAGTACAGTGCCTGCACTCTGAAGGAGGGGTGTTAATGTTGCAGTTTAAAAACTGTAGTGTAAAGCACCCTTCTGGCAAGACAGTGATGGAGTGAATGATGGTGAAAGTTTTTCTTTTTCGGGCCACCCTGCCTTGGTGGGAATCGGCCAGTGTGATAATAAAAAAAAAAATAATTTTTTATAGGCAGTTTAAATAAATTCAGCATTCATAAATTATATATATATTTTGGAAAACATTACCATAGTTCAGTAGGAAAAATGTTATCTAGTGGACATGACTTGCAAAGCTTAGCAAGACTGGTAGGAAGTTGGGGACTGGTAAGGCACTGCAAATTTTAGAGGTACTTATTGTTTTAAGATTTATGGGACATAACATCAA